>NC_091469.1:306477125-306786991 GCF_036971445.1 Narcine bancroftii | reverse complement strand
GAATCAGATATGGGGAATCAGAGGTGGGGAATCAGAGGTTGGGAATCAGAGGCATGGAATCAGAGGCGGGGCATCAGAGGTGGGTAATCAGAGGCAGGGTATCGAATGTGCGGAATCAGAGATAGGGAATCAGAGGTGGGGAATCAGTGTCCGGGAATCAGAGATGGGGAATCAGAGGTGGGGAATCAGAGGCGGAGAAACATAGGTGGGGAATAAGATATGGGGAATCAGAGGTGGGGAATCAGAGGCGATGAATCAGAGATGGCAAATCAGAGGCGGGGAATCAGAGGCAGGAAATCAGACATGGGGAATCAGAGGCTGGGAATCAGACGTGGGGAATCAGAGGCGGGGAATCAGGTCTGGGGAATCAGAGGCGGGGAATCAGAGTTGGGGAATCAGAGGTGGGGAATCAGATATGGGGAAACGGAGGCGGGCAATCAGAGGCAGGGAAACGGAGGCGGGGAATCAGATATGGGGAATCAGAGGAGGGGAATCAGAGGTTGGGAATCAGAGGCAGGGAATCAGAGGTGGGGATTCAGAGGTAGCTAATCAGATGCGGGGAATCAGAGGCGGGGAATGAGATATGGGGAATCAGATGGGGGAATCAGAGGCGGGGAAACAGAGGTGGGGAATCACATATGGGGATTCAGAGGTGGCGAATCAAAGGCGGTGAATCAGAGATGGGGAAGCAGAGGCGGGGAATCAGAGGCAGGTAAGCAAACACGTGGAATCAAAGGCGGAGAATCAGAGCTGGGGAATCAGAGGCGGGGAATCAGAGTTGGGGAATCAGAGGCGGGGAATCAGATATGGGGAAACAGAGGCGGGGAATCAGAGGCGGGGAATCAGAGGCGGGGAATCAGATATGGAGAATCAGAGGTGGGGAATCAGAGGTTGGGAATCAGAGGCAGGGAATCAGAGGCGGGGAATCAGAGGCGGGGAATCAGAGGCAGGGAATCAGATGTGCGGTATCAGAGATGGGGAATCAGAGGCAGGGAATCAGAGGCGGGGAATCAGAGGCGGGTAATCAGAATCCGGGAATCAGAGGCCGGGAATGAGAGGCCGGGAATGAGAGGCCGGGTATCAGAGGCCGGGAATCAGAGGCCGGGAATCAGAGGTGGGGAATAAGAGGCAGGGAATCAGATGTGCAGAATCAGAGTTGGGGAATCAGAGGCGGGGAATTAGATATGGGGAAACAGAGGCGGGGAATCAGAGGCGGGGAATCAGATATGGGGAATCAGAGGTGGGGAATCAGAGGCAGGGAATCAGATGTGTGGAATCAGAGATGGGGAATCAGAGGCAGGGAATCATAATCAGAAGCGGGGAATCAGAGGCCGGGAAACAGAGGCCGGGAATCAGAGTTGGGGAATAAGAGTCCGGGAATCAGAGATGGGGAATCAGAGGCGGGGAATGAGATATGGGGAATCAGAGGCGGGGAATCAGAGGCGGGGAAATAGAGGCGAGGAATCAGATATGGGGAATCAGAGGTGGCGAATCAAAGGCGGTGAATCAGAGATGGGGAATCAGAGGCGGGGAATCAGAGGCAGGGAATCAAACACGGGGAATCAGAGGCGGGGAATCAGAGCTGGGGAATCAGTGGCGGGGAATCAGAGTTGGGGAATCAGAGGCGGGGAATCAGATATGGGGAAACAGAGGCGGGGAATCAGAGGCGGGGAAACAGAGGCGGGGAATCAGATATGGGGAATCAGAGGTGGGTAATTAGAGGTTGGGAATTAGATGCAGGGAATCAGAGGCGGGGAATCAGAGGCGGGGAATCAGAGGCAGGGAATCAGATGTGCGGAATCAGAGATGGGGAATCAGAGGCAGGGAATCAGAGGCGGGGAATCAGAGGCCGGGAATGAGAGGCCGGGAATGAGAGGCCGGGAATGAGAGGCCGGGAATCAGAGGCCGTGAAACAGAGGCCGGGAATCAGAGGTGGGGAATAAGAGGCAGGGAATCAGATGTGCGGAATCAGAGATGGGGAATCAGAGGCAGGGAATCACTGGCGGGGAATCAGAGGCGGGGAATCAGAGACCAGGAATCAGAGGCCGGGAATCAGAGGCCGGGAATCAGAGGCCGGGAATCAGAGGCTGGGAATCAGAGGTGGGGAATAAGAGGCCGGGAATCAGTGATCGGGAATCAGAGGCGAGGAATCAGAGGCGGGGAATCAGAGTTGGGGAATCAGAGGTGGGGAATCAGATATGGGGAATCAGAGGCGGGGAATCAGAGGCGGGGAAAAAGAGGCGGGGAATCAGATATGGGGAATCATAGGTGGAAAGTCAGAGGTGGTGAATCAGAGATGGGGAATCAGAGGTGGGGAATCAGAGGCAGGGTATCAGACGCGGGGTATCAGAGTCAGGGAATGAGAGCTGTGTAATCAGAGGCGGGGAATCAGAGTTGGGGAATCAGAGGAGGGGAATCAGATATGGGGAATCAGAGGCGGGGTAACAGAGGTGGGAAATCAGAGGCAGGGAATCACAGGCAGGGAATCAGATGTGGGGAATCAGAGGCGGGGAATCATAGCTGGCGAATCACAGGCGGGGAATCAGAGTTGGGGAATCAGAGGCGGGGAATCAGATATGGGGAATCAGAGGCGGGGTATCAGAGGTGGGGAAACAGGCTGTGAATCAGACATGGGGAATCAGAGGCTGGGGATCAGAGGTGGTGAATCAGAGATGGGGAATCAGAGGCGGGGAATCAGAGGCTGGGATTCAGACGCGGGGAATCAGAGGCGGGGAATCAGAGCTGGGGAATCAGAGGCGGGCTATCAGAGTTGGGGAATCAGAGGCGGGGAATCAGATATGGGGAAACAGAGGCGGGCAATCAGAGGCAGGGAAACGGAGGCGGGGAATCAGATATGGGGAATCAGTGGAGGGGAATCAGAGGTTGGGAATCAGAGGCAGGGAATCAGAGGTGGGGATTCAGAGGCAGGGAATCAGATGCGGGGAATCAGAGGCGGGGAATGAGATATGGGGAATCAGATGGGGGAATCAGAGGCGGGGAAACAGAGGCGGAAAATCACATCTGGGGAATCAGAGGTGGCGAATCAAAGGCGGTGAATGAGAGATGGGGAAGCAGAGGCGGGGAATCAGAGGCAGGTAATCAAACACGTGGAATCAGAGGCGGGGAATCAGAGCTGGGGAATCAGAGGCGGGGAATCAGAGTTGGGGAATCAGAGGCGGGGAATCAGATATGGGGAAACAGAGACGGGGAATCAGAGGCGGGGAAACAGAGGCGGGGAATCAGATATGGAGAATCAGAGGTGGGGAATCAGAGGTTGGGAATCAGAGGCAGGGAATCAGAGGCGGGGAATCAGAGGCGGGGAATCAGAGGCAGGGAATCAGATGTGCGGAATCAGAGATTGGGAATCAGAGGCAGGGAATCAGAGGCGGGGAATCAGATATGGGGAATCAGAGGTGGGGAATCAGAGGCAGGGAATCAGATGTGTGGAATCAGAGATGGGGAATCAGAGGCAGGGAATCAGAATCAGAAGCGGGGAATCAGAGTCCGGGAATCAGAGATGGGGAATCAGAGGCGGGGAATCAGAGGCGGGGAAATAGAGGCGAGGAATCAGATATGGGGAATCAGAGGTGGCGAATCAAAGGCGGTGAATCAGAGATGGGGAATCAGAGGCGGGGAATCAGAGGCAGGTAATCAAACACGGGGAATCAGAGGCGGGGAATCAGAGCTGGGGAATCAGAGGCGGGGAATCAGAGTTGGGGAATCAGAGGAGGGGAATCAGATATGGGGAAACAGAGGTGGGGAATCAGAGGCGGGGAAACAGAGGCGGGGAATCAGATATGGGGTATCAGAGGTGGATAATCAGAGGTTGGGAATTAGATGCAGGGAATCAGAGGCGGGGAATCAGAGGCGGGGAATTAGATGCAGGGAATCAGAGGCGGGGAATCAGAGCTGGGGAATCAGAGGCGGGGAATCAGAGTTAGGGAATCAGAGGCGGGGAATCAGATATTGGGAAACAGAGGCGGGGAATCAGAGGCGGGGAAACAGAGGCGGGGAATCTGATATGGGGAATCAGAGGTGGGGAATCAGAGGTTGGGAATGAGAGGCAGGGAATCAGAGGCGGGGAATCAGAGGCGGGGAATCAGAGGCAGGGAATCAGATGTGCGGAATCAGAGATGGGGAATCAGAGGCAGGGAATCAGAGGCGGGGAATCAGAGGCTGGGAATCAGGGGCCGGGAATGGTAGGCCGGGAATCAGAGGCCGGGAATCAGAGGCCGGGAAACAGAGGCTGGGAATCAGAGGTGGGGAATAAGAGGCAGGGAATCAGAAGGGGGGAATCAGAGGCGGGGAATCAGAGACAGGGAATCAGAGGCCGGGAATGAGAGGCCGGGAATCAGAGGCCGGGAATCAGAGGCCGGGCATCAGAGGTGGGGAATAAGAGGCCGGGAATCAGAGGCCGGGCATCAGAGGTGGGGAATAAGAGGCCGGGCATCAGAGGTGGGGAATAAGAGGCCGGGAATCAGAGATGGGGAATCAGAGGCGGGGAATCAGAGGCGGGGAATCAGAGTCCGGGAATCAGAGATGGGGAATCAGAGGCGGGGAATGAGATATGGGGAATCAGAGGCGGGGAATCAGAGGCGGGGAAATAGAGGCGAGGAATCAGATATGGGGAATCAGAGGTGGCGAATCAAAGGCGGTGAATCAGAGATGGGGAATCAGAGGCGGGGAATCAGAGGCAGGTAATCAAACACGGGGAATCAGAGGCGGGGAATCAGAGCTGGGGAATCAGAGGCGGGGAATCAGAGTTGGGGAATCAGAGGCGGGGAATCAGATATGGGGAAACAGAGGTGGGGAATCAGAGGCGGGGAAACAGAGGCGGGGAATCAGATATGGGGTATCAGAGGTGGATAATCAGAGGTTGGGAATTAGATGCAGGGAATCAGAGGCGGGGAATCAGAGGCGGGGATTTAGATGCAGGGAATCAGAGGCGGGGAATCAGAGCTGGGGAATCAGAGGCGGGGAATCAGAGTTGGGGAATCAGAGGCGGGGAATCAGATATTGGGAAACAGAGGCGGGGAATCAGAGGCGGGGAAACAGAGGCGGGGAATCTGATATGGGGAATCAAAGGTGGGGAATCAGAGGTTGGGAATGAGAGGCAGGGAATCAGAGGCGGGGAATCAGAGGCGGGGAATCAGAGGCAGGGAATCAGATGTGCGGAATCAGAGATGGGGAATCAGAGGCAGGGAATCAGAGGCGGGGAATCAGAGGCTGGGAATCAGAGGCCGGGAATGGGAGGCCGGGAATCAGAGGCCGTGAATCAGAGGCCGGGAAACAGAGGCTGGGAATCAGAGGTGGGGAATAAGAGGCAGGGAATCAGATGTGCAGAATCAGAGATGGGGAATCATAGGCAGGGAATCAGAAGGGGGGAATCAGAGGCAGGGAATCAGAGACAGGGAATCAGAGGCCGGGAATGAGAGGCCGGGAATCAGAGGCCGGGAATCAGAGGCCGGGCATCAGAGGTGGGGAATAAGAGGCCGGGAATCAGAGATGGGGAATCAGAGGCGGGGAATCAGAGGCGGGGAATCAGAGGCAGGGATTCAGAAACGGGGAATCAGAGGCGGGGAATCATAGCTGGCGAATCAGAGGCGGGGAATCAGAGTTGGGGAATCAGAGGTGGGGAATCAGATATGGGGAATCTGAGGCGGGGAATCAGAGGCGGGGAAACAGAGGCGAGGGAATCACATTTGGGGAATCATAGGTGGGGAATCAGAGGTGGTGTATCAGAGACGGGGAATCAGAGGTGGGGAATCAGAGGCAGGGAATCAGATGCGGGGAATCAGAGGCGGGCAATCAGAGCTGGGGAATCAGAGGTGGGGAATCAGAGTTGGGGAATGAGAGGAGGGTAATCAGATATGGGGAAACAGAGGTAGGGAATCAGAGGCAGGGAATCACAGGCAGAAATCAGACGCGGGGAATCAGAGGCGGGGAATCATAGCTGGCGAATCACAAGCGGGAAATCAGAGTTAGGGAATCAGAGGCGGGGAATCAGATATGGGGAAGCAGAGGCGGGGAATCAGAGGCGGGGAAACAGAGGCGGGGAATCAGACATGGGGCATCAGAGGCGGGGGATCAGAGGTGGTGAATCAGAGATGGGGAATCAGAGGCGGGGAATCAGAGGCAGGGAATCAGATGCGGGGAATCACAGGCGGGGAATCAGAGCTGGGGAATCAGAGGCGGTGTATCAGAGTTGGGGAATCAGCGGCGGGGAATCAGATATGGGGAATCAGAGGCGGGGAGTCAGAGCTGGGGAATGAGTGGCCGGGAATCAGATATGGGGAAACAGATGCGGGGAATAAGAGGCGGGGAAACAGAGGTGGGGAATCTGATATGGGGAATCAGGGGTGGGGAATCAGAGGTTGGGAATCAAATGCAGGGAATCAAAGGCGGGGAATCAGAATTGGGGAATCAGAGATAGGGAATCAGAGATGGGGAATCAGAGGCGGGGAATCAGACGCGGGGAATCAGAGGTGGTGAATCAGAGCTGGGGAATCAGAGGCGGGGAATCAGTGTTAGGGAATCAGAGGCGGGGAATCAGATATGAGGAAACAGAGGCAGGGAATCAGAGGCGGGGAAACAGAGGCGGGGAATCAGATATGGGGAATCAGAGGTGGGGAATCAGAGGTTGGGAATCAGAGGCATGGAATCAGAGGCGGGGCATCAGAGGTGGGTAATCAGAGGCAGGGTATCGAATGTGCGGAATCAGAGATAGGGAATCAGAGGTGGGGAATCAGTGTCCGGGAATCAGAGATGGGGAATCAGAGGTGGGGAATCAGAGGCGGAGAAACATAGGTGGGGAATAAGATATGGGGAATCAGAGGTGGGGAATCAGAGGCGATGAATCAGAGATGGCAAATCAGAGGCGGGGAATCAGAGGCAGGAAATCAGACATGGGGAATCAGAGGCTGGGAATCAGACGTGGGGAATCAGAGGCGGGGAATCAGGTCTGGGGAATCAGAGGCGGGGAATCAGAGTTGGGGAATCAGAGGTGGGGAATCAGATATGGGGAAACGGAGGCGGGCAATCAGAGGCAGGGAAACGGAGGCGGGGAATCAGATATGGGGAATCAGAGGAGGGGAATCAGAGGTTGGGAATCAGAGGCAGGGAATCAGAGGTGGGGATTCAGAGGCAGCTAATCAGATGCGGGGAATCAGAGGCGGGGAATGAGATATGGGGAATCAGATGGGGGAATCAGAGGCGGGGTAACAGAGGCGGGGAATCACATATGGGGATTCAGAGGTGGCGAATCAAAGGCGGTGAATCAGAGATGGGGAAGCAGAGGCGGGGAATCAGAGGCAGGTAAGCAAACACGTGGAATCAAAGGCGGGGAATCAGAGCTGGGGAATCAGAGGCGGGGAATCAGAGTTGGGGAATCAGAGGCGGGGAATAAGATATGGGGAAACAGAGGCGGGGAATCAGAGGCGGGGAATCAGAGGCGGGGAATCAGATATGGAGAATCAGAGGTGGGGAATCAGAGGTTGGGAATCAGAGGCAGGGAATCAGAGGCGGGGAATAAGAGGCGGGGAATCAGAGGCAGGGAATCAGATGTGCGGTATCAGAGATGGGGAATCAGAGGCAGGGAATCAGAGGCGGGGAATCAGAGGCGGGTAATCAGAATCCGGGAATCAGAGGCCGGGAATGAGAGGCCGGGAATGAGAGGCCGGGTATCAGAGGCCGTGAATCAGAGGCCGGGAATCAGAGGTGGGGAATAAGAGGCAGGGAATCAGATGTGCAGAATCAGAGTTGGGGAATCAGAGGCGGGGAATTAGATATGGGGAAACAGAGGCGGGGAATCAGAGGCGGGGAATCAGATATGGGGAATCAGAGGTGGGGAATCAGAGGCAGGGAATCAGATGTGTGGAATCAGAGATGGGGAATCAGAGGCAGGGAATCATAATCAGAAGCGGGGAATCAGAGGCCGGGAAACAGAGGCCGGGAATCAGAGTTGGGGAATCAGAGTCCGGGAATCAGAGATGGGGAATCAGAGGCGGGGAATGAGATATGGGGAATCAGAGGCGGGGAATCAGAGGCGGGGAAATAGAGGCGAGGAATCAGATATGGGGAATCAGAGGTGGCGAATCAAAGGCGGTGAATCAGAGATGGGGAATCAGAGGCGGGGAATCAGAGGCAGGGAATCAAACACGGGGAATCAGAGGCGGGGAATCAGAGCTGGGGAATCAGTGGCGGGGAATCAGAGTAGGGGAATCAGAGGCGGGGAATCAGATATGGGGAAACAGAGGCGGGGAATCAGAGGCGGGGAAACAGAGGCGGGGAATCAGATATGGGGAATCAGAGGTGGGTAATTAGAGGTTGGGAATTAGATGCAGGGAATCAGAGGCGGGGAATCAGAGGCGGGGAATCAGAGGCAGGGAATCAGATGTGCGGAATCAGAGATGGGGAATCAGAGGCAGGGAATCAGAGGAGGGGAATCAGAGGCCGGGAATGAGAGGCCGGGAATGAGAGGCCGGGAAGCAGAGGCCGTGAAACAGAGGCCGGGAATCAGAGGTGGGGAATAAGAGGCAGGGAATCAGATGTGCGGAATCAGAGATGGTGAATCAGAGGCAGGGAATCACTGGCGGGGAATCAGAGGCGGGGAATCAGAGACCAGGAATCAGAGGCCGGGAATCAGAGGCCGGGAATCAGAGGCCGGGAATCAGAGGCTGGGAATCAGAGGTGGGGAATAAGAGGCCGGGAATCAGTGATCGGGAATCAGAGGCGGGGAATCAGAGGCGGGGTATCAGAGTTGGGGAATCAGAGGTGGGGAATCAGATATGGGGAATCAGAGGCGGGGAATCAGAGGCGGGGAAAAAGAGGCGGGGAATCAGATATGGGGAATCATAGGTGGAAAATCAGAGGTGGTGAATCAGAGATGGGGAATCAGAGGTGGGGAATCAGAGGCAGGGTATCAGACGCGGGGTATCAGAGTCAGGGAATGAGAGCTGTGTAATCAGAGGCGGGGAATCAGAGTTGGGGAATCAGAGGAGGGGAATCAGATATGGGGAATCAGAGGCGGGGTAACAGAGGTGGGAAATCAGAGGCAGGGAATCACAGGCAGGGAATCAGATGTGGGGAATCAGAGGCGGGGAATCATAGCTGGCGAATCACAGGCGGGGAATCAGAGTTGGGGAATCAGAGGCGGGGAATCAGATATGGGGAATCAGAGGCGGGGTATCAGAGGTGGGGAAACAGGCTGTGAATCAGACATGGGGAATCAGAGGCTGGGGATCAGAGGTGGTGAATCAGAGATGGGGAATCAGAGGCGGGGAATCACAGGCTGGGATTCAGACGCGGGGAATCAGAGGCGGGGAATCAGAGCTGGGGAATCAGAGGCGGGCTATCAGAGTTGGGGAATCAGCGGCGGGGAATCAGATATGGGGAATCCGAGGCGGGGAATCAGAGCTGGGGAATGAGAGGCCGGGAATCAGATATGGGGAAACAGAGGCGGGGAATAAGAGGCGGGGAAACAGAGGCGGGGAATCAGATATGGGGAATCAGAGGTGGGGAATAAGAGGTTGGAAATCAGAGGCAGGGAATCAAAGGCGGGGAATCAGAATTGGGGAATCAGAGATAGGGAATCAGAGATGGGGAATCAGAGGCGGGGAATCAGAGTTGGGGAATCAGAGGAGGGGAATCAGATATGGGGTATCAGAGGCGGGAAATCAGAGGCGGGGTAACAGAGGTGGGAAATCAGAGGCAGGGAATCACAGGCAGGGAATCAGATGTGGGGAATCAGAGGCGGGGAATCATAGCTGGCGAATCACAGGTGGGGAATCAGAGTTGGGGTATCAGAGGCGGGGATTCAGATATGGGGAATCAGAGGCGGGGTATCAGAGGTGGGGAAACAGAGGCTGTGAATCAGACATGGGGAATCAGAGGCGGGGGATCATAGGTGGTGAATCAGAGATGGGGAATCAGAGGCGGGGAATCAGAGGCTGGGATTCAGACGCGGGGAATCAGAGGCGGGGAATCAGAGCTGGGGAATCAGAGGCGGGCTATCAGAGTTGGGGAATCAGCGGCGGGGAATCAGATATGGGGAATCAGAGGCGGGGAATCAGAGCTGGGGAATGAGAGGCCGGGAATCAGATATGGGGAAACAGAGGCGGGGAATAAGAGGCGGGGAAACAGAGGCGGGGAATCAGATATGGGGAATCAGAGGTGGGGATTCAGAGGTTGGAAATCAGAGGCAGGGAATCAAAGGCGGGGAATCAGAATTGGGGAATCAGAGATAGGGAATCAGAGATGGGGAATCAGAGGCGGGGAATCAGACGCGGGGAATCAGAGGTGGTGAATCAGAGCTGGGGAATCAGAGGCGGGGAATCAGTGTTGGGGAATCAGAGGCGGGGAATCAGATATGAGGAAACAGAGGCAGGGAAACAGAGGCGGGGAAACTGAGGCGGGGATTCAGATATGGGGAATCAGAGGTGGGGAATCAGAGGTTGGGAATCAGAGGCATGGAATCAGAGGCGGGGCATCAGAGGCGGGGAAACATAGGTGGGGAATCAGATATGGGGAATCGGAGGTGGGGAATCAGAGGCGATGAATCAGAGATGGCGAATCAGAGGCGGGGAAACAGAGGCGGGCAATAAGACATGGGGAATCAGAGGCTGGGAATCAGACGCGGGGAATCAGAGGCGGGGAATCAGAGCTGGGGAATCAGAGGCGGGGAATCAGAGTTGTGGAATCAGAGGCGGGGAATCAGATATGGCGAAACAGAGGCGGGGAATCAGAGGCAGGGAATCGGAGGCGGGGAATCAGATATGGGGAATCAGAGGAGGGGAATCAGAGGTTGGGAATCAGAGGCAGGGAATCAGAGGTGGGGATTCAGAGGCAGGGAATCAGATGCGGGGAATCTGAGGCGGGGATTCAGAGCTGGGGAATTACTGCGGGGAATCAGAGTTGGGGAATCAGAGGCGGGGAATTAGATATGGGGAAACAGAGGCGGGGAATCAGACGCGGGGAATCAGAGGCGGTGAATCATAGCTGGCGAATCACAGGCGGGGAATCAGAGTTGGGGAATCAGAGGTGGGGAATCAGATATGGGGAAGCAGAGTCGGGGAATCAGAGGCGGGGAGTCAGAGGCAGGGAATCAGACGCGGGGAATCAGAGGTGGGGAATCAGAGCTGGGGAATCAGAGGCGGTGTATCAGAGTTGGGGAATCAGCGGCGGGGAATCAGATATGGGGAATCAGAGGCGGGGAGTCAGAGCTGGGGAATGAGTGGCCGGGAATCAGATATGGGGAAACAGAGGCGGGGAATAAGAGGCGGGGAAACAGAGGCGGGGAATCTGATATGGGGAATCAGGGGTGGGGAATCAGAGGTTGGGAATCAAAGGCAGGGAATCAAATGCGGGGAATCAGAATTGGGGAATCAGAGATAGGGAATCAGAGATGGGGAATCAGAGGCGGGGAATCAGACGCGGGGAATCAGAGGTGGTGAATCAGAGGCATGGAATCGGATGTGCGGAATCAGAGATAGGGAATCAGAGGTGGGGAATCAGAGTCCGGGAATCAGAGATGGGGAATCAGAGGTGGGTAATCAGAGGCGGGGAAACATAGGTGGGGAATAAGATATGGGGAATCAGAGGTGGGGAATCAGAGGCGATGAATCAGAGATGGCAAATCAGAGGCGGGGAATCAGAGGCAGGAAATCAGACATGGGGAATCAGAGGCTTGGAATCAGACGCGGGGAATCAGAGGCGGGGAATCAGAGCTGGGGAATCAGAGGCGGGGAATCAGAGTTGGGGAATCAGAGGCGGGGAATCAGATATGGGGAAACAGAGGCGGGCAATCAGAGGCAGGGAAACGGAGGCGGGGAATCAGATATGGGGAATCAGTGGAGGGGAATCAGAGGTTGGGAATCAGAGGCAGGGAATCAGAGGTGGGGATTCAGAGGCAGTGAATCAGATGCGGGGAATCAGAGGCGGGGAATGAGATATGGGGAATCAGATGGGGGAATCAGAGGCGGGGAAACAGAGGCGGAAAATCACATCTGGGGAATCAGAGGTGGCGAATCAAAGGCGGTGAATCAGAGATGGGGAAGCAGAGGCGGGGAATCAGAGGCAGGTAATCAAACACGTGGAATCAGAGGCGGGGAATCAGAGCTGGGGAATCAGAGGCGGGGAATCAGAGTTGGGGAATCAGAGGCGGGGAATCAGATATGGGGAAACAGAGACGGGGAATCAGAGGCGGGGAAACAGAGGCGGGGAATCAGATATGGAGAATCAGAGGTGGGGAATCAGAGGTTGGGAATCAGAGGCAGGGAATCAGAGGCGGGGAATCAGAGGCGGGGAATCAGAGGCAGGGAATCAGATGTGCGGAATCAGAGATTGGGAATCAGAGGCAGGGAATCAGAGGCGGGGAATCAGATATGGGGAATCAGAGGTGGGGAATCAGAGGCAGGGAATCAGATGTGTGGAATCAGAGATGGGGAATCAGAGGCAGGGAATCAGAATCAGAAGCGGGGAATCAGAGTCCGGGAATCAGAGATGGGGAATCAGAGGCGGGGAATGAGATATGGGGAATCAGAGGCGGGGAATCAGAGGCGGGGAAATAGAGGCGAGGAATCAGATATGGGGAATCAGAGGTGGCGAATCAAAGGCGGTGAATCAGAGATGGGGAATCAGAGGCGGGGAATCAGAGGCAGGTAATCAAACACGGGGAATCAGAGGCGGGGAATCAGAGCTGGGGAATCAGAGGCGGGGAATCAGAGTTGGGGAATCAGAGGCGGGGAATCAGATATGGGGAAACAGAGGTGGGGAATCAGAGGCGGGGAAACAGAGGCGGGGAATCAGATATGGGGTATCAGAGGTGGATAATCAGAGGTTGGGAATTAGATGCAGGGAATCAGAGGCGGGGAATCAGAGGCGGGGAATTAGATGCAGGGAATCAGAGGCGGGGAATCAGAGCTGGGGAATCAGAGGCGGGGAATCAGAGTTAGGGAATCAGAGGCGGGGAATCAGATATTGGGAAACAGAGGCGGGGAATCAGAGGCGGGGAAACAGAGGCGGGGAATCTGATATGGGGAATCAGAGGTGGGGAATCAGAGGTTGGGAATGAGAGGCAGGGAATCAGAGGCGGGGAATCAGAGGCGGGGAATCAGAGGCAGGGAATCAGATGTGCGGAATCAGAGATGGGGAATCAGAGGCAGGGAATCAGAGGCGGGGAATCAGAGGCTGGGAATCAGAGGCCGGGAATGGGAGGCCGGGAATCAGAGGCCGGGAATCAGAGGCCGGGAAACAGAGGCTGGGAATCAGAGGTGGGGAATAAGAGGCAGGGAATCAGATGTGCGGAATCAGAGATGGGGAATCAGAGGCAGGGAATCAGAAGGGGGGAATCAGAGGCGGGGAATCAGAGACAGGGAATCAGAGGCCGGGAATGAGAGGCCGGGAATCAGAGGCCGGGAATCAGAGGCCGGGCATCAGAGGTGGGGAATAAGAGGCCGGGAATCAGAGATGGGGAATCAGAGGCGGGGAATCAGAGGCGGGGAATCAGAGTCCGGGAATCAGAGATGGGGAATCAGAGGCGGGGAATGAGATATGGGGAATCAGAGGCGGGGAATCAGAGGCGGGGAAATAGAGGCGAGGAATCAGATATGGGGAATCAGAGGTGGCGAATCAAAGGCGGTGAATCAGAGATGGGGAATCAGAGGCGGGGAATCAGAGGCAGGTAATCAAACACGGGGAATCAGAGGCGGGGAATCAGAGCTGGGGAATCAGAGGCGGGGAATCAGAGTTGGGGAATCAGAGGCGGGGAATCAGATATGGGTAAACAGAGGTGGGGAATCAGAGGCGGGGAAACAGAGGCGGGGAATCAGATATGGGGTATCAGAGGTGGATAATCAGAGGTTGGGAATTAGATGCAGGGAATCAGAGGCGGGGAATCAGAGGCGGGGAATTAGATGCAGGGAATCAGAGGCGGGGAATCAGAGGCGGGGAATTAGATGCAGGGAATCAGAGGCGGGGAATCAGAGCTGGGGAATCAGAGGCGGGGAATCAGATATTGGGAAACAGAGGCGGGGAATCAGAGGCGGGGAAACAGAGGCGGGGAATCTGATATGGGGAATCAGAGGTGGGGAATCAGAGGTTGGGAATGAGAGGCAGGGAATCAGAGGCGGGGAATCAGAGGCGGGGAATCAGAGGCAGGGAATCAGATGTGCGGAATCAGAGATGGGGAATCAGAGGCAGGGAATCAGAGGCGGGGAATCATAGGCTGGGAATCAGAGGCCGGGAATGGGAGGCCGGGAATCAGAGGCCGGGAATCAGAGGCCGGGAAACAGAGGCTGGGAATCAGAGGTGGGGAATAAGAGGCAGGGAATCAGATGTGCGGAATCAGAGATGGGGAATCAGAGGCAGGGAATCAGAAGGGGGGAATCAGAGGCGGGGAATCAGAGACAGGGAATCAGAGGCCGGGAATGAGAGGCCGGGAATCAGAGGCCGGGAATCAGAGGCCGGGCATCAGAGGTGGGGAATAAGAGGCCGGGAATCAGAGGCAGGGATTCAGACACGGGGAATCAGAGGCGGGGAATCATAGCTGGCGAATCAGAGGCGGGGAATAAGAGTTGGGGAATCAGAGGTGGGGAATCAGATATGGGGAATCAGAGGCGGGGAATCAGAGGCGGGGAAACAGAGGCGAGGGAATCACATATGGGGAATCATAGGTGGGGAATCAGAGGTGGTGTATCAGAGACGGGGAATCAGAGGTGGGGAATCAGAGGCAGGGAATCAGATGCGGGGAATCAGAGGCAGGCAATCAGAGCTGGGGAATTAGAGGTGGGGAATCAGAGTTGGGGAATCAGAGGAGGGTAATCAGATATGGGGAAACAGAGGTAGGGAATCAGAGGCAGGGAATCACAGGCAGAAAATCAGACGCGGGGAATCAGAGGCGGGGAATCATAGCTGGCGAATCACAAGCGGGAAATCAGAGTTAGGGAATCAGAGGCGGGGAATCAGATATGGGGAAGCAGAGGCGGGGAATCAGAGGCGGGGAAACAGAGGCGGGGAATCAGACATGGGGCATCAGAGGCGGGGGATCAGAGGTGGTGAATCAGAGATGGGGAATCAGAGGCGGGGAATCAGAGGCAGGGAATCAGATGCGGGGAATCACAGGCGGGGAATCAGAGCTGGGGAATCAGAGGCGGTGTATCAGAGTTGGGGAATCAGCGGCGGGGAATCAGATATGGGGAATCAGAGGCGGGGAGTCAGAGCTGGGGAATGAGTGGCCGGGAATCAGATATGGGGAAACAGATGCGGGGAATAAGAGGCGGGGAAACAGAGGCGGGGAATCTGATATGGGGAATCAGGGGTGGGGAATCAGAGGTTGGGAATCAAATGCAGGGAATCAAAGGCGGGGAATCAGAATTGGGGAATCAGAGATAGGGAATCAGAGATGGGGAATCAGAGGCGGGGAATCAGACGCGGGGAATCAGAGGTGGTGAATCAGAGCTGGGGAATCAGAGGCGGGGAATCAGTGTTAGGGAATCAGAGGCGGGGAATCAGATATGAGGAAACAGAGGCAGGGAATCAGAGGCGGGGAAACAGAGGCGGGGAATCAGATATGGGGAATCAGAGGTGGGGAATCAGAGGTTGGGAATCAGAGGAATGGAATCAGAGGCGGGGCATCAGAGGTGGGTAATCAGAGGCAGGGTATCGAATGTGCGGAATCAGAGATAGGGAATCAGAGGTGGGGAATCAGTGTCCGGGAATCAGAGATGGTGAATCAGAGGTGGGGAATCAGAGGCGGAGAAACATAGGTGGGGAATAAGATATGGGGAATCAGAGGTGGGGAATCAGAGGCGATGAATCAGAGATGGCAAATCAGAGGCGGGGAATCAGAGGCAGGAAATCAGACATGGGGAATCAGAGGCTGGGAATCAGACGTGGGGAATCAGAGGCGGGGAATCAGGTCTGGGGAATCAGAGGCGGGGAATCAGAGTTGGGGAATCAGAGGTGGGGAATCAGATATGGGGAAACGGAGGCGGGCAATCAGAGGCAGGGAAACGGAGGCGGGGAATCAGATATGGGGAATCAGAGGAGGGGAATCAGAGGTTGGGAATCAGAGGCAGGGAATAAGAGGTGGGGATTCAGAGGCAGCTAATCAGATGCGGGGAATCAGAGGCGGGGAATGAGATATGGGGAATCAGATGGGGGAATCAGAGGCGGGGAAACAGAGGCGGGGAATCACATATGGGGATTCAGAGGTGGCGAATCAAAGGCGGTGAATCAGAGATGGGGAAGCAGAGGCGGGGAATCAGAGGCAGGTAAGCAAACACGTGGAATCAAAGGCGGGGAATCAGAGCTGGGGAATCAGAGGGGGGGAATCAGAGTTGGGGAATCAGAGGCGGGGAATCAGATATGGGGAAACAGAGGCGGGGAATCAGAGGCGGGGAATCAGAGGCGGGGAATCAGATATGGAGAATCAGAGGTGGGGAATCAGAGGTTGGGAATCAGAGGCAGGGAATCAGAGGCGGGGAATCAGAGGCGGGGAATCAGAGGCAGGGAATCAGATGTGCGGTATCAGAGATGGGGAATCAGAGGCAGGGAATCAGAGGCGGGGAATCAGAGGCGGGTAATCAGAATCCGGGAATCAGAGGCCGGGAATGAGAGGCCGGGAATGAGAGGCCGGGTATCAGAGGCCGGGAATCAGAGGCCGGGAATCAGAGGTGGGGAATAAGAGGCAGGGAATCAGATGTGCAGAATCAGAGTTGGGGAATCAGAGGCGGGGAATTAGATATGGGGAAACAGAGGCGGGGAATCAGAGGCGGGGAATCAGATATGGGGAATCAGAGGTGGGGAATCAGAGGCAGGGAATCAGATGTGTGGAATCAGAGATGGGGAATCAGAGGCAGGGAATCATAATCAGAAGCGGGGAATCAGAGGCCGGGAAACAGAGGCCGGGATTCAGAGTTGGGGAATCAGAGTCCGGGAATCAGAGATGGGGAATCAGAGGCGGGGAATGAGATATGGGGAATCAGAGGCGGGGAATCAGAGGCGGGGAAATAGAGGTGAGGAATCAGATATGGGGAATCAGAGGTGGCGAATCAAAGGCGGTGAATCAGAGATGGGGAATCAGAGGCGGGGAATCAGAGGCAGGGAATCAAACACGGGGAATCAGAGGCGGGGAATCAGAGCTGGGGAATCAGTGGCGGGGAATCAGAGTTGGGGAATCAGAGGCGGGGAATCAGATATGGGGAAACAGAGGCGGGGAATCAGAGGCAGGGAAACAGAGGCGGGGAATCAGATATGGGGAATCAGAGGTGGGTAATTAGAGGTTGGGAATTAGATGCAGGGAATCAGAGGCGGGGAATCAGAGGCGGGGAATCAGAGGCAGGGAATCAGATGTGCGGAATCAGAGATGGGGAATCAGAGGCAGGGAATCAGCGGCGGGGAATGAGAGGCCGGGAATGAGAGGCCGGGAATGAGAGGCCGGGAATGAGAGGCCGGGAATCAGAGGCCGTGAAACAGAGGCCGGGAATCAGAGGTGGGGAATAAGAGGCAGGGAATCAGATGTGCGGAATCAGAGATGGGGAATCAGAGGCAGGGAATCACTGGCGGGGAATCAGAGGCTGGGAATCAGAGACCAGGAATCAGAGGCCGGGAATCAGAGGCCGGGAATCAGAGGCCGGGAATCAGAGGCTGGGAATCAGAGGTGGGGAATAAGAGGCCGGGAATCAGTGATCGGGAATCAGAGGCGGGGAATCAGAGGCGGGGAATCAGAGTTGGGGAATCAGAGGTGGGGAATCAGATATGGGGAATCAGAGGCGGGGAATCAGAGGCGGGGAAAAAGAGGCGGGGAATCAGATATGGGGAATCATAGGTGGAAAATCAGAGGTGGTGAATCAGAGATGGGGAATCAGAGGTGGGGAATCAGAGGCAGGGTATCAGACGCGGGGTATCAGAGTCAGGGAATGAGAGCTGTGTAATCAGAGGCGGGGAATCAGAGTTGGGGAATCAGAGGAGGGGAATCAGATATGGGGAATCAGAGGCGGGGTAACAGAGGTGGGAAATCAGAGGCAGGGAATCACAGGCAGGGAATCAGATGTGGGGAATCAGAGGCGGGGAATCATAGCTGGCGAATCACAGGCGGGGAATCAGAGTTGGGGAATCAGAGGCGGGGAATCAGATATAGGGAATCAGAGGCGGGGTATCAGAGGTGGGGAAACAGGCTGTGAATCAGACATGGGGAATCAGAGGCTGGGTATCAGAGGTGGTGAATCAGAGATGGGGAATCAGAGGCGGGGAATCAGAGGCTGGGATTCAGACGCAGGGAATCAGAGGCGGGGAATCAGAGCTGGGGAATCAGAGGCGGGCTATCAGAGTTGGGGAATCAGCGGCGGGGAATCAGATATGGGGAATCAGAGGCGGGGAATCAGAGCTGGGGAATGAGAGGCCGGGAATCAGATATGGGGAAACAGAGGCGGGGAATAAGAGGCGGGGAAACAGAGGCGGGGAATCAGATATGGGGAATCAGAGGTGGGGAATCAGAGGTTGGAAATCAGAGGCAGGGAATCAAAGGCGGGGAATCAGAATTGGGGAATCAGAGGAGGGGAATCAGATATGGGGAATCAGAGGCGGGAAATCAGAGGCGGGGTAACAGAGGTGGGAAATCAGAGGCATGGAATCACAGGCAGGGAATCAGATGTGGGGAATCAGAGGCGGGGAATCATAGCTGGCGAATCACAGGTGGGGAATCAGAGTTGGGGAATCAGAGGCGGGGATTCAGATATGGGGAATCAGAGGCGGGGTATCAGAGGTGGGGAAACAGAGGCTGTGAATCAGACAATGGGAATCAGAGGCGGGGGATCAGAGGTGGTGAATCAGAGATGGGGAATCAGAGGCGGGGAATCAGAGGCTGGGATTCAGACGCGGGGAATCAGAGGCGGGGAATCAGAGCTGGGGAATCAGAGGCGGGCTATCAGAGTTGGGGAATCAGCGGCGGGGAATCAGATATGGGGAATCAGAGGCGGGGAATCAGAGCTGGGGAATGAGAGGCCGGGAATCGGATATGGGGAAACAGAGGCGGGGAATAAGAGGCGGGGAAACAGAGGCGGGGAATCAGATATGGGGAATCAGAGGTGGGGATTCAGAGGTTGGAAATCAGAGGCAGGGAATCAAACCGGGGAATCAGAATTGGGGAATCAGAGATAGGGAATCAGAGATGGGGAATCAGAGGCGGGGAATCAGACGCGGGGAATCAGAGGTGGTGAATCAGAGCTGGGGAATCAGAGGCGGGGAATCAGTGTTGGGGAATCAGAGGCGGGGAATCAGATATGAGGAAACAGAGGCAGGGAAACAGAGGCGGGGAAACTGAGGCGGGGATTCAGATATGGGGAATCAGAGGTGGGGAATCAGAGGTTGGGAATCAGAGGCATGGAATCAGAGGCGGGGCATCAGAGGCGGGGAAACATAGGTGGGGAATCAGATATGGGGAATCGGAGGTGGGGAATCAGAGGCGATGAATCAGAGATGGCGAATCAGAGGCGGGGAAACAGAGGCGGGCAATAAGACATGGGGAATCAGAGGCTGGGAATCAGACGCGGGGAATCAGAGGCGGGGAATCAGAGCTGGGGAATCAGAGGCGGGGAATCAGAGTTGTGGAATCAGAGGCGGGGAATCAGATATGGCGAAACAGAGGCGGGGAATCAGAGGCAGGGAATCGGAGGCGGGGAATCAGATATGGGGAATCAGAGGAGGGGAATCAGAGGTTGGGAATCAGAGGCAGGGAATCAGAGGTGGGGATTCAGAGGCAGGGAATCAGATGCGGGGAATCTGAGGCGGGGATTCAGAGCTGGGGAATTAGTGCGGGGAATCAGAGTTGGGGAATCAGAGGCGGGGAATTAGATATGGGGAAACAGAGGCGGGGAATCAGACGCGGGGAATCAGAGGCGGTGAATCATAGCTGGCGAATCACAGGCGGGGAATCAGAGTTGGGGAATCAGAGGTGGGGAATCAGATATGGGGAAGCAGAGTTGGGGAATCAGAGGCGGGGAGTCAGAGGCAGGGAATCAGACGCGGGGAATCAGAGGCGGGGAATCAGAGCTGGGGAATCAGAGGCGGTGTATCAGAGTTGGGGAATCAGCGGCGGGGAATCAGATATGGGGAATCAGAGGCGGGGAGTCAGAGCTGGGGAATGAGTGGCCGGGAATCAGATATGGGGAAACAGAGGCGGGGAATAAGAGGAGGGGAAACAGAGGCGGGGAATCTGATATGGGGAATCAGGGGTGGGGAATCAGAGGTTGGGAATCAAAGGCAGGGAATCAAAGGCGGGGAATCAGAATTGGGGAATCAGAGATAGGGAATCAGAGATGGGGAATCAGAGGCGGGGAATCAGACGCGGGGAATCAGAGGTGGTGAATCAGAGCTGGGGAATCAGAGGCGGGGAATCAGTGTTTGGGAATCAGAGGCGGGGAATCAGATATGAGGAAACAGAGGCAGGGAATCAGAGGCGGGGAAGCAGAGGCGGGTTATCAGATATGGGGAATCAGAGGTGGGGAATCAGAGGTTGGGAATCAGAGGCATGGAATCAGAGGCGGGGCATCAGAGGTGGGGAATCAGACGCAGGGAATCGGATGTGCGGAATCAGAGATAGGGAATCAGAGGTGGGGAATCAGAGTCCGGGAATCAGAGATGGGGAATCAGAGGTGGGGAATCAGAGGCGGGGAAACATAGGTGGGGAATAAGATATGGGGAATCAGAGGTGGGGAATCAGAGGCGATGAATCAGAGATGGCAAATCAGAGGCGGGGAATCAGAGGCAGGAAATCAGACATGGGGAATCAGAGGCTTGGAATCAGACACGGGGAATCAGAGGCGGGGAATCAGAGCTGGGGAATCAGAGGCGGGGAATCAGAGTTGGGGAATCAGAGGCGGGGAATCAGATATGGGGAAACAGAGGCGGGCAATCAGAGGCAGGGAAACGGAGGCGGGGAATCAGATATGGGGAATCAGTGGAGGGGAATCAGAGGTTGGGAATCAGAGGCAGGGAATCAGAGGTGGGGATTCAGAGGCAGGGAATCAGATGCGGGGAATCAGAGGCGGGGAATGAGATATGGGGAATCAGATGGGGGAATCAGAGGCGGGGAAACAGAGGCGGAAAATCACATCTGGGGAATCAGAGGTGGTGAATCAAAGGCGGTGAATCAGAGATGGGGAAGCAGAGGCGGGGAATCAGAGGCAGGTAATCAAACACGTGGAATCAGAGGCGGGGAATCAGAGCTGGGGAATCAGAGGCGGGGAATCAGAGTTGGGGAATCAGAGGCGGGGAATCAGATATGGGGAAACAGAGGCGGGGAATCAGAGGCGGGGAAACAGAGGCGGGGAATCAGATATGGAGAATCTGAGGTGGGGAATCAGAGGTTGGGAATCAGAGGCAGGGAATCAGAGGCGGGGAATCAGAGGCGGGGAATCAGAGGCAGGGAATCAGATGTGCGGAATCAGTGATTGGGAATCAGAGGCAGGGAATCAGAGGCGGGGAATCAGATATGGGGAATCAGAGGTGGGGAATCAGAGGCAGGGAATCAGATGTGTGGAATCAGAGATGGGGAATCAGAGGCGGGGAATCTGAAGCTGGGATTCAGACGCGGGGAATCAGAGGCGGGGAATCAGAGCTGGGGAATCAGAGGCGGGCTATCAGAGTTGGGGAATCAGCGGCGGGGAATCAGATATGGGGAATCAGAGGCGGGGAATCAGAGCTGGGGAATGAGAGGCCGGGAATCAGATATGGGGAAACAGAGGCGGGGAATAAGAGGTGGGGAAACAGAGGCGGGGAATCAGATATGGGGAATCAGAGGTGGGGATTCAGAGGTTGGAAATCAGAGGCAGGGAATCAAACCGGGGAATCAGAATTGGGGAATCAGAGGTGGTGAATCAGAGCTGGGGAATCAGAGGCGGGGAATCAGTGTTGGGGAATCAGAGGCGGGGAATCAGATATGAGGAAACAGAGGCAGGGAAACAGAGGCGGGGAAACTGAGGCGGGGATTCAGATATGGGGAATCAGAGGTGGGGAATCAGAGGTTGGGAATCAGAGGCATGGAATCAGAGGCGGGGCATCAGAGGCGGGGAAACATAGGTGGGGAATCAGATATGGGGAATCGGAGGTGGGGAATCAGAGGCGATGAATCAGAGATGGCGAATCAGAGGCGGGGAAACAGAGGCGGGCAATAAGACATGGGGAATCAGAGGCTGGGAATCAGACGCGGGGAATCAGAGGCGGGGAATCAGAGCTGGGGAATCAGAGGCGGGGAATCAGAGTTGTGGAATCAGAGGCGGGGAATCAGATATGGCGAAACAGAGGCGGGGAATCAGAGGCAGGGAATCGGAGGCGGGGAATCAGATATGGGGAATCAGAGGAGGGGAATCAGAGGTTGGGAATCAGAGGCAGGGAATCAGAGGTGGGGATTCAGAGGCAGGGAATCAGATGCGGGGAATCTGAGGCGGGGATTCAGAGCTGGGGAATTAGTGCGGGGAATCAGAGTTGGGGAATCAGAGGCGGGGAATTAGATATGGGGAAACAGAGGCGGGGAATCAGACGCGGGGAATCAGAGGCGGTGAATCATAGCTGGCGAATCACAGGCGGGGAATCAGAGTTGGGGAATCAGAGGTGGGGAATCAGAGGTTGGGAATCAAAGGCAGGGAATCAAAGGCGGGGAATCAGAATTGGGGAATCAGAGATAGGGAATCAGATATGGCGAAACAGAGGCGGGGAATCAGAGGCAGGGAATCGGAGGCGGGGAATCAGATATGGGGAATCAGAGGAGGGGAATCAGAGGTTGGGAATCAGAGGCAGGGAATCAGAGGTGGGGATTCAGAGGCAGGGAATCAGATGCGGGGAATCTGAGGCGGGGATTCAGAGCTGGGGAATTAGTGCGGGGAATCAGAGTTGGGGAATCAGAGGCGGGGAATTAGATATGGGGAAACAGAGGCGGGGAATCAGACGCGGGGAATCAGAGGCGGTGAATCATAGCTGGCGAATCACAGGCGGGGAATCAGAGTTGGGGAATCAGAGGTGGGGAATCAGATATGGGGAAGCAGAGTTGGGGAATCAGAGGCGGGGAGTCAGAGGCAGGGAATCAGACGCGGGGAATCAGAGGCGGGGAATCAGAGCTGGGGAATCAGAGGCGGTGTATCAGAGTTGGGGAATCAGCGGCGGGGAATCAGATATGGGGAATCAGAGGCGGGGAGTCAGAGCTGGGGAATGAGTGGCCGGGAATCAGATATGGGGAAACAGAGGCGGGGAATAAGAGGAGGGGAAACAGAGGCGGGGAATCTGATATGGGGAATCAGGGGTGGGGAATCAGAGGTTGGGAATCAAAGGCAGGGAATCAAAGGCGGGGAATCAGAATTGGGGAATCAGAGATAGGGAATCAGAGATGGGGAATCAGAGGCGGGGAATCAGACGCGGGGAATCAGAGGTGGTGAATCAGAGCTGGGGAATCAGAGGCGGGGAATCAGTGTTTGGGAATCAGAGGCGGGGAATCAGATATGAGGAAACAGAGGCAGGGAATCAGAGGCGGGGAAGCAGAGGCGGGTTATCAGATATGGGGAATCAGAGGTGGGGAATCAGAGGTTGGGAATCAGAGGCATGGAATCAGAGGCGGGGCATCAGAGGTGGGGAATCAGACGCAGGGAATCGGATGTGCGGAATCAGAGATAGGGAATCAGAGGTGGGGAATCAGAGTCCGGGAATCAGAGATGGGGAATCAGAGGTGGGGAATCAGAGGCGGGGAAACATAGGTGGGGAATAAGATATGGGGAATCAGAGGTGGGGAATCAGAGGCGATGAATCAGAGATGGCAAATCAGAGGCGGGGAATCAGAGGCAGGAAATCAGACATGGGGAATCAGAGGCTTGGAATCAGACACGGGGAATCAGAGGCGGGGAATCAGAGCTGGGGAATCAGAGGCGGGGAATCAGAGTTGGGGAATCAGAGGCGGGGAATCAGATATGGGGAAACAGAGGCGGGCAATCAGAGGCAGGGAAACGGAGGCGGGGAATCAGATATGGGGAATCAGTGGAGGGGAATCAGAGGTTGGGAATCAGAGGCAGGGAATCAGAGGTGGGGATTCAGAGGCAGGGAATCAGATGCGGGGAATCAGAGGCGGGGAATGAGATATGGGGAATCAGATGGGGGAATCAGAGGCGGGGAAACAGAGGCGGAAAATCACATCTGGGGAATCAGAGGTGGCGAATCAAAGGCGGTGAATCAGAGATGGGGAAGCAGAGGCGGGGAATCAGAGGCAGGTAATCAAACACGTGGAATCAGAGGCGGGGAATCAGAGCTGGGGAATCAGAGGCGGGGAATCAGAGTTGGGGAATCAGAGGCGGGGAATCAGATATGGGGAAACAGAGGCGGGGAATCAGAGGCGGGGAAACAGAGGCGGGGAATCAGATATGGAGAATCTGAGGTGGGGAATCAGAGGTTGGGAATCAGAGGCAGGGAATCAGAGGCGGGGAATCAGAGGCGGGGAATCAGAGGCAGGGAATCAGATGTGCGGAATCAGTGATTGGGAATCAGAGGCAGGGAATCAGAGGCGGGGAATCAGATATGGGGAATCAGAGGTGGGGAATCAGAGGCAGGGAATCAGATGTGTGGAATCAGAGATGGGGAATCAGAGGCGGGGAATCAGAGGCTGGGATTCAGACGCGGGGAATCAGAGGCGGGGAATCAGAGCTGGGGAATCAGAGGCGGGCTATCAGAGTTGGGGAATCAGCGGCGGGGAATCAGATATGGGGAATCAGAGGCGGGGAATCAGAGCTGGGGAATGAGAGGCCGGGAATCAGATATGGGGAAACAGAGGCGGGGAATAAGAGGTGGGGAAACAGAGGCGGGGAATCAGATATGGGGAATCAGAGGTGGGGATTCAGAGGTTGGAAATCAGAGGCAGGGAATCAAACCGGGGAATCAGAATTGGGGAATCAGAGGTGGTGAATCAGAGCTGGGGAATCAGAGGCGGGGAATCAGTGTTGGGGAATCAGAGGCGGGGAATCAGATATGAGGAAACAGAGGCAGGGAAACAGAGGCGGGGAAACTGAGGCGGGGATTCAGATATGGGGAATCAGAGGTGGGGAATCAGAGGTTGGGAATCAGAGGCATGGAATCAGAGGCGGGGCATCAGAGGCGGGGAAACATAGGTGGGGAATCAGATATGGGGAATCGGAGGTGGGGAATCAGAGGCGATGAATCAGAGATGGCGAATCAGAGGCGGGGAAACAGAGGCGGGCAATAAGACATGGGGAATCAGAGGCTGGGAATCAGACGCGGGGAATCAGAGGCGGGGAATCAGAGCTGGGGAATCAGAGGCGGGGAATCAGAGTTGTGGAATCAGAGGCGGGGAATCAGATATGGCGAAACAGAGGCGGGGAATCAGAGGCAGGGAATCGGAGGCGGGGAATCAGATATGGGGAATCAGAGGAGGGGAATCAGAGGTTGGGAATCAGAGGCAGGGAATCAGAGGTGGGGATTCAGAGGCAGGGAATCAGATGCGGGGAATCTGAGGCGGGGATTCAGAGCTGGGGAATTAGTGCGGGGAATCAGAGTTGGGGAATCAGAGGCGGGGAATTAGATATGGGGAAACAGAGGCGGGGAATCAGACGCGGGGAATCAGAGGCGGTGAATCATAGCTGGCGAATCACAGGCGGGGAATCAGAGTTGGGGAATCAGAGGTGGGGAATCAGAGGTTGGGAATCAAAGGCAGGGAATCAAAGGCGGGGAATCAGAATTGGGGAATCAGAGATAGGGAATCAGATATGGCGAAACAGAGGCGGGGAATCAGAGGCAGGGAATCGGAGGCGGGGAATCAGATATGGGGAATCAGAGGAGGGGAATCAGAGGTTGGGAATCAGAGGCAGGGAATCAGAGGTGGGGATTCAGAGGCAGGGAATCAGATGCGGGGAATCTGAGGCGGGGATTCAGAGCTGGGGAATTAGTGCGGGGAATCAGAGTTGGGGAATCAGAGGCGGGGAATTAGATATGGGGAAACAGAGGCGGGGAATCAGACGCGGGGAATCAGAGGCGGTGAATCATAGCTGGCGAATCACAGGCGGGGAATCAGAGTTGGGGAATCAGAGGTGGGGAATCAGATATGGGGAAGCAGAGTCGGGGAATCAGAGGCGGGGAGTCAGAGGCAGGGAATCAGACGCGGGGAATCAGAGGCGGGGAATCAGAGCTGGGGAATCAGAGGCGGTGTATCAGAGTTGGGGAATCAGCGGCGCGGAATCAGATATGGGGAATCAGAGGCGGGGAGTCAGAGCTGGGGAATGAGTGGCCGGGAATCAGATATGGGGAAACAGAGGCGGGGAATAAGAGGAGGGGAAACAGAGGCGGGGAATCTGATATGGGGAATCAGGGGTGGGGAATCAGAGGTTGGGAATCAAAGGCAGGGAATCAAAGGCGGGGAATCAGAATTGGGGAATCAGAGATAGGGAATCAGAGATGGGGAATCAGAGGCGGGGAATCAGACGCGGGGAATCAGAGGTGGTGAATCAGAGCTGGGGAATCAGAGGCGGGGAATCAGTGTTTGGGAATCAGAGGCGGGGAATCAGATATGAGGAAACAGAGGCAGGGAATCAGAGGCGGGGAAGCAGAGGCGGGTTATCAGATATGGGGAATCAGAGGTGGGGAATCAGAGGTTGGGAATCAGAGGCATGGAATCAGAGGCGGGGCATCAGAGGTGGGGAATCAGACGCAGGGAATCGGATGTGCGGAATCAGAGATAGGGAATCAGAGGTGGGGAATCAGAGTCCGGGAATCAGAGATGGGGAATCAGAGGTGGGGAATCAGAGGCGGGGAAACATAGGTGGGGAATAAGATATGGGGAATCAGAGGTGGGGAATCAGAGGCGATGAATCAGAGATGGCAAATCAGAGGCGGGGAATCAGAGGCAGGAAATCAGACATGGGGAATCAGAGGCTTGGAATCAGACACGGGGAATCAGAGGCGGGGAATCAGAGCTGGGGAATCAGAGGCGGGGAATCAGAGTTGGGGAATCAGAGGCGGGGAATCAGATATGGGGAAACAGAGGCGGGCAATCAGAGGCAGGGAAACGGAGGCGGGGAATCAGATATGGGGAATCAGTGGAGGGGAATCAGAGGTTGGGAATCAGAGGCAGGGAATCAGAGGTGGGGATTCAGAGGCAGGGAATCAGATGCGGGGAATCAGAGGCGGGGAATGAGATATGGGGAATCAGATGGGGGAATCAGAGGCGGGGAAACAGAGGCGGAAAATCACATCTGGGGAATCAGAGGTGGCGAATCAAAGGCGGTGAA
Source organism: Narcine bancroftii (assembly GCF_036971445.1). Taxonomy (NCBI): domain Eukaryota; kingdom Metazoa; phylum Chordata; class Chondrichthyes; order Torpediniformes; family Narcinidae; genus Narcine; species Narcine bancroftii. The sequence continues at coordinate 306,759,722 of NC_091469.1, read as the reverse complement.
TCAGAGATGGGGAAGCAGAGGCGGGGAATCAGAGGCAGGTAATCAAACACGTGGAATCAGAGGCGGGGAATCAGAGCTGGGGAATCAGAGGCGGGGAATCAGAGTTGGGGAATCAGAGGCGGGGAATCAGATATGGGGAAACAGAGGCGGGGAATCAGAGGCGGGGAAACAGAGGCGGGGAATCAGATATGGAGAATCTGAGGTGGGGAATCAGAGGTTGGGAATCAGAGGCAGGGAATCAGAGGCGGGGAATCAGAGGCGGGGAATCAGAGGCAGGGAATCAGATGTGCGGAATCAGTGATTGGGAATCAGAGGCAGGGAATCAGAGGCGGGGAATCAGATATGGGGAATCAGAGGTGGGGAATCAGAGGCAGGGAATCAGATGTGTGGAATCAGAGATGGGGAATCAGAGGCGGGGAATCAGAGGCTGGGATTCAGACGCGGGGAATCAGAGGCGGGGAATCAGAGCTGGGGAATCAGAGGCGGGCTATCAGAGTTGGGGAATCAGCGGCGGGGAATCAGATATGGGGAATCAGAGGCGGGGAATCAGAGCTGGGGAATGAGAGGCCGGGAATCAGATATGGGGAAACAGAGGCGGGGAATAAGAGGTGGGGAAACAGAGGCGGGGAATCAGATATGGGGAATCAGAGGTGGGGATTCAGAGGTTGGAAATCAGAGGCAGGGAATCAAACCGGGGAATCAGAATTGGGGAATCAGAGATAGGGAATCAGAGATGGGGAATCAGAGGCGGGGAATCAGACGCGGGGAATCAGAGGTGGTGAATCAGAGCTGGGGAATCAGAGGCGGGGAATCAGTGTTGGGGAATCAGAGGCGGGGAATCAGATATGAGGAAACAGAGGCAGGGAAACAGAGGCGGGGAAACTGAGGCGGGGATTCAGATATGGGGAATCAGAGGTGGGGAATCAGAGGTTGGGAATCAGAGGCATGGAATCAGAGGCGGGGCATCAGAGGCGGGGAAACATAGGTGGGGAATCAGATATGGGGAATCGGAGGTGGGGAATCAGAGGCGATGAATCAGAGATGGCGAATCAGAGGCGGGGAAACAGAGGCGGGCAATAAGACATGGGGAATCAGAGGCTGGGAATCAGACGCGGGGAATCAGAGGCGGGGAATCAGAGCTGGGGAATCAGAGGCGGGGAATCAGAGTTGTGGAATCAGAGGCGGGGAATCAGATATGGCGAAACAGAGGCGGGGAATCAGAGGCAGGGAATCGGAGGCGGGGAATCAGATATGGGGAATCAGAGGAGGGGAATCAGAGGTTGGGAATCAGAGGCAGGGAATCAGAGGTGGGGATTCAGAGGCAGGGAATCAGATGCGGGGAATCTGAGGCGGGGATTCAGAGCTGGGGAATTAGTGCGGGGAATCAGAGTTGGGGAATCAGAGGCGGGGAATTAGATATGGGGAAACAGAGGCGGGGAATCAGACGCGGGGAATCAGAGGCGGTGAATCATAGCTGGCGAATCACAGGCGGGGAATCAGAGTTGGGGAATCAGGGGTGGGGAATCAGATATGGGGAAGCAGAGTCGGGGAATCAGAGGCGGGGAGTCAGAGGCAGGGAATCAGACGCGGGGAATCAGAGGCGGGGAATCAGAGCTGGGGAATCAGAGGCGGTGTATCAGAGTTGGGGAATCAGCGGCGGGGAATCAGATATGGGGAATCAGAGGCGGGGAGTCAGAGCTGGGGAATGAGTGGCCGGGAATCAGATATGGGGAAACAGAGGCGGGGAATAAGAGGCGGGGAAACAGAGGCGGGGAATCTGATATGGGGAATCAGGGGTGGGGAATCAGAGGTTGGGAATCAAAGGCAGGGAATCAAAGGCGGGGAATCAGAATTGGGGAATCAGAGATAGGGAATCAGAGATGGGGAATCAGAGGCGGGGAATCAGACGCGGGGAATCAGAGGTGGTGAATCAGAGCTGGGGAATCAGAGGCGGGGAATCAGTGTTTGGGAATCAGAGGCGGGGAATCAGATATGAGGAAACAGAGGCAGGGAATCAGAGGCGGGGAAGCAGAGGCGGGTTATCAGATATGGGGAATCAGAGGTGGGGAATCAGAGGTTGGGAATCAGAGGCATGGAATCAGAGGCGGGGCATCAGAGGTGGGGAATCAGACGCAGGGAATCGGATGTGCGGAATCAGAGATAGGGAATCAGAGGTGGGGAATCAGAGGCATGGAATCAGAGGCGGGGCATCAGAGGTGGGTAATCAGAGGCAGGGTATCGAATGTGCGGAATCAGAGATAGGGAATCAGAGGTGGGGAATCAGTGTCCGGGAATCAGAGATGGTGAATCAGAGGTGGGGAATCAGAGGCGGAGAAACATAGGTGGGGAATAAGATATGGGGAATCAGAGGTGGGGAATCAGAGGCGATGAATCAGAGATGGCAAATCAGAGGCGGGGAATCAGAGGCAGGAAATCAGACATGGGGAATCAGAGGCTGGGAATCAGACGTGGGGAATCAGAGGCGGGGAATCAGGTCTGGGGAATCAGAGGCGGGGAATCAGAGTTGGGGAATCAGAGGTGGGGAATCAGATATGGGGAAACGGAGGCGGGCAATCAGAGGCAGGGAAACGGAGGCGGGGAATCAGATATGGGGAATCAGAGGAGGGGAATCAGAGGTTGGGAATCAGAGGCAGGGAATCAGAGGTGGGGATTCAGAGGCAGCTAATCAGATGCGGGGAATCAGAGGCGGGGAATGAGATATGGGGAATCAGATGGGGGAATCAGAGGCGGGGAAACAGAGGCGGGGAATCACATATGGGGATTCAGAGGTGGCGAATCAAAGGCGGTGAATCAGAGATGGGGAAGCAGAGGCGGGGAATCAGAGGCAGGTAAGCAAACACGTGGAATCAAAGGCGGGGAATCAGAGCTGGGGAATCAGAGGGGGGGAATCAGAGTTGGGGAATCAGAGGCGGGGAATCAGATATGGGGAAACAGAGGCGGGGAATCAGAGGCGGGGAATCAGAGGCGGGGAATCAGATATGGAGAATCAGAGGTGGGGAATCAGAGGTTGGGAATCAGAGGCAGGGAATCAGAGGCGGGGAATCAGAGGCGGGGAATCAGAGGCAGGGAATCAGATGTGCGGTATCAGAGATGGGGAATCAGAGGCAGGGAATCAGAGGCGGGGAATCAGAGGCGGGTAATCAGAATCCGGGAATCAGAGGCCGGGAATGAGAGGCCGGGAATGAGAGGCCGGGTATCAGAGGCCGGGAATCAGAGGCCGGGAATCAGAGGTGGGGAATAAGAGGCAGGGAATCAGATGTGCAGAATCAGAGTTGGGGAATCAGAGGCGGGGAATTAGATATGGGGAAACAGAGGCGGGGAATCAGAGGCGGGGAATCAGATATGGGGAATCAGAGGTGGGGAATCAGAGGCAGGGAATCAGATGTGTGGAATCAGAGATGGGGAATCAGAGGCAGGGAATCATAATCAGAAGCGGGGAATCAGAGGCCGGGAAACAGAGGCCGGGATTCAGAGTTGGGGAATCAGAGTCCGGGAATCAGAGATGGGGAATCAGAGGCGGGGAATGAGATATGGGGAATCAGAGGCGGGGAATCAGAGGCGGGGAAATAGAGGCGAGGAATCAGATATGGGGAATCAGAGGTGGCGAATCAAAGGCGGTGAATCAGAGATGGGGAATCAGAGGCGGGGAATCAGAGGCAGGGAATCAAACACGGGGAATCAGAGGCGGGGAATCAGAGCTGGGGAATCAGTGGCGGGGAATCAGAGTTGGGGAATCAGAGGCGGGGAATCAGATATGGGGAAACAGAGGCGGGGAATCAGAGGCAGGGAAACAGAGGCGGGGAATCAGATATGGGGAATCAGAGGTGGGTAATTAGAGGTTGGGAATTAGATGCAGGGAATCAGAGGCGGGGAATCAGAGGCGGGGAATCAGAGGCAGGGAATCAGATGTGCGGAATCAGAGATGGGGAATCAGAGGCAGGGAATCAGCGGCGGGGAATGAGAGGCCGGGAATGAGAGGCCGGGAATGAGAGGCCGGGAATGAGAGGCCGGGAATCAGAGGCCGTGAAACAGAGGCCGGGAATCAGAGGTGGGGAATAAGAGGCAGGGAATCAGATGTGCGGAATCAGAGATGGGGAATCAGAGGCAGGGAATCACTGGCGGGGAATCAGAGGCTGGGAATCAGAGACCAGGAATCAGAGGCCGGGAATCAGAGGCCGGGAATCAGAGGCCGGGAATCAGAGGCTGGGAATCAGAGGTGGGGAATAAGAGGCCGGGAATCAGTGATCGGGAATCAGAGGCGGGGAATCAGAGGCGGGGAATCAGAGTTGGGGAATCAGAGGTGGGGAATCAGATATGGGGAATCAGAGGCGGGGAATCAGAGGCGGGGAAAAAGAGGCGGGGAATCAGATATGGGGAATCATAGGTGGAAAATCAGAGGTGGTGAATCAGAGATGGGGAATCAGAGGTGGGGAATCAGAGGCAGGGTATCAGACGCGGGGTATCAGAGTCAGGGAATGAGAGCTGTGTAATCAGAGGCGGGGAATCAGAGTTGGGGAATCAGAGGAGGGGAATCAGATATGGGGAATCAGAGGCGGGGTAACAGAGGTGGGAAATCAGAGGCAGGGAATCACAGGCAGGGAATCAGATGTGGGGAATCAGAGGCGGGGAATCATAGCTGGCGAATCACAGGCGGGGAATCAGAGTTGGGGAATCAGAGGCGGGGAATCAGATATAGGGAATCAGAGGCGGGGTATCAGAGGTGGGGAAACAGGCTGTGAATCAGACATGGGGAATCAGAGGCTGGGTATCAGAGGTGGTGAATCAGAGATGGGGAATCAGAGGCGGGGAATCAGAGGCTGGGATTCAGACGCAGGGAATCAGAGGCGGGGAATCAGAGCTGGGGAATCAGAGGCGGGCTATCAGAGTTGGGGAATCAGCGGCGGGGAATCAGATATGGGGAATCAGAGGCGGGGAATCAGAGCTGGGGAATGAGAGGCCGGGAATCAGATATGGGGAAACAGAGGCGGGGAATAAGAGGCGGGGAAACAGAGGCGGGGAATCAGATATGGGGAATCAGAGGTGGGGAATCAGAGGTTGGAAATCAGAGGCAGGGAATCAAAGGCGGGGAATCAGAATTGGGGAATCAGAGATAGGGAATCAGAGATGGGGAATCAGAGGCGGGGAATCAGAGTTGGGGAATCAGAGGAGGGGAATCAGATATGGGGAATCAGAGGCGGGAAATCAGAGGCGGGGTAACAGAGGTGGGAAATCAGAGGCATGGAATCACAGGCAGGGAATCAGATGTGGGGAATCAGAGGCGGGGAATCATAGCTGGCGAATCACAGGTGGGGAATCAGAGTTGGGGAATCAGAGGCGGGGATTCAGATATGGGGAATCAGAGGCGGGGTATCAGAGGTGGGGAAACAGAGGCTGTGAATCAGACAATGGGAATCAGAGGCGGGGGATCAGAGGTGGTGAATCAGAGATGGGGAATCAGAGGCGGGGAATCAGAGGCTGGGATTCAGACGCGGGGAATCAGAGGCGGGGAATCAGAGCTGGGGAATCAGAGGCGGGCTATCAGAGTTGGGGAATCAGCGGCGGGGAATCAGATATGGGGAATCAGAGCTGGGGAATGAGAGGCCGGGAATCAGATATGGGGAAACAGAGGCGGGGAATAAGAGGCGGGGAAACAGAGGCGGGGAATCAGATATGGGGAATCAGAGGTGGGGATTCAGAGGTTGGAAATCAGAGGCAGGGAATCAAACCGGGGAATCAGAATTGGGGAATCAGAGATAGGGAATCAGAGATGGGGAATCAGAGGCGGGGAATCAGACGCGGGGAATCAGAGGTGGTGAATCAGAGCTGGGGAATCAGAGGCGGGGAATCAGTGTTGGGGAATCAGAGGCGGGGAATCAGATATGAGGAAACAGAGGCAGGGAAACAGAGGAGGGGAAACTGAGGCGGGGATTCAGATATGGGGAATCAGAGGTGGGGAATCAGAGGTTGGGAATCAGAGGCATGGAATCAGAGGCGGGGCATCAGAGGCGGGGAAACATAGGTGGGGAATCAGATATGGGGAATCGGAGGTGGGGAATCAGAGGCGATGAATCAGAGATGGCGAATCAGAGGCGGGGAAACAGAGGCGGGCAATAAGACATGGGGAATCAGAGGCTGGGAATCAGACGCGGGGAATCAGAGGCGGGGAATCAGAGCTGGGGAATCAGAGGCGGGGAATCAGAGTTGTGGAATCAGAGGCGGGGAATCAGATATGGCGAAACAGAGGCGGGGAATCAGAGGCAGGGAATCGGAGGCGGGGAATCAGATATGGGGAATCAGAGGAGGGGAATCAGAGGTTGGGAATCAGAGGCAGGGAATCAGAGGTGGGGATTCAGAGGCAGGGAATCAGATGCGGGGAATCTGAGGCGGGGATTCAGAGCTGGGGAATTAGTGCGGGGAATCAGAGTTGGGGAATCAGAGGCGGGGAATTAGATATGGGGAAACAGAGGCGGGGAATCAGACGCGGGGAATCGGAGGCGGTGAATCATAGCTGGCGAATCACAGGCGGGGAATCAGAGTTGGGGAATCAGAGGTGGGGAATCAGATATGGGGAAGCAGAGTTGGGGAATCAGAGGCGGGGAGTCAGAGGCAGGGAATCAGACGCGGGGAATCAGAGGCGGGGAATCAGAGCTGGGGAATCAGAGGCGGTGTATCAGAGTTGGGGAATCAGCGGCGGGGAATCAGATATGGGGAATCAGAGGCGGGGAGTCAGAGCTGGGGAATGAGTGGCCGGGAATCAGATATGGGGAAACAGAGGCGGGGAATAAGAGGAGGGGAAACAGAGGCGGGGAATCTGATATGGGGAATCAGGGGTGGGGAATCAGAGGTTGGGAATCAAAGGCAGGGAATCAAAGGCGGGGAATCAGAATTGGGGAATCAGAGATAGGGAATCAGAGATGGGGAATCAGAGGCGGGGAATCAGACGCGGGGAATCAGAGGTGGTGAATCAGAGCTGGGGAATCAGAGGCGGGGAATCAGTGTTTGGGAATCAGAGGCGGGGAATCAGATATGAGGAAACAGAGGCAGGGAATCAGAGGCGGGGAAGCAGAGGCGGGTTATCAGATATGGGGAATCAGAGGTGGGGAATCAGAGGTTGGGAATCAGAGGCATGGAATCAGAGGCGGGGCATCAGAGGTGGGGAATCAGACGCAGGGAATCGGATGTGCGGAATCAGAGATAGGGAATCAGAGGTGGGGAATCAGAGTCCGGGAATCAGAGATGGGGAATCAGAGGTGGGGAATCAGAGGCGGGGAAACATAGGTGGGGAATAAGATATGGGGAATCAGAGGTGGGGAATCAGAGGCGATGAATCAGAGATGGCAAATCAGAGGCGGGGAATCAGAGGCAGGAAATCAGACATGGGGAATCAGAGGCTTGGAATCAGACACGGGGAATCAGAGGCGGGGAATCAGAGCTGGGGAATCAGAGGCGGGGAATCAGAGTTGGGGAATCAGAGGCGGGGAATCAGATATGGGGAAACAGAGGCGGGCAATCAGAGGCAGGGAAACGGAGGCGGGGAATCAGATATGGGGAATCAGTGGAGGGGAATCAGAGGTTGGGAATCAGAGGCAGGGAATCAGAGGTGGGGATTCAGAGGCAGGGAATCAGATGCGGGGAATCAGAGGCGGGGAATGAGATATGGGGAATCAGATGGGGGAATCAGAGGCGGGGAAACAGAGGCGGAAAATCACATCTGGGGAATCAGAGGTGGCGAATCAAAGGCGGTGAATCAGAGATGGGGAAGCAGAGGCGGGGAATCAGAGGCAGGTAATCAAACACGTGGAATCAGAGGCGGGGAATCAGAGCTGGGGAATCAGAGGCGGGGAATCAGAGTTGGGGAATCAGAGGCGGGGAATCAGATATGGGGAAACAGAGGCGGGGAATCAGAGGCGGGGAAACAGAGGCGGGGAATCAGATATGGAGAATCTGAGGTGGGGAATCAGAGGTTGGGAATCAGAGGCAGGGAATCAGAGGCGGGGAATCAGAGGCGGGGAATCAGAGGCAGGGAATCAGATGTGCGGAATCAGTGATTGGGAATCAGAGGCAGGGAATCAGAGGCGGGGAATCAGATATGGGGAATCAGAGGTGGGGAATCAGAGGCAGGGAATCAGATGTGTGGAATCAGAGATGGGGAATCAGAGGCGGGGAATCAGAGGCTGGGATTCAGACGCGGGGAATCAGAGGCGGGGAATCAGAGCTGGGGAATCAGAGGCGGGCTATCAGAGTTGGGGAATCAGCGGCGGGGAATCAGATATGGGGAATCAGAGGCGGGGAATCAGAGCTGGGGAATGAGAGGCCGGGAATCAGATATGGGGAAACAGAGGCGGGGAATAAGAGGTGGGGAAACAGAGTCCGGGAATCAGAGATGGGGAATCAGAGGTGGGGAATCAGAGGCGGGGAAACAGATATGGGGAATCAGAGGTGGGGATTCAGAGGTTGGAAATCAGAGGCAGGGAATCAAACCGGGGAATCAGAATTGGGGAATCAGAGATAGGGAATCAGAGATGGGGAATCAGAGGCGGGGAATCAGACGCGGGGAATCAGAGGTGGTGAATCAGAGCTGGGGAATCAGAGGCGGGGAATCAGTGTTGGGGAATCAGAGGCGGGGAATCAGATATGAGGAAACAGAGGCAGGGAAACAGAGGCGGGGAAACTGAGGCGGGGATTCAGATATGGGGAATCAGAGGTGGGGAATCAGAGGTTGGGAATCAGAGGCATGGAATCAGAGGCGGGGCATCAGAGGCGGGGAAACATAGGTGGGGAATCAGATATGGGGAATCGGAGGTGGGGAATCAGAGGCGATGAATCAGAGATGGCGAATCAGAGGCGGGGAAACAGAGGCGGGCAATAAGACATGGGGAATCAGAGGCTGGGAATCAGACGCGGGGAATCAGAGGCGGGGAATCAGAGCTGGGGAATCAGAGGCGGGGAATCAGAGTTGTGGAATCAGAGGCGGGGAATCAGATATGGCGAAACAGAGGCGGGGTATCAGAGGCAGGGAATCGGAGGCGGGGAATCAGATATGGGGAATCAGAGGAGGGGAATCAGAGGTTGGGAATCAGAGGCAGGGAATCAGAGGTGGGGATTCAGAGGCAGGGAATCAGATGCGGGGAATCTGAGGCGGGGATTCAGAGCTGGGGAATTAGTGCGGGGAATCAGAGTTGGGGAATCAGAGGCGGGGAATTAGATATGGGGAAACAGAGGCGGGGAATCAGACGCGGGGAATCAGAGGCGGTGAATCATAGCTGGCGAATCACAGGCGGGGAATCAGAGTTGGGGAATCAGAGGTGGGGAATCAGAGGTTGGGAATCAAAGGCAGGGAATCAAAGGCGGGGAATCAGAATTGGGGAATCAGAGATAGGGAATCAGATATGGCGAAACAGAGGCGGGGAATCAGAGGCAGGGAATCGGAGGCGGGGAATCAGATATGGGGAATCAGAGGAGGGGAATCAGAGGTTGGGAATCAGAGGCAGGGAATCAGAGGTGGGGATTCAGAGGCAGGGAATCAGATGCGGGGAATCTGAGGCGGGGATTCAGAGCTGGGGAATTAGTGCGGGGAATCAGAGTTGGGGAATCAGAGGCGGGGAATTAGATATGGGGAAACAGAGGCGGGGAATCAGACGCGGGGAATCAGAGGCGGTGAATCATAGCTGGCGAATCACAGGCGGGGAATCAGAGTTGGGGAATCAGAGGTGGGGAATCAGATATGGGGAAGCAGAGTCGGGGAATCAGAGGCGGGGAGTCAGAGGCAGGGAATCAGACGCGGGGAATCAGAGGCGGGGAATCAGAGCTGGGGAATCAGAGGCGGTGTATCAGAGTTGGGGAATCAGCGGCGCGGAATCAGATATGGGGAATCAGAGGCGGGGAGTCAGAGCTGGGGAATGAGTGGCCGGGAATCAGATATGGGGAAACAGAGGCGGGGAATAAGAGGAGGGGAAACAGAGGCGGGGAATCTGATATGGGGAATCAGGGGTGGGGAATCAGAGGTTGGGAATCAAAGGCAGGGAATCAAAGGCGGGGAATCAGAATTGGGGAATCAGAGATAGGGAATCAGAGATGGGGAATCAGAGGCGGGGAATCAGACGCGGGGAATCAGAGGTGGTGAATCAGAGCTGGGGAATCAGAGGCGGGGAATCAGTGTTTGGGAATCAGAGGCGGGGAATCAGATATGAGGAAACAGAGGCAGGGAATCAGAGGCGGGGAAGCAGAGGCGGGTTATCAGATATGGGGAATCAGAGGTGGGGAATCAGAGGTTGGGAATCAGAGGCATGGAATCAGAGGCGGGGCATCAGAGGTGGGGAATCAGACGCAGGGAATCGGATGTGCGGAATCAGAGATAGGGAATCAGAGGTGGGGAATCAGAGTCCGGGAATCAGAGATGGGGAATCAGAGGTGGGGAATCAGAGGCGGGGAAACATAGGTGGGGAATAAGATATGGGGAATCAGAGGTGGGGAATCAGAGGCGATGAATCAGAGATGGCAAATCAGAGGCGGGGAATCAGAGGCAGGAAATCAGACATGGGGAATCAGAGGCTTGGAATCAGACACGGGGAATCAGAGGCGGGGAATCAGAGCTGGGGAATCAGAGGCGGGGAATCAGAGTTGGGGAATCAGAGGCGGGGAATCAGATATGGGGAAACAGAGGCGGGCAATCAGAGGCAGGGAAACGGAGGCGGGGAATCAGATATGGGGAATCAGTGGAGGGGAATCAGAGGTTGGGAATCAGAGGCAGGGAATCAGAGGTGGGGATTCAGAGGCAGGGAATCAGATGCGGGGAATCAGAGGCGGGGAATGAGATATGGGGAATCAGATGGGGGAATCAGAGGCGGGGAAACAGAGGCGGAAAATCACATCTGGGGAATCAGAGGTGGCGAATCAAAGGCGGTGAATCAGAGATGGGGAAGCAGAGGCGGGGAATCAGAGGCAGGTAATCAAACACGTGGAATCAGAGGCGGGGAATCAGAGCTGGGGAATCAGAGGCGGGGAATCAGAGTTGGGGAATCAGAGGCGGGGAATCAGATATGGGGAAACAGAGGCGGGGAATCAGAGGCGGGGAAACAGAGGCGGGGAATCAGATATGGAGAATCTGAGGTGGGGAATCAGAGGTTGGGAATCAGAGGCAGGGAATCAGAGGCGGGGAATCAGAGGCGGGGAATCAGAGGCAGGGAATCAGATGTGCGGAATCAGTGATTGGGAATCAGAGGCAGGGAATCAGAGGCGGGGAATCAGATATGGGGAATCAGAGGTGGGGAATCAGAGGCAGGGAATCAGATGTGTGGAATCAGAGATGGGGAATCAGAGGCGGGGAATCAGAGGCTGGGATTCAGACGCGGGGAATCAGAGGCGGGGAATCAGAGCTGGGGAATCAGAGGCGGGCTATCAGAGTTGGGGAATCAGCGGCGGGGAATCAGATATGGGGAATCAGAGGCGGGGAATCAGAGCTGGGGAATGAGAGGCCGGGAATCAGATATGGGGAAACAGAGGCGGGGAATAAGAGGTGGGGAAACAGAGGCGGGGAATCAGATATGGGGAATCAGAGGTGGGGATTCAGAGGTTGGAAATCAGAGGCAGGGAATCAAACCGGGGAATCAGAATTGGGGAATCAGAGATAGGGAATCAGAGATGGGGAATCAGAGGCGGGGAATCAGACGCGGGGAATCAGAGGTGGTGAATCAGAGCTGGGGAATCAGAGGCGGGGAATCAGTGTTGGGGAATCAGAGGCGGGGAATCAGATATGAGGAAACAGAGGCAGGGAAACAGAGGCGGGGAAACTGAGGCGGGGATTCAGATATGGGGAATCAGAGGTGGGGAATCAGAGGTTGGGAATCAGAGGCATGGAATCAGAGGCGGGGCATCAGAGGCGGGGAAACATAGGTGGGGAATCAGATATGGGGAATCGGAGGTGGGGAATCAGAGGCGATGAATCAGAGATGGCGAATCAGAGGCGGGAAAACAGAGGCGGGCAATAAGACATGGGGAATCAGAGGCTGGGAATCAGACGCGGGGAATCAGAGGCGGGGAATCAGAGCTGGGGAATCAGAGGCGGGGAATCAGAGTTGTGGAATCAGAGGCGGGGAATCAGATATGGCGAAACAGAGGCGGGGAATCAGAGGCAGGGAATCGGAGGCGGGGAATCAGATATGGGGAATCAGAGGAGGGGAATCAGAGGTTGGGAATCAGAGGCAGGGAATCAGAGGTGGGGATTCAGAGGCAGGGAATCAGATGCGGGGAATCTGAGGCGGGGATTCAGAGCTGGGGAATTAGTGCGGGGAATCAGAGTTGGGGAATCAGAGGCGGGGAATTAGATATGGGGAAACAGAGGCGGGGAATCAGACGCGGGGAATCAGAGGCGGTGAATCATAGCTGGCGAATCACAGGCGGGGAATCAGAGTTGGGGAATCAGAGGTGGGGAATCAGATATGGGGAAGCAGAGTCGGGGAATCAGAGGCGGGGAGTCAGAGGCAGGGAATCAGACGCGGGGAATCAGAGGCGGGGAATCAGAGCTGGGGAATCAGAGGCGGTGTATCAGAGTTGGGGAATCAGCGGCGGGGAATCAGATATGGGGAATCAGAGGCGGGGAGTCAGAGCTGGGGAATGAGTGGCCGGGAATCAGATATGGGGAAACAGAGGCGGGGAATAAGAGGCGGGGAAACAGAGGCGGGGAATCTGATATGGGGAATCAGGGGTGGGGAATCAGAGGTTGGGAATCAAAGGCAGGGAATCAAAGGCGGGGAATCAGAATTGGGGAATCAGAGATAGGGAATCAGAGATGGGGAATCAGAGGCGGGGAATCAGACGCGGGGAATCAGAGGTGGTGAATCAGAGCTGGGGAATCAGAGGCGGGGAATCAGTGTTTGGGAATCAGAGGCGGGGAATCAGATATGAGGAAACAGAGGCAGGGAATCAGAGGCGGGGAAGCAGAGGCGGGTTATCAGATATGGGGAATCAGAGGTGGGGAATCAGAGGTTGGGAATCAGAGGCATGGAATCAGAGGCGGGGCATCAGAGGTGGGGAATCAGACGCAGGGAATCGGATGTGCGGAATCAGAGATAGGGAATCAGAGGTGGGGAATCAGGGTCCGGGAATCAGAGATGGGGAATCAGAGGTGGGGAATCAGAGGCGGGGAAACATAGGTGGGGAATAAGATATGGGGAATCAGAGGTGGGGAATCAGAGGCGATGAATCAGAGATGGCAAATCAGAGGCGGGGAATCAGAGGCAGAAAATCAGACATGGGGAATCAGAGGCTTGGAATCAGACGCGGGGAATCAGAAGCGGGGAATCAGAGCTGGGGAATCAGAGGCGGGGAATCAGAGTTGGGGAATCAGAGGCGGGGAATCAGATATGGGGAAACAGAGGCGGGCAATCAGAGGCAGGGAAACGGAGGCGGGGAATCAGATATGGGGAATCAGTGGAGGGGAATCAGAGGTTGGGAATCAGAGGCAGGGAATCAGAGGTGGGGATTCAGAGGCAGGGAATCAGATGCGGGGAATCAGAGGCGGGGAATGAGATATGGGGAATCAGATGGGGGAATCAGAGGCGGGGAAACAGAGGCGGAAAATCACATCTGGGGAATCAGAGGTGGCGAATCAAAGGAGGTGAATCAGAGATGGGGAAGCAGAGGCGGGGAATCAGAGGCAGGTAATCAAACACGTGGAATCAGAGGCGGGGAATCAGAGCTGGGGAATCAGAGGCGGGGAATCAGAGTTGGGGAATCAGAGGCGGGGAATCAGATATGGGGAAACAGAGGCGGGGAATCAGAGGCGGGGAAACAGAGGCGGGGAATCAGATATGGAGAATCAGAGGTGGGGAATCAGAGGTTGGGAATCAGAGGCAGGGAATCAGAGGCGGGGAATCAGAGGTGGAGAATCAGAGGCAGGGAATCAGATGTGCGGAATCAGTGATTGGGAATCAGAGGCAGGGAGTCAGAGGCGGGGAATCAGATATGGGGAATCAGAGGTGGGGAATCAGAGGCAGGGAATCAGATGTGTGGAATCAGAGATGGGGAATCAGAGGCAGGGAATCAGAATCAGAAGCGGGGAATCAGAGTCCGGGAATCAGAGGCGGGGAATCAGAGGCAGGGAATCAGATGTGCGGAATCAGAGATGGGGAATCAGAGGCAGGGAATCAGAGGCGGGGAATCATAGGCTGGGAATCAGAGGCCGGGAATGGGAGGCCGGGAATCAGAGGCCGGGAATCAGAGGCCGGGAAACAGAGGCTGGGAATCAGAGGTGGGGAATAAGAGGCAGGGAATCAGATGTGCGGAATCAGAGATGGGGAATCAGAGGCAGGGAATCAGAAGGGGGGAATCAGAGGCGGGGAATCAGAGACAGGGAATCAGAGGCCGGGAATGAGAGGCCGGGAATCAGAGGCCGGGAATCAGAGGCCGGGCATCAGAGGTGGGGAATAAGAGGCCGGGAATCAGAGATGGGGAATCAGAGGCGGGGAATCAGAGGCGGGGAATCAGAGTCCGGGAATCAGAGATGGGGAATCAGAGGCGGGGAATGAGATATGGGGAATCAGAGGCGGGGAATCAGAGGCGGGGAAATAGAGGTGAGGAATCAGATATGGGGAATCAGAGGTGGCGAATCAAAGGCGGTGAATCAGAGATGGGGAATCAGAGGCGGGGAATCAGAGGCAGGTAATCAAACACGGGGAATCAGAGGCGGGGAATCAGAGCTGGGGAATCAGAGGCGGGGAATCAGAGTTGGGGAATCAGAGGCGGGGAATCAGATATGGGGAAACAGAGGTGGGGAATCAGAGGCGGGGAAACAGAGGCGGGGAATCAGATATGGGGTATCAGAAGTGGATAATCAGAGGTTGGGAATTAGATGCAGGGAATCAGAGGCGGGGAATCAGAGGCGGGGAATTAGATGCAGGGAATCAGAGGCGGGGAATCAGAGCTGGGGAATCAGAGGCCGGGAATCAGAGTTAGGGAATCAGAGGCGGGGAATCAGATATTGGGAAACAGAGGCGGGGAATCAGAGGCGGGGAAACAGAGGCGGGGAATCTGATATGGGGAATCAGAGGTGGGGAATCAGAGGTTGGGAATGAGAGGCAGGGAATCAGAGGCGGGGAATCAGAGGCGGGGAATCAGAGGCAGGGAATCAGATGTGCGGAATCAGAGATGGGGAATCAGAGGCAGGGAATCAGAGGCGGGGAATCAGAGGCTGGGAATCAGAGGCCGGGAATGGGAGGCCGGGAATCAGAGGCCGGGAATCAGAGGCCGGGAAACAGAGGCTGGGAATCAGAGGTGGGGAATAAGAGGCAGGGAATCAGATGTGCGGAATCAGAGATGGGGAATCAGAGGCAGGGAATCAGAAGGGGGGAATCAGAGGTGGGGAATCAGAGACAGGGAATCAGAGGCCGGGAATGAGAGGCCGGGAATCAGAGGCCGGGAATCAGAGGCCGGGCATCAGAGGTGGGGAATAAGAGGCCGGGAATCAGAGATGGGGAATCAGAGGCGGGGAATCAGAGGCGGGGAATCAGAGGCAGGGATTCAGACACGGGGAATCAGAGGCGGGGAATCATAGCTGGCGAATGAGAGGCGGGGAATCAGAGTTGGGGAATCAGAGGTGGGGAATCAGATATGGGGAATCAGAGGCGGGGAATCAGAGGCGGGGAAACAGAGGCGAGGGAATCACATATGGGGAATCATAGGTGGGGAATCAGAGGTGGTGTATCAGAGACGGGGAATCAGAGGTGGGGAATCAGAGGCAGGGAATCAGATGCGGGGAATCAGAGGCAGGCAATCAGAGCTGGGGAATCAGAGGTGGGGAATCAGAGTTGGGGAATCAGAGGAGGGTAATCAGATATGGGGAAACAGAGGTAGGGAATCAGAGGCAGGGAATCACAGGCAGAAAATCAGACGCGGGGAATCAGAGGCGGTGAATCATAGCTGGCGAATCACAGGCGGGAAATCAGAGTTAGGGAATCAGAGGCGGGGAATCAGATATGGGGAAGCAGAGGCGGGGAATCAGAGGCGGGGAAACAGAGGCGGGGAATCAGACATGGGGCATCAGAGGCGGGGGATCAGAGGTGGTGAATCAGAGATGGGGAATCAGAGGTGGGGAATCAGAGGCAGGGAATCAGATGCGGGGAATCACAGGCGGGGAATCAGAGCTGGGGAATCAGAGGCGGTGTATCAGAGTTGGGGAATCAGCGGCGGGGAATCAGATATGGGGAATCAGAGGCGGGGAGTCAGAGCTGGGGAATGAGTGGCCGGGAATCAGATATGGGGAAACAGATGCGGGGAATAAGAGGCGGGGAAACAGAGGCGGGGAATCTGATATGGGGAATCAGGGGTGGGGAATCAGAGGTTGGGAATCAAATGCAGGGAATCAAAGGCGGGGAATCAGAATTGGGGAATCAGAGATAGGGAATCAGAGATGGGGAATCAGAGGCGGGGAATCAGACGCGGGGAATCAGAGGTGGTGAATCAGAGCTGGGGAATCAGAGGCGAGGAATCAGTGTTAGGGAATCAGAGGCGGGGAATCAGATATGAGGAAACAGAGGCAGGGAATCAGAGGCGGGGAAACAGAGGCGGGGAATCAGATATGGGGAATCAGAGGTGGGGAATCAGAGGTTGGGAATCAGAGGCATGGAATCAGAGGCAGGGCATCAGAGGTGGGTAATCAGAGGCAGGGTATCGAATGTGCGGAATCAGAGATAGGGAATCAGAGGTGGGGAATCAGTGTCCGGGAATCAGAGATGGGGAATCAGAGGTGGGGAATCAGAGGCGATGAATCAGAGATGGCAAATCAGAGGCGGGGAATCAGATGGGGGAATCAGAGGCGGGGAAACAGAGGCGGGGAATCACATATGGGGATTCAGATGTGGCGAATCAAAGGCGGTGAATCAGAGATGGGGAAGCAGAGGCGGGGAATCAGAGGCAGGTAAGCAAACACGTGGAATCAAAGGCGGGGAATCAGAGCTGGGGAATCAGAGGCGGGGAATCAGAGTTGGAGAATCAGAGGCGGGGAATCAGATATGGGGAAACAGAGGCGGGGAATCAGAGGTGGGGAAACAGAGGCAGAGAATCAGATATGGAGAATCAGAGGTGGGGAATCAGAGGTTGGGAATCAGAGGCAGGGAATCAGAGGCGGGGAATCAGAGGCGGGGAATCAGAGGCAGGGAATCAGATGTGCGGTATCAGAGATGGGGAATCAGAGGCAGGGAATCAGAGGCGGGGAATCAGAGGCGGGTAATCAGAATCCGGGAATCAGAGGCCGGGAATGAGAGGCCGGGAATGAGAGGCCGGGTATCAGAGGCCGGGAATCAGAGGCCGGGAATCAGAGGTGGGGAATAAGAGGCAGGGAATCAGATGTGCAGAATCAGAGTTGGGGAATCAGAGGCGGGGAATTAGATATGGGGAAACAGAGGCGGGAAATCAGAGGCGGGGAATCAGATATGGGGAATCAGAGGTGGGGAATCAGAGGCAGGGAATCAGATGTGTGGAATCAGAGATGGGGAATCAGAGGCAGGGAATCATAATCAGAAGCGGGGAATCAGAGGCCGGGAAACAGAGGCCGGGAATCAGAGTTGGGGAATCAGAGTCCGGGAATCAGAGATGGGGAATCAGAGGCGGGGAATGAGATATGGGGAATCAGAGGCGGGGAATCAGAGGCGGGGAAATAGAGGCGAGGAATCAGATATGGGGAATCAGAGGTGGCGAATCAAAGGCGGTGAATCAGAGATGGGGAATCAGAGGCGGGGAATCAGAGGCAGGGAATCAAACACGGGGAATCAGAGGCGGGGAATCAGAGCTGGGGAATCAGTGGCGGGGAATCAGAGTTGGGGAATCAGAGGCGGGGAATCAGATATGGGGAAACAGAGGCGGGGAATCAGAGGCGGGGAAACAGAGGCGGGGAATCAGATATGGGGAATCAGAGGTGGGTAATTAGAGGTTGGGAATTAGATGCAGGGAATCAGAGGCGGGGAATCAGAGGCGGGGAATCAGAGGCAGGGAATCAGATGTGCGGAATCAGAGATGGGGAATCAGAGGCAGGGAATCAGAGGCGGGGAATCAGAGGCCGGGAATGAGAGGCCGGGAATGAGAGGCCGGGAATGAGAGGCCGGGAATCAGAGGCCGTGAAACAGAGGCCGGGAATCAGAGGTGGGGAATAAGAGGCAGGGAATCAGATGTGCGGAATCAGAGATGGGGAATCAGAGGCAGGGAATCACTGGCGGGGAATCAGAGGCGGGGAATCAGAGACCAGGAATCAGAGGCCGGGAATCAGAGGCCGGGAATCAGAGGCCGGGAATCAGAGGCTGGGAATCAGAGGTGGGGAATAAGAGGCCGGGAATCAGTGATCGGGAATCAGAGGCGGGGAATACGGGGCGGGGAATCAGAGTTGGGGAATCAGAGGTGGGGAATCAGATATGGGGAATCAGAGGCGGGGAATCAGAGGCGGGGAAAAAGAGGCGGGGAATCAGATATGGGGAATCATAGGTGGAAAATCAGAGGTGGTGAATCAGAGATGGGGAATCAGAGGTGGGGAATCAGAGGCAGGGTATCAGACGCAGGGTATCAGAGTCAGGGAATGAGAGCTGTGTAATCAGAGGCGGGGAATCAGAGTTGGGGAATCAGAGGAGGGGAATCAGATATGGGGAATCAGAGGCGGGGTAACAGAGGTGGGAAATCAGAGGCAGGGAATCACAGGCAGGGAATCAGATGTGGGGAATCAGAGGCGGGGAATCATAGCTGGCGAATCACAGGCGGGGAATCAGAGTTGGGGAATCAGAGGCGGGGAATCAGATATGGGGAATCAGAGGCGGGGTATCAGAGGTGGGGAAACAGGCTGTGAATCAGACATGGGGAATCAGAGGCGGGGGATCAGAGGTGGTGAATCAGAGATGGGGAATCAGAGGCGGGGAATCAGAGGCTGGGATTCAGACGCGGGGAATCAGAGGCGGGGAATCAGAGCTGGGGAATCAGAGGCGGGCTATCAGAGTTGGGGAATCAGCGACGGGGAATCAGATATGGGGAATCAGAGGCGGGGAATCAGAGCTGGGGAATGAGAGGCCGGGAATCAGATATGGGGAAACAGAGGCGGGGAATAAGAGGCGGGGAAACAGAGGCGGGGAATCAGATATGGGGAATCAGAGGTGGGGAATCAGAGGTTGGAAATCAGAGGCAGGGAATCAAAGGCGGGGAATCAGAATTGGGGAATCAGAGATAGGGAATCAGAGATGGGGAATCAGAGGCGGGGAATCAGACGCGGGGAATCAGAGGTGGTGAATCAGAGCTGGGGAATCAGAGGCGGGGAATCAGTGTTGGGGAATCAGAGGCGGGGAATCAGATATGAGGAAACAGAGGCAGGGAATCAGAGGCGGGGAAACAGAGGCGGGGAATCAGATATGGGGAATCAGAGGTGGGGAATCAGATGTTGGGAATCAGAGGCATGGAATCAGAGGGGGGGCATCAGAGGCGGGGAAACATAGGTGGGGAATCAGATATGGGGAATCGGAGGTGGGGAATCAGAGGCGATGAATCAGAGATGGCGAATCAGAGGCGGGGAAACAGAGGCGGGGAATAAGACATGGGGAATCAGAGGCTGGGAATCAGACGCGGGGAATCAGAGGCGGGGAATCAGAGCTGGAGAATCAGAGGCGGGGAATCAGAGTTGGGGAATCATAGGCGGGGAATCAGATATGGCGAAACAGAGGCGGGGAATCAGAGGCAGGGAATCGGAGGCGGGGAATCAGATATGGGGAATCAGAGGAGGGGAATCAGAGGTTTGGAATCAGAGGCAGGGAATCAGAGGTGGGGATTCAGAGGCAGGGAATCAGATGCGGGGAATCTGAGGCGGGGATTCAGAGCTGGGGAATTACTGCGGGGAATCAGAGTTGGGGAATCAGAGGCGGGGAATTAGATATGGGGAAACAGAGGCGGGGAATCAGAGGCGGGGAAACAGAGGCGGGGAATCAGATATGGGGAATCAGAGGTGGGGAATCAGAGGCAGGGAATCAGATGTGTGGAATCAGAGATGGGGAATCAGAGGCGGGGAATCAGAGGCGGGGAATCAGAGTCCGGGAATCAGAGATGGGGAATCAGAGGCGGGGAATGAGATATGGGGAATCAGAGGCGGGGAATCAGAGGCGGGGAAATAGAGGTGAGGAATCAGATATGGGGAATCAGAGGTGGCGAATCAAAGGCGGTGAATCAGAGATGGGGAATCAGAGGCGGGGAATCAGAGGCAGGTAATCAAACACGGGGAATCAGAGGCGGGGAATCAGAGCTGGGGAATCAGAGGCGGGGAATCAGAGTTGGGGAATCAGAGGCGGGGAATCAGATATGGGGAAACAGAGGTGGGGAATCAGAGGCGGGGAAACAGAGGCGGGGAATCAGATATGGGGTATCAGAAGTGGATAATCAGAGGTTGGGAATTAGATGCAGGGAATCAGAGGCGGGGAATCAGAGGCGGGGAATTAGATGCAGGGAATCAGAGGCGGGGAATCAGAGCTGGGGAATCAGAGGCCGGGAATCAGAGTTAGGGAATCAGAGGCGGGGAATCAGATATTGGGAAACAGAGGCGGGGAATCAGAGGCGGGGAAACAGAGGCGGGGAATCTGATATGGGGAATCAGAGGTGGGGAATCAGAGGTTGGGAATGAGAGGCAGGGAATCAGAGGCGGGGAATCAGAGGCGGGGAATCAGAGGCAGGGAATCAGATGTGCGGAATCAGAGATGGGGAATCAGAGGCAGGGAATCAGAGGCGGGGAATCAGAGGCTGGGAATCAGAGGCCGGGAATGGGAGGCCGGGAATCAGAGGCCGGGAATCAGAGGCCGGGAAACAGAGGCTGGGAATCAGAGGTGGGGAATAAGAGGCAGGGAATCAGATGTGCGGAATCAGAGATGGGGAATCAGAGGCAGGGAATCAGAAGGGGGGAATCAGAGGTGGGGAATCAGAGACAGGGAATCAGAGGCCGGGAATGAGAGGCCGGGAATCAGAGGCCGGGAATCAGAGGCCGGGCATCAGAGGTGGGGAATAAGAGGCCGGGAATCAGAGATGGGGAATCAGAGGCGGGGAATCAGAGGCGGGGAATCAGAGGCAGGGATTCAGACACGGGGAATCAGAGGCGGGGAATCATAGCTGGCGAATGAGAGGCGGGGAATCAGAGTTGGGGAATCAGAGGTGGGGAATCAGATATGGGGAATCAGAGGCGGGGAATCAGAGGCGGGGAAACAGAGGCGAGGGAATCACATATGGGGAATCATAGGTGGGGAATCAGAGGTGGTGTATCAGAGACGGGGAATCAGAGGTGGGGAATCAGAGGCAGGGAATCAGATGCGGGGAATCAGAGGCAGGCAATCAGAGCTGGGGAATCAGAGGTGGGGAATCAGAGTTGGGGAATCAGAGGAGGGTAATCAGATATGGGGAAACAGAGGTAGGGAATCAGAGGCAGGGAATCACAGGCAGAAAATCAGACGCGGGGAATCAGAGGCGGTGAATCATAGCTGGCGAATCACAGGCGGGAAATCAGAGTTAGGGAATCAGAGGCGGGGAATCAGATATGGGGAAGCAGAGGCGGGGAATCAGAGGCGGGGAAACAGAGGCGGGGAATCAGACATGGGGCATCAGAGGCGGGGGATCAGAGGTGGTGAATCAGAGATGGGGAATCAGAGGTGGGGAATCAGAGGCAGGGAATCAGATGCGGGGAATCACAGGCGGGGAATCAGAGCTGGGGAATCAGAGGGTGTGTATCAGAGTTGGGGAATCAGCGGCGGGGAATCAGATATGGGGAATCAGAGGCGGGGAGTCAGAGCTGGGGAATGAGTGGCCGGGAATCAGATATGGGGAAACAGATGCGGGGAATAAGAGGCGGGGAAACAGAGGCGGGGAATCTGATATGGGGAATCAGGGGTGGGGAATCAGAGGTTGGGAATCAAATGCAGGGAATCAAAGGCGGGGAATCAGAATTGGGGAATCAGAGATAGGGAATCAGAGATGGGGAATCAGAGGCGGGGAATCAGACGCGGGGAATCAGAGGTGGTGAATCAGAGCTGGGGAATCAGAGGCGAGGAATCAGTGTTAGGGAATCAGAGGCGGGGAATCAGATATGAGGAAACAGAGGCAGGGAATCAGAGGCGGGGAAACAGAGGCGGGGAATCAGATATGGGGAATCAGAGGTGGGGAATCAGAGGTTGGGAATCAGAGGCATGGAATCAGAGGCAGGGCATCAGAGGTGGGTAATCAGAGGCAGGGTATCGAATGTGCGGAATCAGAGATAGGGAATCAGAGGTGGGGAATCAGTGTCCGGGAATCAGAGATGGGGAATCAGAGGTGGGGAATCAGAGGCGATGAATCAGAGATGGCAAATCAGAGGCGGGGAATCAGATGGGGGAATCAGAGGCGGGGAAACAGAGGCGGGGAATCACATATGGGGATTCAGATGTGGCGAATCAAAGGCGGTGAATCAGAGATGGGGAAGCAGAGGCGGGGAATCAGAGGCAGGTAAGCAAACACGTGGAATCAAAGGCGGGGAATCAGAGCTGGGGAATCAGAGGCGGGGAATCAGAGTTGGAGAATCAGAGGCGGGGAATCAGATATGGGGAAACAGAGGCGGGGAATCAGAGGTGGGGAAACAGAGGCAGAGAATCAGATATGGAGAATCAGAGGTGGGGAATCAGAGGTTGGGAATCAGAGGCAGGGAATCAGAGGCGGGGAATCAGAGGCGGGGAATCAGAGGCAGGGAATCAGATGTGCGGTATCAGAGATGGGGAATCAGAGGCAGGGAATCAGAGGCGGGGAATCAGAGGCGGGTAATCAGAATCCGGGAATCAGAGGCCGGGAATGAGAGGCCGGGAATGAGAGGCCGGGTATCAGAGGCCGGGAATCAGAGGCCGGGAATCAGAGGTGGGGAATAAGAGGCAGGGAATCAGATGTGCAGAATCAGAGTTGGGGAATCAGAGGCGGGGAATTAGATATGGGGAAACAGAGGCGGGAAATCAGAGGCGGGGAATCAGATATGGGGAATCAGAGGTGGGGAATCAGAGGCAGGGAATCAGATGTGTGGAATCAGAGATGGGGAATCAGAGGCAGGGAATCATAATCAGAAGCGGGGAATCAGAGGCCGGGAAACAGAGGCCGGGAATCAGAGTTGGGGAATCAGAGTCCGGGAATCAGAGATGGGGAATCAGAGGCGGGGAATGAGATATGGGGAATCAGAGGCGGGGAATCAGAGGCGGGGAAATAGAGGCGAGGAATCAGATATGGGGAATCAGAGGTGGCGAATCAAAGGCGGTGAATCAGAGATGGGGAATCAGAGGCGGGGAATCAGAGGCAGGGAATCAAACACGGGGAATCAGAGGCGGGGAATCAGAGCTGGGGAATCAGTGGCGGGGAATCAGAGTTGGGGAATCAGAGGCGGGGAATCAGATATGGGGAAACAGAGGCGGGGAATCAGAGGCGGGGAAACAGAGGCGGGGAATCAGATATGGGGAATCAGAGGTGGGTAATTAGAGGTTGGGAATTAGATGCAGGGAATCAGAGGCGGGGAATCAGAGGCGGGGAATCAGAGGCAGGGAATCAGATGTGCGGAATCAGAGATGGGGAATCAGAGGCAGGGAATCAGAGGCGGGGAATCAGAGGCCGGGAATGAGAGGCCGGGAATGAGAGGCCGGGAATGAGAGGCCGGGAATCAGAGGCCGTGAAACAGAGGCCGGGAATCAGAGGTGGGGAATAAGAGGCAGGGAATCAGATGTGCGGAATCAGAGATGGGGAATCAGAGGCAGGGAATCACTGGCGGGGAATCAGAGGCGGGGAATCAGAGACCAGGAATCAGAGGCCGGGAATCAGAGGCCGGGAATCAGAGGCCGGGAATCAGAGGCTGGGAATCAGAGGTGGGGAATAAGAGGCCGGGAATCAGTGATCGGGAATCAGAGGCGGGGAATACGGGGCGGGGAATCAGAGTTGGGGAATCAGAGGTGGGGAATCAGATATGGGGAATCAGAGGCGGGGAATCAGAGGCGGGGAAAAAGAGGCGGGGAATCAGATATGGGGAATCATAGGTGGAAAATCAGAGGTGGTGAATCAGAGATGGGGAATCAGAGGTGGGGAATCAGAGGCAGGGTATCAGACGCAGGGTATCAGAGTCAGGGAATGAGAGCTGTGTAATCAGAGGCGGGGAATCAGAGTTGGGGAATCAGAGGAGGGGAATCAGATATGGGGAATCAGAGGCGGGGTAACAGAGGTGGGAAATCAGAGGCAGGGAATCACAGGCAGGGAATCAGATGTGGGGAATCAGAGGCGGGGAATCATAGCTGGCGAATCACAGGCGGGGAATCAGAGTTGGGGAATCAGAGGCGGGGAATCAGATATGGGGAATCAGAGGCGGGGTATCAGAGGTGGGGAAACAGGCTGTGAATCAGACATGGGGAATCAGAGGCGGGGGATCAGAGGTGGTGAATCAGAGATGGGGAATCAGAGGCGGGGAATCAGAGGCTGGGATTCAGACGCGGGGAATCAGAGGCGGGGAATCAGAGCTGGGGAATCAGAGGCGGGCTATCAGAGTTGGGGAATCAGCGACGGGGAATCAGATATGGGGAATCAGAGGCGGGGAATCAGAGCTGGGGAATGAGAGGCCGGGAATCAGATATGGGGAAACAGAGGCGGGGAATAAGAGGCGGGGAAACAGAGGCGGGGAATCAGATATGGGGAATCAGAGGTGGGGAATCAGAGGTTGGAAATCAGAGGCAGGGAATCAAAGGCGGGGAATCAGAATTGGGGAATCAGAGATAGGGAATCAGAGATGGGGAATCAGAGGCGGGGAATCAGACGCGGGGAATCAGAGGTGGTGAATCAGAGCTGGGGAATCAGAGGCGGGGAATCAGTGTTGGGGAATCAGAGGCGGGGAATCAGATATGAGGAAACAGAGGCAGGGAATCAGAGGCGGGGAAACAGAGGCGGGGAATCAGATATGGGGAATCAGAGGTGGGGAATCAGATGTTGGGAATCAGAGGCATGGAATCAGAGGGGGGGCATCAGAGGCGGGGAAACATAGGTGGGGAATCAGATATGGGGAATCGGAGGTGGGGAATCAGAGGCGATGAATCAGAGATGGCGAATCAGAGGCGGGGAAACAGAGGCGGGGAATAAGACATGGGGAATCAGAGGCTGGGAATCAGACGCGGGGAATCAGAGGCGGGGAATCAGAGCTGGAGAATCAGAGGCGGGGAATCAGAGTTGGGGAATCATAGGCGGGGAATCAGATATGGCGAAACAGAGGCGGGGAATCAGAGGCAGGGAATCGGAGGCGGGGAATCAGATATGGGGAATCAGAGGAGGGGAATCAGAGGTTTGGAATCAGAGGCAGGGAATCAGAGGTGGGGATTCAGAGGCAGGGAATCAGATGCGGGGAATCTGAGGCGGGGATTCAGAGCTGGGGAATTACTGCGGGGAATCAGAGTTGGGGAATCAGAGGCGGGGAATTAGATATGGGGAAACAGAGGCGGGGAATCAGAGGCGGGGAAACAGAGGCGGGGAATCAGATATGGGGAATCAGAGGTGGGGAATCAGAGGCAGGGAATCAGATGTGTGGAATCAGAGATGGGGAATCAGAGGCAGGGAATCAGATATGGGGAAACAGAGGCGGGGAATCAGAGGCGGGGAAACAGAGGTGGGGAATCAGATATGGGGTATCAGAGGTGGGTAATCAGAGGTTGGGAATTAGATGCAGGGAATCAGAGGCGGGGAATCAGAGGCGGGGAATTAGATGCAGGGAATCAGAGGCGGGGAATCAGAGCTGGGGAATCAGAGGCGGGGAATCAGAGTTGGGGAATCAGAGGCGGGGAATCAGATATTGGGAAACAGAGGCGGGGAATCAGAGGCGGAGAAACAGAGGCGGGGAATCAGATATGGGGAATCAGAGGTGGGGAATCAGAGGTTGGGAATGAGAGGCAGGGAATCAGAGGCGGGGAATCAGAGGCGGGGAATCAGAGGCAGGGAATCAGATGTGCGGAATCAGAGATGGGGAATCAGAGGCAGGGAATCAGAAGCGGGGAATCAGAGGCGGGGAATCAGAGACAGGGAATCAGAGGCCGGGAATGAGAGGCCGGGAATCAGAGGCCGGGAATCAGAGGCCGGGCATCAGAGGTGGGGAATAAGAGGCCGGGAATCAGAGATGGGGAATCAGAGGCGGGGAATCAGAGGCGGGGAATCAGAGGCAGGGATTCAGACACGGGGAATCAGAGGCGGGGAATCATAGCTGGCGAATCAGAGGCGGGGAATCAGAGTTGGGGAATCAGAGGTGGGGAATCATATATGGGGAATCAGAGGCGGGGAATCAGAGGCGGGGAAACAGAGGCGAGGGAATCACATATGGGGAATCATAGGTGGGGAATCAGAGTTGGTGTATCAGAGACGGGGAATCAGAGGTGGGGAATCAGAGGCAGGGAATCAGATGCGGGGATTCAGAGGCAGGCAATCAGAGCTGGGGAATCAGAGGTGGGGAATCAGAGTTGGGGAATCAGAGGAGGGTAATCAGACATGGGGAATCAGAGGTGGGGAATCAGAGGCAGGGAATCACAGGCAGAAAATCAGACGCGGGGAATCAGAGGCGGGGAATCATAGCTGGCGAATCACAGGCGGCGAATCAGAGTTGGGGAATCAGAGGCGGGGAATCAGATATGGGGAAGCAGAGGCGGGGAATCAGAGGCGGGGAAACAGAGGCGGGGAATCAGACATGGGGCATCAGAGTTGGGGGATCAGAGGTGGTGAATCAGAGATGGGGAATCAGAGGCGGGGAATCAGAGGCAGGGAATCAGACGCGGGGAATCACAGGCGGGGAATCAGAGCTGGGGAATCAGAGGCGGTGTATCAGAGTTGGGGAATCAGCGGCGGGGAATCAGATATGGGGAATCAGAGGAGGGGAATCAGAGGTTGGGAATCAGAGGCAGGGAATCAGAGGTGGGGATTCAGAGGCAGGGAATCAGATGCGGGGAATCAGAGGCGGGGAATGAGATATGGGGAATCAGATGGGGGAATCAGAGGCGGGGAAACAGAGGCGGGGAATCACATATGGGGAATCAGAGGTGGCGAATCAAAGGCGGTGAATCAGATATGGGGAAGCAGAGGCGGGGAATCAGAGGCAGGTAAGCAAACACGTGGAATCAGAGGCGGGGAATCAGAGCTGGGGAATCAGAGGCGGGGAATCAGAGTTGGGGAATCAGAGGCGGGGAATCAGATATGTGGAAACAGAGGCGGGGAATCAGAGGCGGGGAAATAAAGGCGGGGAATCAGATATGGAGAATCAGAGGTGGGGAATCAGAGGTTGGGAATCAGAGGCAGGGAATCAGAGGCGGGGAATCAGAGGCGGGGAATCAGAGGCAGGGAATCAGATGTGCGGTATCAGAGATGGGGAATCAGAGGCAGGGAATCAGAGGCGGGGAATCAGAAGCGGGTAATCAGAGGCCGGGAATCAGAGGCCGGGAATGAGAGGCCGGGAATGAGAGGCCGGGAATCAGAGGATGGGAATCAGAGGCCGGGAATCAGAGGTGGGGAATAAGAGGAAGGGAATCAGATGTGCAGAATCAGAGTTGGGGAATCAGAGGCGGGGAATTAGATATGGGGAAACAGAGGCGGGGAATCAGAGGCGGGGAATCAGATGTGGGGAATCAGAGGTGGGGAATCAGAGGCAGGGAATCAGATGTGTGGAATCAGAGATGGGGAATCAGAGGCCGGGAATCAGAGTTGGGGAATCAGAGTCCGGGAATCAGAGATGGGGAATCAGAGGCGGGGAATGAGATATGGGGAATCAGAGGCGGGGAATCAGAGGCGGGGAAATAGAGGCGAGGAATCAGATATGGGGAATCAGAGGTGGCGAATCAAAGGCGGTGAATCAGAGATGGGGAATCAGAGGCGGGGAATCAGAGGCAGGGAATCAAACACGGGGAATCAGAGGCGGGGAATCAGAGCTGGGGAATCAGTGGCGGGGAATCAGAGTTGGGGAATCAGAGGCGGGGAATCAGATATGGGGAAACAGAGGCGGGGAATCAGAGGCGGGGAAACAGAGGCGGGATATCAGATATGGGGAATCAGAGGTGGGTAATTAGAGGTTGGGAATTAGATGCAGGGAATCAGAGGCGGGGAATCAGAGGCGGGGAATCAGAGGCAGGGAATCAGATGTGCGGAATCAGAGATGGGGAATCAGAGGCAGGGAATCAGAGGCGGGGAATCAGAGGCCGGGAATGAGAGGCTTGGAATCAGAGGCCGGGAATGAGAGGCCGGGAATGAGAGGCCGTGAATCAGAGGACGGGAATCAGAGGCCGGGAATCAGAGGTGGGGAATAAGAGGCAGGGAATCAGATGTGCAGAATCAGAGTTGGGGAATCAGAGGCGCGGAATTAGATATGGGGAAACAGAGGCGGGGAATCAGAGGCGGGGAATCAGATATGGGGAATCAGAGGTGGGGAATCAGAGGCAGGGAATCAGATGTGTGGAATCAGAGATGGGGAATCAGAGGCAGGGAATCAGAATCAGAAGCGGGGAATCAGAGGCCGGGAATCAGAGGCCGGGAATCAGAGTTGGGGAATCAGAGTCCGGGAATCAGAGATGGGGAATCAGAGGCGGGGAATGAGATATGGGGAATCAGAGGCGGGGAATCAGAGGCAGGGAATCAAACACGGGGAATCAGAGGCAGGGAATCAGAGCTGGGGAATCAGTGGCGGGGAATCAGAGTTGGGGAATCAGAGGCGGGGAATCAGATATGGGGAAACAGAGGCGGGGAATCAGAGGCGGGGAAACAGAGGCGGGGAATCATATATGGGGAATCAGAGGTGGGTAATTAGAGTTTGGGAATTAGATGCAGGGAATCAGAGGTGGGGAATCAGAGGTGGGGAATCAGAGGCAGGGAATCAGATGTGCAGAATCAGAGATGGGTATCAGAGGCAGGGAATCAGAGGCGGGGAATCAGAGGCCGGGAATGAGAGGCCGGGAATCAGAGGCCGTGAAACAGAGGCCGGGAATCAGAGGTGGGGAATAAGAGGCAGGGAATCAGATGTGCGGAATCAGAGATGGGGAATCAGAGGCAGGGAATCACTGGCGGGGAATCAGAGGCGGGGAATCAGAGACCGGGAATCAGAGGCCGGGAATGAGAGGCCGGGAATCAGAGGCCGGGAATCAGAGGCTGGGAATCAGAGGTGGGGAATAAGAGGCCGGGAATCAGAGATCGGGAATCAGAGGCGGGGAATCAGAGGCGGGGAATCAGAGGCATGGATTCAGACGCAGGGAATCAGAGGCGTGGAATCATAGCTGGCGAATCAGAGGCGGGGAATCAGAGTTGGGGAATCAGAGGTGGGGAATCAGATATGGGGAATCAGAGGCGGGGAATCAGAGGCGGGGAAACAGAGGCGGGGAATCAGATATGGGGAATCATAGGTGGAAAATCAGAGGTGGTGAATCAGAGATGGGGAATCAGAGGTGGGGAATCAGAGGCAGGGTATCAGACGCGGGGTATCAGAGTCAGGGAATGAGAGCTGGGGAATCCGAGGCGGGGAATCAGAGTTGGGGAATCAGAGGAGGGGAATCAGATATGGGGAATCAGAGGTGGGGAATCAGAGGCGGGGAATCACAGGCAGGGAATCAGATGTGGGGAATCAGAGGCGGTGAATCATAGCTGGCGAATCACAGGCGGGGAATCAGAGTTGGGGAATCAGAGGCGGGGAATCAGATATGGGGAATCAGAGGCGGGGTATCAGAGGTGGGGAAACAGAGGCTGTGAATCAGACATGGGGAATCAGAGGCGGGGGATCAGAGGTGGTGAATCAGAGATGGGGAATCAGAGGCGAGGAATCAGAGGCTGGGATTCAGACGCGGGGAATCAGAGGCGGGGAATCAGAGCTGGGGAATCAGAGGCGGGCTATCAGAGTTGGGGAATCAGCGGCGGGGAATCAGATATGGGGAATCAGAGGCGGGGAATCAGAGCTGGGGAATGAGAGGCCGGGAATCAGATATGGGGAAACAGAGGCGGGGAATATGAGGCGGGGAAACAGAGGCGGGGAATCAGATCTGGGGAATCAGAGGTGGGGAATCAGAGGTTGGAAATCAGAGGCAGGGAATCAAAGGCGGGGAATCAGATATGGGGAATCAGAGGCGGGGAATCAGAGGCGGGGAATCAGAGGCAGGGAATCAGATGTGCGGTATCAGAGATGGGGAATCAGAGGCAGGGAATCAGAGGCGGGGAATCAGAGGCGGGTAATCAGAGGCCGGGAATCAGAGGCCGGAAATCAGAGGCCGGGAATCAGAGGCCGGGAATCAGAGGCCGGGAATCAGAGGCCGGGAATCAGATGTGGGGAATAAGAGGCAGGGAATCAGATGTGCAGAATCAGAGTTGGGGAATCAGAGGCGGGGAATTAGATATAGGGAAACAGAGGCGGGGAATCAGAGGCTGGGAATCAGATATGGGGAATCAGAGGTGGGGAATCAGAGGCAGGGAATCAGATGTGTGGAATCAGAGATGGGGAATCAGAGGCGGGGAATGAGATATGGGGAATCAGAGGCGGGGAATCAGAGGTGGGGAAATAGAGGCGAGGATTCAGATATGGGGAATCAGAGGTGGCGAAACAAAGGCGGTGAATCAGAGATGGGAAATCAGAGGCGGGGAATCAGAGGCAGGGAATCAAACACGGGGAATCAGAGGCGGGGAATCAGAGCTGGGGTATCAGTGGCGGGGAATCAGAGTTGGGGAATCAGAGGCGGGGAATCAGATATGGGGAAACAGAGGCGGGGAATCAGAGGCGGGGAAACAGAGGCGGGGAATCAGATATGGGGAATCAGAGGCGGGTAATTAGAGGTTGGGAATTAGATGCAGGGAATCAGAGGCGGGGTATCAGAGGCGGGGAATCAGAGGCAGGGAATCAGATGTGCGGAATCAGAGATGGGGAATCAGAGGCAGGGAATCAGAGGCGGGGAATGAGAGGCCGGGAATGAGAGGCCGGGAATGAGAGGCCGGGAATGAGAGGCCGGGAATGAGAGGCCGGGAATCAGAGGCCGGGAATCAGAGGCCGGGAATCAGAGGTGGGGAATAAGAGGCAGGGAATCAGATGTGCAGAATCAGAGTTGGGGAATCAGAGGCGGGGAATTAGATATGGGGAAACAGAGGCAGGGAATCAGAGGCGGGGAATCAGATATGGGGAATCAGAGGTGGGGAATCAGAGGCAGGGAATCAGATGTGTGGAATCAGAGATGGGGAATCAGAGGCAGGGAATCAGAATCAGAAGCGGGGAATCAGAGGCTGGGAATCAGAGGCCGGGAATCAGAGTTGGGGAATCAGAGTCCGGGAATCAGAGATGGGGAATCAGAGGCGGGGAATGAGATATGGGGAATCGGAGGCGGGGAATCAGAGGCGGGGAAATAGAGGCGAGGAATCAGATATGGGGAATCAGAGGTGGCGAATCAAATTCGGTGAATCAGAGATGGGGAATCAGAGGCGGGGAATCAGAGGCAGGGAATCAAACACGGGGAATCAGAGGCGGGGAATCAGAGCTGGGGAATCAGTGGCGGGGAATCAGAGTTGGGGAATCAGAGGCGGGGAATCAGATATGGGGAAACAGAGGCGGGGAATCAGAGGCGGGGAAACAGAGGCGGGGAATCAGATATGGGGAATCAGAGGTGGGTAATTAGAGGTTGGGAATTAGATGCAGGGAATCAGAGGCGGGGAATCAGAGGCGGGGAATCAGAGGCAGGGAATCAGATGTGCGGAATCAGAGATGGGTATCAGAGGCAGGGAATCAGAGGCGGGGAATCAGAGGCCGGGAATGAGAGGCCGGGAATCAGAGGCCGTGAAACAGAGGCCGGGAATCAGAGGTGGGGAATAAGAGGCAGGGAATCAGATGTGCGGAATCAGAGATGGGGAATCAGAGGCAGGGAATCACTGGCGGGGAATCAGAGGCGGGGAATCAGAGACCGGGAATCAGAGGCCGGGAATGAGAGGCCGGGAATCAGAGGCCGGGAATCAGAGGCTGGGAATCAGAGGTGGGGTATAAGAGGCCGGGAATCAGAGATCGGGAATCAGAGGCGGGGAATCAGAGGCGGGGAATCAGAGGCATGGATTCAGACGCAGGGAATCAGAGGCGTGGAATCATAGCTGGCGAATCAGAGGCGGGGAATCAGAGTTGGGGAATCAGAGGTGGGGAATCAGATATGGGAAATCAGAGGCGGGGAATCAGAGGCGGGGAAACAGAGGCGGGGAATCAGATATGGGGAATCATAGGTGGAAAATCAGAGGTGGTGAATCAGAGATGGGGAATCAGAGGTGGGGAATCAGAGGCAGGGTATCAGACGCGGGGTATCAGAGTCAGGGAATGAGAGCTGGGGAATCAGAGGCGGGGAATCAGAGTTGGGGAATCAGAGGAGGGGAATCAGATATGGGGAATCAGAGGCGGGGAATCAGAGGCGGGGTAACAGAGGTGGGAAATCAGAGGCAGGGAATCACAGGCAGGGAATCAGATGTGGGGAATCAGAGGCGGGGAATCATAGCTGGCGAATCACAGGTGGGGAATCAGAGTTGGGGAATCAGAGGCGGGGAATCAGATATGGGGAATCAGAGGCGGGGTATCAGAGGTGGGGAAACAGAGGCTGTGAATCAGACATGGGGAATCAGAGGCGGGGGATCAGAGGTGGTGAATCAGAGATGGGGAATCAGAGGCGGGGAATCAGAGGCTGGGATTCAGACGTGGGGAATCAGAGGCGGGGAATCAGAGCTGGGGAATCAGAGGCGGGGTATCAGAGTTGGGGAATCAGCGGCGGGGAATCAGATATGGGGAATCAGAGGCGGGGAATCAGAGCTGGGGAATGAGAGGCCGGGAATCAGATATGGGGAAACAGAGGCGGGGAATAAGAGGCGGGGAAACAGAGGCGGGGAATCAGATATGGGGAATCAGAGGTGGGGAATCAGAGGTTGGAAATCAGAGGCAGGGAATCAAAGGCGGGGAATCAGAATTGGGGAATCAGAGATAGGGAATCAGAGATGGGGAATCAGAGGCGGGGAATCAGACGCGGGGAATCAGAGGTGGTGAATCAGAGCTGGGGAATCAGAGGCGGGGAATCAGTGTTGGGGAATCAGAGGCGGGGAATCAGATATGAGGAAACAGAGGCAGGGAATCAGAGGCGGGGAAACTGAGGCGGGGAATCAGATATGGGGAATCAGAGGTGGGGAATCAGAGGTTGGGAATCAGAGGCATGGAATCAGAGGAGGGGCATCAGAGGCGGGGAAACATAGGTGGGGAATCAGATATGGGGAATCGGAGGTGGGGAATCAGAGGCGATGAATCAGAGATGGCGAATCAGAGGCGGGGAAACAGAGGCGGGCAATAAGACATGGGGAATCAGAGGCTGGGAATCAGACGCGGGGAATCAGAGGCGGGGAATCAGAGCTGGGGAATCAGAGGCGGGGAATCAGAGTTGGGGAATCAGAGGCGGGGAATCAGATATGGCGAAACAGAGGCGGGGAATCAGAGGCAGGGAATCGGAGGCGGGGAATCAGATATGGGGAATCAGAGGAGGGGAATCAGAGGTTGGGAATCAGAGGCAGGGAATCAGAGGTGGGGATTCAGAGGCAGGGAATCAGATGCGGGGAATCTGAGGCGGGGATTCAGAGCTGGGGAATTACTGCGGGGAATCACAGTTGGGGAATCAGAGGCGGGGAATTAGATATGGGGAAACAGAGGCGGGGAATCAGAGGTGGGGAAACAGAGGCGGGGAATCAGATATGGGGAATCAGAGGTGGGGAATCAGAGGCAGGGAATCAGATGTGTGAAATCAGAGATGGGGAATCAGAGGCAGGGAATCAGAATCAGAAGCGGGGAATCAGAGGCCGGGAATCAGAGGCCGGGAATCAGATGCCGGGAATAAGAGTCCGGGAATCAGAGGTGGGGAATCAGAGTCCGGGAATCAGATATGGGGAATCAGAGGCGGGGAATGAGATATGGGGAATCAGAGGCGGGGAATCAGAGGCGGGGAAACAGAGGCGGGGAATCACATATGGGGAATCAGAGGTGGCGAATCAAAGGCGGGGAATCAGATATGGGGAAACAGAGGCGGGGAATCAGAGGCGGGGAAACAGAGGCGGGGAATCAGATATGGGGAATTAGAGGTGGGGAATCAGAGGTTGGGAATCAGAGGCGGGGAATCAGAGCTGGGGAATCAGAGGTGGGGAATCAGAGTTCGGGAATCAGAGGCGGGGAATCAGATATGGGGAAACAGAGGCGGGGAATCAGAGGCGGGGAAACAGAGGCGGGGAATCAGATATGGGGAATCAGAGGTGGGGAATCAGAGGTTGGGAATCAGAGGCAGGGAATCAGAGGCAGGGAATCAGAGGCGGGGAATCAGAGGCAGGGAATCAGAGGCCGGGAATCAGAGGCCGGGAATGAGCGGCCGGGTATGAGAGGCCGGGAATCAGAGGCCGGGAATCAGAGGCCGGGAATCAGAGCTGGGGAATAAGAGGCAGGGAATCAGATGTTCAGAATCAGAATTGGGGAATCAGAGGCGGGGAATTAGATATGGGGAAACAGAGGCGGGGAATCAGAGGCGGGGAATCAGAGGCGGGGAATCAGATATGGGGAATCAGAGGTGGGGAATCAGAGGCAGGGAATCAGATGTGTGGAATCAGAGATGGGGAATCAGAGGCAGGGAATCAGAATCAGAAGCGGGGAATCAGAGGCCGGGAATCAGAGGCCGGGAATCAGAGATGGGGAATCAGAGTCCGGGAATCAGAGATGGGGAATCAGAGGCGGGGAATGAGATATTGGCGAATCAGAGGCGGGGAATCAGAGGCGGGGAAATAGAGGCGAGGAATCAGATATGGGGAATCAGAGGTGGCGAATCAAAGGCGGTGAATCAGAGATGGGGAATCAGAGGCGGGGAATCAGAGGCAGGGAATCAAACACGGGGAATCAGAGGCGGGGAATCAGAGCTGGGGAATCAGTGGCGGGGAATCAGAGTTGGGGAATCAGAGGCGGGGAATCAGATATGGGGAAACAGAGGCGGGGAATCAGAGGCGGGGAAACAGAGGCGGGGAATCATATATGGGGAATCAGAGGTGGGTAATTAGAGGTTGGGAATTAGATGCAGGGAATCAGAGGTGGGGAATCAGAGGCGGGGAATCAGAGGCAGGGAATCAGATGTGCGGAATCAGAGATGGGGAATCAGAGGCAGGGAATCAGAGGCGGGGATTCAGAGGCCGGGAATGAGAGGCCGGGAATGAGAGGCCGGGAATGAGAGGCCGGGAATCAGAGGCCGTGAAACAGAGGACGGGAATCAGAGGTGGAGAATAAGAGGCAGGGAATCAGATGTGCGGAATCAGAGATGGGGAATCAGAGGCAGGGAATCACTGGCGGGGAATCAGAGGCGGGGAATCAGAGACCGGGAATCAGAGGCCGGGAATGAGAGGCCGGGAATCAGAGGCCGGGAATCAGAGGCTGGGAATCAGAGGTGGGGAATAAGAGGCCGGGAATCAGAGATCGGGAATCAGAGGCGGGGAATCAGAGATCGGGAATCAGAGGCGGGGAATCAGAGATCGGGAATCAGAGGCGGGGAATCAGAGGCGGGGAATCAGAGTTGGGGAATCAGAGGTGGGGAATCAGATATGGGGAATCAGAGGCGGGGAATCAGATGCGGGGAAACAGAGGCGGGGAATAAGATATGGGGAATCATAGGTGGAAAATCAGAGTTGGTGAATCAGAGATGGGGAATCAGAGGTGGGGAATCAGAGGCAGGGTATCAGACGCGGGGTATCAGAGGCAGGGAATGAGAGCTGGGGAATCAGAGGCGGGGAATCAGAGTTGGGGAATCAGAGGAGGGGAACCAGATATGGGGAATCAGAGGCGGGGAATCAGAGGCGGGGAAACAGAGGCGGGGAATCAGATATGGGGAATCAGAGGTGGGGAATCAGAGGTTGGAAATCAGAGGCAGGGAATCAAAGGCGGGGAATCAGATATGGGGAATCAGAGGCGGGGAATCAGAGGCGGGGAATCAGAGGCAGGGAATCAGATGTGCGGTATCAGAGATGGGGAATCAGAGGCAGGGAATCAGAGGCGGGGAATCAGAGGCGGGTAATCAGAGGCCGGGAATCAGAGGCCGGAAATCAGAGGCCGGGAATCAGAGGCCGGGAATCAGAGGCCGGGAATCAGAGGCCGGGAATCAGAGGTGGGGAATAAGAGGCAGGGAATCAGATGTGCAGAATCAGAGTTGGGGAATCAGAGGCGGGGAATTAGATATAGGGAAACAGAGGCGGGGAATCAGAGGCGGGGAATCAGATATGGGGAATCAGAGGTGGGGAATCAGAGGCAGGGAATCAGATGTGTGGAATCAGAGATGGGGAATCAGAGGCGGGGAATGAGATATGGGGAATCAGAGGCGGGGAATCAGAGGTGGGGAAATAGAGGCGAGGAATCAGATATGGGGAATCAGAGGTGGCGAATCAAAGGCGGTGAATCAGAGATGGGGAATCAGAGGCGGGGAATCAGAGGCAGGGAATCAAACACGGGGAATCAGAGGCGGGGAATCAGAGCTGGGGAATCAGTGGCGGGGAATCAGAGTTGGGGAATCAGAGGCGGGGAATCAGATATGGGGAAACAGAGGCGGGGAATCAGAGGCGGGGAAACAGAGGCGGGGAATCAGATATGGGGAATCAGAGGTGGGTAATTAGAGGTTGGGAATTAGATGCAGGGAATCAGAGGCGGGGAATCAGAGGCGGGGAATCAGAGGCAGGGAATCAGATGTGCGGAATCAGAGATGGGGAATCAGAGGCAGGGAATCAGAGGCGGGGAATCAGAGGCCGGGAATGAGAGGCCGGGAATCAGAGGCCGGGAATGAGAGGCCGGGAATCAGAGGCCGGGAATCAGAGGCCGGGAATCAGAGGTGGGGAATAAGAGGCAGGGAATCAGATGTGCAGAATCAGAGTTGGGGAATCAGAGGCGGGGAATTAGATATGGGGAAACAGAGGCAGGGAATCAGAGGCGGGGAATCAGATATGGGGAATCAGAGGTGGGGAATCAGAGGCAGGGAATCAGATGTGTGGAATCAGAGATGGGGAATCAGAGGCAGGGAATCAGAATCAGAAGCGGGGAATCAGAGGCCGGGAATCAGAGGCCGGGAATCAGAGTTGGGGAATCAGAGTCCGGGAATCAGAGATGGGGAATCAGAGGCGGGGAATGAGATATGGGGAATCAGAGGCGGGGAATCAGAGGCGGGGAAATAGAGGCGAGGAATCAGATATGGGGAATCAGAGGTGGCGAATCAAAGGCGGTGAATCAGAGATGGGGAATCAGAGGCGGGGAATCAGAGGCAGGGAATCAAACACGGGGAATCAGAGGCGGGGAATCAGAGCTGGGGAATCAGTGGCGGGGAATCAGAGTTGGGGAATCAGAGGCGGGGAATCAGATATGGGGAAACAGAGGCGGGGAATCAGAGGCGGGGAAACAGAGGCGGGGAATCAGATATGGGGAATCAGAGGTGGGTAATTAGAGGTTGGGAATTAGATGCAGGGAATCAGAGGCGGGGAATCAGAGGCGGGGAATCAGAGGCAGGGAATCAGATGTGCGGAATCAGAGATGGGTATCAGAGGCAGGGAATCAGAGGCGGGGAATCAGAGGCCGGGAATGAGAGGCCGGGAATCAGAGGCCGTGAAACAGAGGCCGGGAATCAGAGGTGGGGAATAAGAGGCAGGGAATCAGATGTGCGGAATCAGAGATGGGGAATCAGAGGCAGGGAATCACTGGCGGGGAATCAGAGGCGGGGAATCAGAGACCGGGAATCAGAGGCCGGGAATGAGAGGCCGGGAATCAGAGGCCGGGAATCAGAGGCTGGGAATCAGAGGTGGGGTATAAGAGGCCGGGAATCAGAGATCGGGAATCAGAGGCGGGGAATCAGAGGCGGGGAATCAGAGGCATGGATTCAGACGCAGGGAATCAGAGGCGTGGAATCATAGCTGGCGAATCAGAGGCGGGGAATCAGAGTTGGGGAATCAGAGGTGGGGAATCAGATATGGGAAATCAGAGGCGGGGAATCAGAGGCGGGGAAACAGAGGCGGGGAATCAGATATGGGGAATCATAGGTGGAAAATCAGAGGTGGTGAATCAGAGATGGGGAATCAGAGGTGGGGAATCAGAGGCAGGGTATCAGACGCGGGGTATCAGAGTCAGGGAATGAGAGCTGGGGAATCAGAGGCGGGGAATCAGAGTTGGGGAATCAGAGGAGGGGAATCAGATATGGGGAATCAGAGGCGGGGAATCAGAGGCGGGGTAACAGAGGTGGGAAATCAGAGGCAGGGAATCACAGGCAGGGAATCAGATGTGGGGAATCAGAGGCGGGGAATCATAGCTGGCGAATCACAGGTGGGGAATCAGAGTTGGGGAATCAGAGGCGGGGAATCAGATATGGGGAATCAGAGGCGGGGTAT
This sequence comes from Narcine bancroftii, assembly GCF_036971445.1. NCBI lineage: Eukaryota > Metazoa > Chordata > Chondrichthyes > Torpediniformes > Narcinidae > Narcine > Narcine bancroftii. The sequence continues at coordinate 306,721,289 of NC_091469.1, read as the reverse complement.
CAGAGGTGGGGAAACAGAGGCTGTGAATCAGACATGGGGAATCAGAGGCGGGGGATCAGAGGTGGTGAATCAGAGATGGGGAATCAGAGGCGGGGAATCAGAGGCTGGGATTCAGACGTGGGGAATCAGAGGCGGGGAATCAGAGCTGGGGAATCAGAGGCGGGGTATCAGAGTTGGGGAATCAGCGGCGGGGAATCAGATATGGGGAATCAGAGGCGGGGAATCAGAGCTGGGGAATGAGAGGCCGGGAATCAGATATGGGGAAACAGAGGCGGGGAATAAGAGGCGGGGAAACAGAGGCGGGGAATCAGATATGGGGAATCAGAGGTGGGGAATCAGAGGTTGGAAATCAGAGGCATGGAATCAAAGGCGGGGAATCAGAATTGGGGAATCAGAGATAGGGAATCAGAGATGGGGAATCAGAGGCGGGGAATCTGACGCGGGGAATCAGAGGTGGTGAATCAGAGCTGGGGAATCAGAGGCGGGGAATCAGTGTTGGGGAATCAGAGGCGGGGAATCAGATATGAGGAAACAGAGGCAGGGAATCAGAGGTGGGGAAACTGAGGCGGGGAATCAGATATGGGGAATCAGAGGTGGGGAATCAGAGGTTGGGAATCAGAGGCATGGAATCAGAGGAGGGGCATCAGAGGCGGGGAAACATAGGTGGGGAATCAGATATGGGGAATCGGAGGTGGGGAATCAGAGGCGATGAATCAGAGATGGCGAATCAGAGGCGGGGAAACAGAGGCGGGCAATAAGACATGGGGAATCAGAGGCTGGGAATCAGACGCGGGGAATCAGAGGCGGGGAATCAGAGCTGAGGAATCAGAGGCGGGGAATCAGAGTTGGGGAATCAGAGGCGGGGAATCAGATATGGGGAAACAGAGGCGGGGAATCAGAGGCGGGGAAACAGAGGCAGGGAATCAAACACGGGGAATCAGAGGCGGGGAATCAGAGCTGGGGAATCAGTGGCGGGGAATCAGAGTTGGGGAATCAGAGGCGGGGAATCAGATATGGGGAAACAGAGGCGGGGAATCAGAGGCGGGGAAACAGAGGCGGGGAATCATATATGGGGAATCAGAGTTGGGTAATTAGAGGTTGGGAATTAGATGCAGGGAATCAGAGGTGGGGAATCAGAGGCGGGGAATCAGAGGCAGGGAATCAGATGTGCGGAATCAGAGATGGGGAATCAGAGGCAGGGAATCAGAGGCGGGGATTCAGAGGCCGGGAATGAGAGGCCGGGAATGAGAGGCCGGGAATGAGAGGCCGGGAATCAGAGGCCGTGAAACAGAGGACGGGAATCAGAGGTGGAGAATAAGAGGCAGGGAATCAGATGTGCGGAATCAGAGATGGGGAATCAGAGGCAGGGAATCACTGGCGGGGAATCAGAGGCGGGGAATCAGAGACCGGGAATCAGAGGCCGGGAATGAGAGGCCGGGAATCAGAGGCCGGGAATCAGAGGCTGGGAATCAGAGGTGGGGAATAAGAGGCCGGGAATCTGAGATCGGGAATCAGAGGCGGGGAATCAGAGATCGGGAATCAGAGGCGGGGAATCAGAGATCGGGAATCAGAGGCGGGGAATCAGAGGCGGGGAATCAGAGTTGGGGAATCAGAGGTGGGGAATCAGATATGGGGAATCAGAGGCGGGGAATCAGATGCGGGGAAACAGAGGCGGGGAATCAGATATGGGGAATCATAGGTGGAAAATCAGAGGTGGTGAATCAGAGATGGGGAATCAGAGGTGGGGAATCAGAGGCAGGGTATCAGACGCGGGGTATCAGAGGCAGGGAATGAGAGCTGGGGAATCAGAGGCGGGGAATCAGAGTTGGGGAATCAGAGGAGGGGAACCAGATATGGGGAATCAGAGGCGGGGAATCAGAGGCGGGGAAACAGAGGCGGGGAATCAGATATGGGGAATCAGAGGTGGGGAATCAGAGGTTGGAAATCAGAGGCAGGGAATCAAAGGCGGGGAATCAGATATGGGGAATCAGAGGCGGGGAATCAGAGGTGGGGAAATAGAGGCGAGGAATCAGATATGGGGAATCAGAGGTGGCGAATCAAAGGCGGTGAATCAGAGATGGGGAATCAGAGGCGGGGAATCAGAGGCAGGGAATCAAACACGGGGAATCAGAGGCGGGGAATCAGAGCTGGGGAATCAGTGGCGGGGAATCAGAGTTGGGGAATCAGAGGCGGGGAATCAGATATGGGGAAACAGAGGCGGGGAATCAGAGGCGGGGAAACAGAGGCGGGGAATCAGATATGGGGAATCAGAGGCGGGTAATTAGAGGTTGGGAATTAGATGCAGGGAATCAGAGGCGGGGTATCAGAGGCGGGGAATCAGAGGCAGGGAATCAGATGTGCGGAATCAGAGATGGGGAATCAGAGGCAGGGAATCAGAGGCGGGGAATCAGAGGCCGGGAATGAGAGGCCGGGAATCAGAGGCCGGGAATCAGAGGCCGGGAATGAGAGGCCGGGAATCAGAGGCCGGGAATCAGAGGCCGGGAATCAGAGGTGGGGAATAAGAGGCAGGGAATCAGATGTGCAGAATCAGAGTTGGGGAATCAGAGGCGGGGAATTAGATATGGGGAAACAGAGGCAGGGAATCAGAGGCGGGGAATCAGATATGGGGAATCAGAGGTGGGGAATCAGAGGCAGGGAATCAGATGTGTGGAATCAGAGATGGGGAATCAGAGGCAGGGAATCAGAATCAGAAGCGGGGAATCAGAGGCCGGGAATCAGAGGCCGGGAATCAGAGTTGGGGAATCAGAGTCCGGGAATCAGAGATGGGGAATCAGAGGCGGGGAATGAGATATGGGGAATCAGAGGCGGGGAATCAGAGGCGGGGAAATAGAGGCGAGGAATCAGATATGGGGAATCAGAGGTGGCGAATCAAAGGCGGTGAATCAGAGATGGGGAATCAGAGGCGGGGAATCAGAGGCAGGGAATCAAACACGGGGAATCAGAGGCAGGGAATCAGAGCTGGGGAATCAGTGGCGGGGAATCAGAGTTGGGGAATCAGAGGCGGGGAATCAGATATGGGGAAACAGAGGCGGGGAATCAGAGGCGGGGAAACAGAGGCGGGGAATCAGATATGGGGAATCAGAGGTGGGTAATTAGAGGTTGGGAATTAGATGCAGGGAATCAGAGGCGGGGAATCAGAGGCGGGGAATCAGAGGCAGGGAATCAGATGTGCGGAATCAGAGATGGGTATCAGAGGCAGGGAATCAGAGGCGGGGAATCAGAGGCCGGGAATGAGAGGCCGGGAATCAGAGGCCGTGAAACAGAGGCCGGGAATCAGAGGTGGGGAATAAGAGGCAGGGAATCAGATGTGCGGAATCAGAGATGGGGAATCAGAGGCAGGGAATCACTGGCGGGGAATCAGAGGCGGGGAATCAGAGACCGGGAATCAGAGGCCGGGAATGAGAGGCCGGGAATCAGAGGCCGGGAATCAGAGGCTGGGAATCAGAGGTGGGGTATAAGAGGCCGGGAATCAGAGATCGGGAATCAGAGGCGGGGAATCAGAGGCGGGGAATCAGAGGCATGGATTCAGACGCAGGGAATCAGAGGCGTGGAATCATAGCTGGCGAATCAGAGGCGGGGAATCAGAGTTGGGGAATCAGAGGTGGGGAATCAGATATGGGAAATCAGAGGCGGGGAATCAGAGGCGGGGAAACAGAGGCGGGGAATCAGATATGGGGAATCATAGGTGGAAAATCAGAGGTGGTGAATCAGAGATGGGGAATCAGAGGTGGGGAATCAGAGGCAGGGTATCAGACGCGGGGTATCAGAGTCAGGGAATGAGAGCTGGGGAATCAGAGGCGGGGAATCAGAGTTGGGGAATCAGAGGAGGGGAATCAGATATGGGGAATCAGAGGCGGGGAATCAGAGGCGGGGTAACAGAGGTGGCAAATCAGAGGCAGGGAATCACAGGCAGGGAATCAGATGTGGGGAATCAGAGGCGGGGAATCATAGCTGGCGAATCACAGGTGGGGAATCAGAGTTGGGGAATCAGAGGCGGGGAATCAGATATGGGGAATCAGAGGCGGGGTATCAGAGGTGGGGAAACAGAGGCTGTGAATCAGACATGGGGAATCAGAGGCGGGGGATCAGAGGTGGTGAATCAGAGATGGGGAATCAGAGGCGGGGAATCAGAGGCTGGGATTCAGACGTGGGGAATCAGAGGCGGGGAATCAGAGCTGGGGAATCAGAGGCGGGGTATCAGAGTTGGGGAATCAGAGGCGGGGAATCAGAGCTGGGGAATCAGTGGCGGGGAATCAGAGTTGGGGAATCAGAGGCGGGGAATCAGATATGGGGAAACAGAGGCGGGGAATCAGAGGCGGGGAAACAGAGGCGGGGAATCATATATGGGGAATCAGAGGTGGGTAATTAGAGGTTGGGAATTAGATGCAGGGAATCAGAGGTGGGGAATCAGAGGCGGGGAATCAGAGGCAGGGAATCAGATGTGCGGAATCAGAGATGGGGAATCAGAGGCAGGGAATCAGAGGCGGGGATTCAGAGGCCGGGAATGAGAGGCCGGGAATGAGAGGCCGGGAATGAGAGGCCGGGAATCAGAGGCCGTGAAACAGAGGACGGGAATCAGAGGTGGAGAATAAGAGGCAGGGAATCAGATGTGCGGAATCAGAGATGGGGAATCAGAGGCAGGGAATCACTGGCGGGGAATCAGAGGCGGGGAATCAGAGACCGGGAATCAGAGGCCGGGAATGAGAGGCCGGGAATCAGAGGCCGGGAATCAGAGGCTGGGAATCAGAGGTGGGGAATAAGAGGCCGGGAATCAGAGATCGGGAATCAGAGGCGGGGAATCAGAGATCGGGAATCAGAGGCGGGGAATCAGAGATCGGGAATCAGAGGCGGGGAATCAGAGGCGGGGAATCAGAGTTGGGGAATCAGAGGTGGGGAATCAGATATGGGGAATCAGAGGCGGGGAATCAGATGCGGGGAAACAGAGGCGGGGAATCAGATATGGGGAATCATAGGTGGAAAATCAGAGGTGGTGAATCAGAGATGGGGAATCAGAGGTGGGGAATCAGAGGCAGGGTATCAGACGCGGGGTATCAGAGGCAGGGAATGAGAGCTGGGGAATCAGAGGCGGGGAATCAGAGTTGGGGAATCAGAGGAGGGGAACCAGATATGGGGAATCAGAGGCGGGGAATCAGAGGCGGGGAAACAGAGGCGGGGAATCAGATATGGGGAATCAGAGGTGGGGAATCAGAGGTTGGAAATCAGAGGCAGGGAATCAAAGGCGGGGAATCAGATATGGGGAATCAGAGGCGGGGAATCAGAGGTGGGGAAATAGAGGCGAGGAATCAGATATGGGGAATCAGAGGTGGCGAATCAAAGGCGGTGAATCAGAGATGGGGAATCAGAGGCGGGGAATCAGAGGCAGGGAATCAAACACGGGGAATCAGAGGCGGGGAATCAGAGCTGGGGAATCAGTGGCGGGGAATCAGAGTTGGGGAATCAGAGGCGGGGAATCAGATATGGGGAAACAGAGGCGGGGAATCAGAGGCGGGGAAACAGAGGCTGGGAATCAGATATGGGGAATCAGAGGCGGGTAATTAGAGGTTGGGAATTAGATGCAGGGAATCAGAGGCGGGGTATCAGAGGCGGGGAATCAGAGGCAGGGAATCAGATGTGCGGAATCAGAGATGGGGAATCAGAGGCAGGGAATCAGAGGCGGGGAATCAGAGGCCGGGAATGAGAGGCCGGGAATCAGAGGCCGGGAATGAGAGGCCGGGAATGAGAGGCCGGGAATCAGAGGCCGGGAATCAGAGGCCGGGAATCAGAGGTGGGGAATAAGAGGCAGGGAATCAGATGTGCAGAATCAGAGTTGGGGAATCAGAGGCGGGGAATTAGATATGGGGAAACAGAGGCAGGGAATCAGAGGCGGGGAATCAGATATGGGGAATCAGAGGTGGGGAATCAGAGGCAGGGAATCAGATGTGTGGAATCAGAGATGGGGAATCAGAGGCAGGGAATCAGAATCAGAAGCGGGGAATCAGAGGCCGGGAATCAGAGGCCGGGAATCAGAGTTGGGGAATCAGAGTCCGGGAATCAGAGATGGGGAATCAGAGGCGGGGAATGAGATATGGGGAATCAGAGGCGGGGAATCAGAGGCGGGGAAATAGAGGCGAGGAATCAGATATGGGGAATCAGAGGTGGCGAATCAAAGGCGGTGAATCAGAGATGGGGAATCAGAGGCGGGGAATCAGAGGCAGGGAATCAAACACGGGGAATCAGAGGCGGGGAATCAGAGCTGGGGATCAGTGGCGGGGAATCAGAGTTGGGGAATCAGAGGCGGGGAATCAGATATGGGGAAACAGAGGCGGGGAATCAGAGGCGGGGAAACAGAGGCGGGGAATCAGATATGGGGAATCAGAGGTGGGTAATTAGAGGTTGGGAATTAGATGCAGGGAATCAGAGGCGGGGAATCAGAGGCGGGGAATCAGAGGCAGGGAATCAGATGTGCGGAATCAGAGATGGGTATCAGAGGCAGGGAATCAGAGGCGGGGAATCAGAGGCCGGGAATGAGAGGCCGGGAATCAGAGGCCGTGAAACAGAGGCCGGGAATCAGAGGTTGGGAATAAGAGGCAGGGAATCAGATGTGCGGAATCAGAGATGGGGAATCAGAGGCAGGGAATCACTGGCGGGGAATCAGAGGCGGGGAATCAGAGACCGGGAATCAGAGGCCGGGAATGAGAGGCCGGGAATCAGAGGCCGGGAATCAGAGGCTGGGAATCAGAGGTGGGGTATAAGAGGCCGGGAATCAGAGATCGGGAATCAGAGGCGGGGAATCAGAGGCGGGGAATCAGAGGCATGGATTCAGACGCAGGGAATCAGAGGCGTGGAATCATAGCTGGCGAATCAGAGGCGGGGAATCAGAGTTGGGGAATCAGAGGTGGGGAATCAGATATGGGAAATCAGAGGCGGGGAATCAGAGGCGGGGAAACAGAGGCGGGGAATCAGATATGGGGAATCATAGGTGGAAAATCAGAGGTGGTGAATCAGAGATGGGGAATCAGAGGTGGGGAATCAGAGGCAGGGTATCAGACGCGGGGTATCAGAGTCAGGGAATGAGAGCTGGGGAATCAGAGGCGGGGAATCAGAGTTGGGGAATCAGAGGAGGGGAATCAGATATGGGGAATCAGAGGCGGGGAATCAGAGGCGGGGTAACAGAGGTGGGAAATCAGAGGCAGGGAATCACAGGCAGGGAATCAGATGTGGGGAATCAGAGGCGGGGAATCATAGCTGGCGAATCACAGGTGGGGAATCAGAGTTGGGGAATCAGAGGCGGGGAATCAGATATGGGGAATCAGAGGCGGGGTATCAGAGGTGGGGAAACAGAGGCTGTGAATCAGACATGGGGAATCAGAGGCGGGGGATCAGAGGTGGTGAATCAGAGATGGGGAATCAGAGGCGGGGAATCAGAGGCTGGGATTCAGACGTGGGGAATCAGAGGCGGGGAATCAGAGCTGGGGAATCAGAGGCGGGGTATCAGAGTTGGGGAATCAGCGGCGGGGAATCAGATATGGGGAATCAGAGGCGGGGAATCAGAGCTGGGGAATGAGAGGCCGGGAATCAGATATGGGGAAACAGAGGCGGGGAATAAGAGGCGGGGAAACAGAGGCGGGGAATCAGATATGGGGAATCAGAGGTGGGGAATCAGAGGTTGGAAATCAGAGGCAGGGAATCAAAGGCGGGGAATCAGAATTGGGGAATCAGAGATAGGGAATCAGAGATGGGGAATCAGAGGCGGGGAATCTGACGCGGGGAATCAGAGGTGGTGAATCAGAGCTGGGGAATCAGAGGCGGGGAATCAGTGTTGGGGAATCAGAGGCGGGGAATCAGATATGAGGAAACAGAGGCAGGGAATCAGAGGTGGGGAAACTGAGGCGGGGAATCAGATATGGGGAATCAGAGGTGGGGAATCAGAGGTTGGGAATCAGAGGCATGGAATCAGAGGAGGGGCATCAGAGGCGGGGAAACATAGGTGGGGAATCAGATATGGGGAATCGGAGGTGGGGAATCAGAGGCGATGAATCAGAGATGGCGAATCAGAGGCGGGGAAACAGAGGCGGGCAATAAGACATGGGGAATCAGAGGCTGGGAATCAGACGCGGGGAATCAGAGGCGGGGAATCAGAGCTGAGGAATCAGAGGCGGGGAATCAGAGTTGGGGAATCAGAGGCGGGGAATCAGATATGGGGAAACAGAGGCGGGGAATCAGAGGCGGGGAAACAGAGGCAGGGAATCAAACACGGGGAATCAGAGGCGGGGAATCAGAGCTGGGGAATCAGTGGCGGGGAATCAGAGTTGGGGAATCAGAGGCGGGGAATCAGATATGGGGAAACAGAGGCGGGGAATCAGAGGCGGGGAAACAGAGGCGGGGAATCATATATGGGGAATCAGAGGTGGGTAATTAGAGGTTGGGAATTAGATGCAGGGAATCAGAGGTGGGGAATCAGAGGCGGGGAATCAGAGGCAGGGAATCAGATGTGCGGAATCAGAGATGGGGAATCAGAGGCAGGGAATCAGAGGCGGGGATTCAGAGGCCGGGAATGAGAGGCCGGGAATGAGAGGCCGGGAATGAGAGGCCGGGAATCAGAGGCCGTGAAACAGAGGACGGGAATCAGAGGTGGAGAATAAGAGGCAGGGAATCAGATGTGCGGAATCAGAGATGGGGAATCAGAGGCAGGGAATCACTGGCGGGGAATCAGAGGCGGGGAATCAGAGACCGGGAATCAGAGGCCGGGAATGAGAGGCCGGGAATCAGAGGCCGGGAATCAGAGGCTGGGAATCAGAGGTGGGGAATAAGAGGCCGGGAATCTGAGATCGGGAATCAGAGGCGGGGAATCAGAGATCGGGAATCAGAGGCGGGGAATCAGAGATCGGGAATCAGAGGCGGGGAATCAGAGGCGGGGAATCAGAGTTGGGGAATCAGAGGTGGGGAATCAGATATGGGGAATCAGAGGCGGGGAATCAGATGCGGGGAAACAGAGGCGGGGAATCAGATATGGGGAATCATAGGTGGAAAATCAGAGGTGGTGAATCAGAGATGGGGAATCAGAGGTGGGGAATCAGAGGCAGGGTATCAGACGCGGGGTATCAGAGGCAGGGAATGAGAGCTGGGGAATCAGAGGCGGGGAATCAGAGTTGGGGAATCAGAGGAGGGGAACCAGATATGGGGAATCAGAGGCGGGGAATCAGAGGCGGGGAAACAGAGGCGGGGAATCAGATATGGGGAATCAGAGGTGGGGAATCAGAGGTTGGAAATCAGAGGCAGGGAATCAAAGGCGGGGAATCAGATATGGGGAATCAGAGGCGGGGAATCAGAGGTGGGGAAATAGAGGCGAGGAATCAGATATGGGGAATCAGAGGTGGCGAATCAAAGGCGGTGAATCAGAGATGGGGAATCAGAGGCTGGGAATCAGAGGCAGGGAATCAAACACGGGGAATCAGAGGCGGGGAATCAGAGCTGGGGAATCAGTGGCGGGGAATCAGAGTTGGGGAATCAGAGGCGGGGAATCAGATATGGGGAAACAGAGGCGGGGAATCAGAGGCGGGGAAACAGAGGCGGGGAATCAGATATGGGGAATCAGAGGCGGGTAATTAGAGGTTGGGAATTAGATGCAGGGAATCAGAGGCGGGGTATCAGAGTTGGGGAATCAGCGGCGGGGAATCAGATATGGGGAATCAGAGGCGGGGAATCAGAGCTGGGAAATGAGAGGCCGGAAATCAGATATGGGGAAACAGATGCGGGGAATAAGAGGCGGGGAAACAGAGGCGGGGAATCAGATATGGGGAATCAGAGGTGGGGAATCAGAGGTTGGAAATCAGAGGCAGGGAATCAAAGGCGGGGAATCAGAATTGGGGAATCAGAGATAGAGAATCAGAGATGGGGAATCAGAGGCGGGGAATCAGACGTGGGGAATCAGAGGTGGTGAATCAGAGCTGGGGAATCAGAGGCGGGGAATCAGTGTTGGGGAATCAGAGGCGGGGAATCAGATATGAGGAAACAGAGGCAGGGAATCAGAGGCGGGGAAACTGAGGCGGGGAATCAGATATGGGGAATCAGAGGTGGGGAATCAGAGGTTGGGAATCAGAGGCATGGAATCAGAGGAGGGGCATCAGAGGCGGGGAAACATAGGTGGGGAATCAGATATGGGGAATCGGAGGTGGGGAATCAGAGGCGATGAATCAGAGATGGCGAATCAGAGGCGGGGAAACAGAGGCGGGCAATAAGACATGGGGAATCAGAGGCTGGGAATCAGACGCGGGGAATCAGAGGCGGGGAATCAGAGCTGGGGAATCAGAGGCGGGGAATCAGAGTTGGGGAATCAGAGGCGGGGAATCAGATATGGCGAAACAGAGGCGGGGAATCAGAGGCAGGGAATCGGAGGCGGGGAATCAGATATGGGGAATCAGAGGAGGGGAATCAGAGGTTGGGAATCAGAGGCAGGGAATCAGAGGTGGGGATTCAGAGGCAGGGAATCAGATGCGGGGAATCTGAGGCGGGGATTCAGAGCTGGGGAATTACTGCGGGGAATCACAGTTGGGGAATCAGAGGCGGGGAATTAGATATGGGGAAACAGAGGCGGGGAATCAGAGGCGGGGAAACAGAGGCGGGGAATCAGATATGGGGAATCAGAGGTGGGGAATCAGAGGCAGGGAATCAGATGTGTGAAATCAGAGATGGGGAATCAGAGGCAGGGAATCAGAATCAGAAGCGGGGAATCAGAGGCCGGGAATCAGAGGCCGGGAATCAGATGCCGGGAATAAGAGTCCGGGAATCAGAGGTGGGGAATCAGAGTCCGGGAATCAGATATGGGGAATCAGAGGCGGGGAATGAGATATGGGGAATCAGAGGCGGGGAATCAGAGGCGGGGAAACAGAGGCGGGGAATCACATATGGGGAATCAGAGGTGGCGAATCAAAGGCGGGGAATCAGATATGGGGAAACAGAGGCGGGGAATCAGAGGCGGGGAAACAGAGGCGGGGAATCAGATATGGGGAATTAGAGGTGGGGAATCAGAGGTTGGGAATCAGAGGCAGGGAATCAGAGGCAGGGAATCAAACACGGGGAATCAGAGGCGGGGAATCAGAGCTGGGGAATCAGAGGTGGGGAATCAGAGTTCGGGAATCAGAGGCGGGGAATCAGATATGGGGAAACAGAGGCGGGGAATCAGAGGCGGGGAAACAGAGGCGGGGAATCAGATATGGGGAATCAGAGGTGGGGAATCAGAGGTTGGGAATCAGAGGCAGGGAATCAGAGGCAGGGAATCAGAGGCGGGGAATCAGAGGCAGGGAATCAGAGGCCGGGAATCAGAGGCCGGGAATGAGCGGCCGGGTATGAGAGGCCGGGAATCAGAGGCCGGGAATCAGAGGCCGGGAATCAGAGCTGGGGAATAAGAGGCAGGGAATCAGATGTTCAGAATCAGAATTGGGGAATCAGAGGCGGGGAATTAGATATGGGGAAACAGAGGCGGGGAATCAGAGGCGGGGAATCAGAGGCGGGGAATCAGATATGGGGAATCAGAGGTGGGGAATCAGAGGCAGGGAATCAGATGTGTGGAATCAGAGATGGGGAATCAGAGGCAGGGAATCAGAATCAGAAGCGGGGAATCAGAGGCCGGGAATCAGAGGCCGGGAATCAGAGATGGGGAATCAGAGTCCGGGAATCAGAGATGGGGAATCAGAGGCGGGGAATGAGATATTGGCGAATCAGAGGCGGGGAATCAGAGGCGGGGAAATAGAGGCGAGGAATCAGATATGGGGAATCAGAGGTGGCGAATCAAAGGCGGTGAATCAGAGATGGGGAATCAGAGGCGGGGAATCAGAGGCAGGGAATCAAACACGGGGAATCAGAGGCGGGGAATCAGAGCTGGGGAATCAGTGGCGGGGAATCAGAGTTGGGGAATCAGAGGCGGGGAATCAGATATGGGGAAACAGAGGCGGGGAATCAGAGGCGGGGAAACAGAGGCGGGGAATCATATATGGGGAATCAGAGGTGGGTAATTAGAGGTTGGGAATTAGATGCAGGGAATCAGAGGTGGGGAATCAGAGGCGGGGAATCAGAGGCAGGGAATCAGATGTGCGGAATCAGAGATGGGGAATCAGAGGCAGGGAATCAGAGGCGGGGATTCAGAGGCCGGGAATGAGAGGCCGGGAATGAGAGGCCGGGAATGAGAGGCCGGGAATCAGAGGCCGTGAAACAGAGGACGGGAATCAGAGGTGGAGAATAAGAGGCAGGGAATCAGATGTGCGGAATCAGAGATGGGGAATCAGAGGCAGGGAATCACTGGCGGGGAATCAGAGGCGGGGAATCAGAGACCGGGAATCAGAGGCCGGGAATGAGAGGCCTGGAATCAGAGGCCGGGAATCAGAGGCTGGGAATCAGAGGTGGGGTATAAGAGGCCGGGAATCAGAGATCGGGAATCAGAGGCGGGGAATCAGAGATCGGGAATCAGAGGCGGGGAATCAGAGATCGGGAATCAGAGGCGGGGAATCAGAGGCGGGGAATCAGAGTTGGGGAATCAGAGGTGGGGAATCAGATATGGGGAATCAGAGGCGGGGAATCAGATGCGGGGAAACAGAGGCGGGGAATCAGATATGGGGAATCATAGGTGGAAAATCAGAGGTGGTGAATCAGAGATGGGGAATCAGAGGTGGGGAATCAGAGGCAGGGTATCAGACGCGGGGTATCAGAGGCAGGGAATGAGAGCTGGGGAATCAGAGGCGGGGAATCAAAGTTGGGGAATCAGAGGAGGGGAACCAGATATGGGGAATCAGAGGCGGGGAATCAGAGGCGGGGAAACAGAGGCGGGGAATCAGATATGGGGAATCAGAGGTGGGGAATCAGAGGTTGGAAATCAGAGGCAGGGAATCAAAGGCGGGGAATCAGATATGGGGAATCAGAGGCGGGGAATCAGAGGCGGGGAATCAGAGGCAGGGAATCAGATGTGCGGTATCAGAGATGGGGAATCAGAGGCAGGGAATCAGAGGCGGGGAATCAGAGGCGGGTAATCAGAGGCCGGGAATCAGAGGCCGGAAATCAGAGGCCGGGAATCAGAGGCCGGGAATCAGAGGCCGGGAATCAGAGGCCGGGAATCAGAGGTGGGGAATAAGAGGCAGGGAATCAGATGTGCAGAATCAGAGTTGGGGAATCAGAGGCGGGGAATTAGATATAGGGAAACAGAGGCGGGGAATCAGAGGCGGGGAATCAGATATGGGGAATCAGAGGTGGGGAATCAGAGGCAGGGAATCAGATGTGTGGAATCAGAGATGGGGAATCAGAGGCGGGGAATGAGATATGGGGAATCAGAGGCGGGGAATCAGAGGTGGGGAAATAGAGGCGAGGAATCAGATATGGGGAATCAGAGGTGGCGAATCAAAGGCGGTGAATAAGAGATGGGGAATCAGAGGCGGGGAATCAGAGGCAGGGAATCAAACACGGGGAATCAGAGGCGGGGAATCAGAGCTGGGGAATCAGTGGCGGGGAATCAGAGTTGGGGAATCAGAGGCGGGGAATCAGATATGGGGAAACAGAGGCGGGGAATCAGAGGCGGGGAAACAGAGGCGGGGAATCAGATATGGGGAATCAGAGGTGGGTAATTAGAGGTTGGGAATTAGATGCAGGGAATCAGAGGCGGGGAATCAGAGGCGGGGAATCAGAGGCAGGGAATCAGATGTGCGGAATCAGAGATGGGGAATCAGAGGCAGGGAATCAGAGGCGGGGAATCAGAGGCCGGGAATGAGAGGCCGGGAATCAGAGGCCGGGAATGAGAGGCCGGGAATGAGAGGCCGGGAATCAGAGGCCGGGAATCAGAGGCCGGGAATCAGAGGTGGGGAATAAGAGGCAGGGAATCAGATGTGCAGAATCAGAGTTGGGGAATCAGAGGCGGGGAATTAGATATGGGGAAACAGAGGCAGGGAATCAGAGGCGGGGAATCAGATATGGGGAATCAGAGGTGGGGAATCAGAGGCAGGGAATCAGATGTGTGGAATCAGAGATGGGGAATCAGAGGCAGGGAATCAGAATCAGAAGCGGGGAATCAGAGGCCGGGAATCAGAGGCCGGGAATCAGAGTTGGGGAATCAGAGTCCGGGAATCAGAGATGGGGAATCAGAGGCGGGGAATGAGATATGGGGAATCAGAGGCGGGGAATCAGAGGCGGGGAAATAGAGGCGAGGAATCAGATATGGGGAATCAGAGGTGGCGAATCAAAGGCGGTGAATCAGAGATGGGGAATCAGAGGCGGGGAATCAGAGGCAGGGAATCAAACACGGGGAATCAGAGGCGGGGAATCAGAGCTGGGGAATCAGTGGCGGGGAATCAGAGTTGGGGAATCAGAGGCGGGGAATCAGATATGGGGAAACAGAGGCGGGGAATCAGAGGCGGGGAAACAGAGGCGGGGAATCAGATATGGGGAATCAGAGGTGGGTAATTAGAGATTGGGAATTAGATGCAGGGAATCAGAGGCGGGGAATCAGAGGCGGGGAATCAGAGGCAGGGAATCAGATGTGCGGAATCAGAGATGGGTATCAGAGGCAGGGAATCAGAGGCGGGGAATCAGAGGCCGGGAATGAGAGGCCGGGAATCAGAGGCCGTGAAACAGAGGCCGGGAATCAGAGGTGGGGAATAAGAGGCAGGGAATCAGATGTGCGGAATCAGAGATGGGGAATCAGAGGCAGGGAATCACTGGCGGGGAATCAGAGGCGGGGAATCAGAGACCGGGAATCAGAGGCCGGGAATGAGAGGCCGGGAATCAGAGGCCGGGAATCAGAGGCTGGGAATCAGAGGTGGGGTATAAGAGGCCGGGAATCAGAGATCGGGAATCAGAGGCGGGGAATCAGAGGCGGGGAATCAGAGGCATGGATTCAGACGCAGGGAATCAGAGGCGTGGAATCATAGCTGGCGAATCAGAGGCGGGGAATCAGAGTTGGGGAATCAGAGGTGGGGAATCAGATATGGGAAATCAGAGGCGGGGAATCAGAGGCGGGGAAACAGAGGCGGGGAATCAGATATGGGGAATCATAGGTGGAAAATCAGAGGTGGTGAATCAGAGATGGGGAATCAGAGGTGGGGAATCAGAGGCAGGGTATCAGACGCGGGGTATCAGAGTCAGGGAATGAGAGCTGGGGAATCAGAGGCGGGGAATCAGAGTTGGGGAATCAGAGGAGGGGAATCAGATATGGGGAATCAGAGGCGGGGAATCAGAGGCGGGGTAACAGAGGTGGGAAATCAGAGGCAGGGAATCACAGGCAGGGAATCAGATGTGGGGAATCAGAGGCGGGGAATCATAGCTGGCGAATCACAGGTGGGGAATCAGAGTTGGGGAATCAGAGGCGGGGAATCAGATATGGGGAATCAGAGGCGGGGTATCAGAGGTGGGGAAACAGAGGCTGTGAATCAGACATGGGGAATCAGAGGCGGGGGATCAGAGGTGGTGAATCAGAGATGGGGAATCAGAGGCGGGGAATCAGAGGCTGGGATTCAGACGTGGGGAATCAGAGGCGGGGAATCAGAGCTGGGGAATCAGAGGCGGGGTATCAGAGTTGGGGAATCAGCGGCGGGGAATCAGATATGGGGAATCAGAGGCGGGGAATCAGAGCTGGGGAATGAGAGGCCGGGAATCAGATATGGGGAAACAGAGGCGGGGAATAAGAGGCGGGGAAACAGAGGCGGGGAATCAGATATGGGGAATCAGAGGTGGGGAATCAGAGGTTGGAAATCAGAGGCAGGGAATCAAAGGCGGGGAATCAGAATTGGGGAATCAGAGATAGGGAATCAGAGATGGGGAATCAGAGGCGGGGAATCTGACGCGGGGAATCAGAGGTGGTGAATCAGAGCTGGGGAATCAGAGGCGGGGAATCAGTGTTGGGGAATCAGAGGCGGGGAATCAGATATGAGGAAACAGAGGCAGGGAATCAGAGGCGGGGAAACTGAGGCGGGGAATCAGATATGGGGAATCAGAGGTGGGGAATCAGAGGTTGGGAATCAGAGGCATGGAATCAGAGGAGGGGCATCAGAGGCGGGGAAACATAGGTGGGGAATCAGATATGGGGAATCGGAGGTGGGGAATCAGAGGCGATGAATCAGAGATGGCGAATCAGAGGCGGGGAAACAGAGGCGGGCAATAAGACATGGGGAATCAGAGGCTGGGAATCAGACGCGGGGAATCAGAGGCGGGGAATCAGAGCTGGGGAATCAGAGGCGGGGAATCAGAGTTGGGGAATCAGAGGCGGGGAATCAGATATGGGGAAACAGAGGCGGGGAATCAGAGGCGGGGAAACAGAGGCAGGGAATCAAACACGGGGAATCAGAGGCGGGGAATCAGAGCTGGGGAATAAGTGGCGGGGAATCAGAGTTGGGGAATCAGAGGCGGGGAATCAGATATGGGGAAACAGAGGCGGGGAATCAGAGGCGGGGAAACAGAGGCGGGGAATCATATATGGGGAATCAGAGGTGGGTAATTAGAGGTTGGGAATTAGATGCAGGGAATCAGAGGTGGGGAATCAGAGGCGGGGAATCAGAGGCAGGGAATCAGATGTGCGGAATCAGAGATGGGGAATCAGAGGCAGGGAATCAGAGGCGGGGATTCAGAGGCCGGGAATGAGAGGCCGGGAATGAGAGGCCGGGAATGAGAGGCCGGGAATCAGAGGCCGTGAAACAGAGGACGGGAATCAGAGGTGGAGAATAAGAGGCAGGGAATCAGATGTGCGGAATCAGAGATGGGGAATCAGAGGCAGGGAATCACTGGCGGGGAATCAGAGGCGGGGAATCAGAGACCGGGAATCAGAGGCCGGGAATGAGAGGCCGGGAATCAGAGGCCGGGAATCAGAGGCTGGGAATCAGAGGTGGGGAATAAGAGGCCGGGAATCAGAGATCGGGAATCAGAGGCGGGGAATCAGAGATCGGGAATCAGAGGCGGGGAATCAGAGATCGGGAATCAGAGGCGGGGAATCAGAGGCGGGGAATCAGAGTTGGGGAATCAGAGGTGGGGAATCAGATATGGGGAATCAGAGGCGGGGAATCAGATGCGGGGAAACAGAGGCGGGGAATCAGATATGGGGAATCATAGGTGGAAAATCAGAGGTGGTGAATCAGAGATGGGGAATCAGAGGTGGGGAATCAGAGGCAGGGTATCAGACGCGGGGTATCAGAGGCAGGGAATGAGAGCTGGGGAATCAGAGGAGGGGAATCAGAGTTGGGGAATCAGAGGAGGGGAACCAGATATGGGGAATCAGAGGCGGGGAATCAGAGGCGGGGAAACAGAGGCGGGGAATCAGATATGGGGAATCAGAGGTGGGGAATCAGAGGTTGGAAATCAGAGGCAGGGAATCAAAGGCGGGGAATCAGATATGGGGAATCAGAGGCGGGGAATCAGAGGCGGGGAATCAGAGGCAGGGAATCAGATATGGGGAATCAGAGGTGGCGAATCAAAGGCGGTGAATCAGAGATGTTTAATCAGAGGCGGGGAATCAGAGGCAGGGAATCAAACACGGGGAATCAGAGGCGGGGAATCAGAGCTGGGGAATCAGTGGCGGGGAATCAGAGTTGGGGAATCAGAGGCGGGGAATCAGATATGGGGAAAGAGAGGCGGGGAATCAGAGGCGGGGAAACAGAGGCGGGGAATCATATATGGGGAATCAGAGGTGGGTAATTAGAGGTTGGGAATTAGATGCAGGGAATCAGAGGTGGGGAATCAGAGGCGGGGAATCAGAGGCAGGGAATCAGATGTGCGGAATCAGAGATGGGGAATCAGAGGCAGGGAATCAGAGGCGGGGATTCAGAGGCCGGGAATGAGAGGCCGGGAATGAGAGGCCGGGAATGAGAGGCCGGGAATCAGAGGCCGTGAAACAGAGGACGGGAATCAGAGGTGGAGAATAAGAGGCAGGGAATCAGATGTGCGGAATCAGAGATGGGGAATCAGTGGCAGGGAATCACTGGCGGGGAATCAGAGGCGGGGAATCAGAGACCGGGAATCAGAGGCCGGGAATGAGAGGCCGGGAATCAGAGGCCGGGAATCAGAGGCTGGGAATCAGAGGTGGGGAATAAGAGGCCGGGAATCAGAGATCGGGAATCAGAGGCGGGGAATCAGAGATCGGGAATCAGAGGCGGGGAATCAGAGATCGGGAATCAGAGGCGGGGAATCAGAGGCGGGGAATCAGAGTTGGGGAATCAGAGGTGGGGAATCAGATATGGGGAATCAGAGGCGGGGAATCAGATGCGGGGAAACAGAGGCGGGGAATCAGATATGGGGAATCATAGGTGGAAAATCAGAGGTGGTGAATCAGAGATGGGGAATCAGAGGTGGGGAATCAGAGGCAGGGTATCAGACGCGGGGTATCAGAGGCAGGGAATGAGAGCTGGGGAATCAGAGGCGGGGAATCAGAGTTGGGGAATCAGAGGAGGGGAACCAGATATGGGGAATCAGAGGCGGGGAATCAGAGGCGGGGAAACAGAGGCGGGGAATCAGATATGGGGAATCATAGGTGGAAAATCAGAAGTGGTGAATCAGAGATGGGGAATCAGAGGTGGGGAATCAGAGGCAGGGTATCAGACGCGGGGTATCAGAGGCAGGGAATGAGAGCTGGGGAATCAGAGGCGGGGAATCAGAGTTGGGGAATCAGAGGTGGGGAATCAGATATGGGGAATCAGAGGCGGGGAATCAGAGGCGGGGAAAAAGAGGCGGGGAATCAGATATGGGGAATCATAGGTGGAAAATCAGAGGTGATGAATCAGAGATGGGGAATCAGAGGTGGGGAATCAGAGGCAGGGTATCAGACGCGGGGTATCAGAGTCAGGGATTGAGAGCTGTGTAATCAGAGGCGGGGAATCAGAGTTGGGGAATCAGAGGAGGGGAATCAGATATGGGGAATCAGAGGCGGGGTAACAGAGGTGGGAAATCAGAGGCAGGGAATCACAGGCAGGGAATCAGATGTGGGGAATCAGAGGCGGGGAATCATAGCTGGCGAATCACAGGCGGGGAATCAGAGTTGGGGAATCAGAGGCGGGGAATCAGATATGGGGAATCAGAGGCGGGGTATCAGAGGTGGGGAAACAGGCTGTGAATCAGACATGGGGAATCAGAGGCGGGGGATCAGAGGTGGTGAATCAGAGATGGGGAATCAGAGGCGGGGAATCAGAGGCTGGGATTCAGACGCGGGGAATCAGAGGCGGGGAATCAGAGCTGGGGAATCAGAGGCGGGCTATCAGAGTTGGGGAATCAGCGGCGGGGAATCAGATATGGGGAATCAGAGGCGGGGAATCAGAGCTGGGGAATGAGAGGCCGGGAATCAGATATGGGGAAACAGAGGCGGGGAATAAGAGGCGGGGAAACAGAGGCGGGGAATCAGATATGGGGAATCAGAGGTGGGGAATCAGAGGTTGGAAATCAGAGGCAGGGAATCAAAGGCGGGGAATCAGAATTGGGGAATCAGAGATAGGGAATCAGAGATGGGGAATCAGAGGCGGGGAATCAGACGCGGGGAATCAGAGGTGGTGAATCAGAGCTGGGGAATCAGAGGCGGGGAATCAGTGTTGGGGAATCAGAGGCGGGGAATCAGATATGAGGAAACAGAGGCAGGGAATCAGAGGCGGGGAAACAGAGGCGGGGAATCAGATATGGGGAATCAGAGGTGGGGAATCAGATGTTGGGAATCAGAGGCATGGAATCAGAGGGGGGGCATCAGAGGCGGGGAAACATAGGTGGGGAATCAGATATGGGGAATCGGAGGTGGGGAATCAGAGGCGATGAATCAGAGATGGCGAATCAGAGGCGGGGAAACAGAGGCGGGGAATAAGACATGGGGAATCAGAGGCTGGGAATCAGACGCGGGGAATCAGAGGCGGGGAATCAGAGCTGGAGAATCAGAGGCGGGGAATCAGAGTTGGGGAATCAGAGGCGGGGAATCAGATATAGCGAAACAGAGGCGGGGAATCAGAGGCAGGGAATCGGAGGCGGGGAATCAGATATGGGGAATCAGAGGAGGGGAATCAGAGGTTGGGAATAAGAGGCAGGGAATCAGAGGTGGGGATTCAGAGGCAGGGAATCAGATGCGGGGAATCTGAGGCGGGGATTCAGAGCTGGGGAATTACTGCGGGGAATCAGAGTTGGGGAATCAGAGGCGGGGAATTAGATATTGGGAAACAGAGGCGGGGAATCAGAGGCGGGGAAACAGAGGCGGGGAATCAGATATGGGGAATCAGAGGTGGGGAATCAGAGGCAGGGAATCAGATGTGTGGAGTCAGAGATGGGGAATCAGAGGCAGGGAATCAGATATGGTGAAACAGTGGCGGGGAATCAGAGGCGGGGAAACAGAGGTGGGGAATCAGATATGGGGTATCAGAGGTGGGTAATCAGAGGTTGGGAATTAGATGCAGGGAATCAGAGGCGGGGAATCAGAGGCGGGGAATTAGATGCAGGGAATCAGAGGCGGGGAATCAGAGCTGGGGAATCAGAGGCGGGGAATCAGAGTTGGGGAATCAGAGGCGGGGAATCAGATATTGGGAAACAGAGGCGGGGAATCAGAGGCGGAGAAACAGAGGCGGGGAATCAGATATGGGGAATCAGAGGTGGGGAATCAGAGGTTGGGAATGAGAGGCAGGGAATCAGAGGTGGGGAATCAGAGGCGGGGAATCAGAGGCAGGGAATCAGATGTGCGGAATCAGAGATGGGGAATCAGAGGCAGGGAATCAGAGGCGGGGAATCAGAGGCCGGGAATCAGAGGCCGGGAATGAGAGGCCGGGAATCAGAGGCCGGGAATCAGAGGCCGGGAAACAGAGGCTGGGAAACAGAGGTGGGGAATAAGAGGCAGGGAATCAGATGTGCGGAATCAGAGATGGGGAATCAGAGGCAGGGAATCAGAAGCGGGGAATCAGAGGCGGGGAATCAGAGACAGGGAATCAGAGGCCGGGAATGAGAGGCCGGGAATCAGAGGCCGGGAATCAGAGGCCGGGCATCAGAGGTGGGGAATAAGATGCCGGGAATCAGAGATGGGGAATCAGAGGCGGGGAATCAGAGGCGGGGAATCAGAGGCAGGGATTCAGACACGGGGAATCAGAGGCGGGGAATCATAGCTGGCGAATCAGAGGCGGGGAATCAGAGTTGGGGAATCAGAGGTGGGGAATCAGATATGGGGAATCAGAGGCGGGGAATCAGAGGCGGGGAAACAGAGGCGAGGGAATCACATATGGGGAATCATAGGTGGGGAATCAGAGTTGGTGTATCAGAGACGGGGAATCAGAGGTGGGGAATCAGAGGCAAGGAATCAGATGCGGGGATTCAGAGGCAGGCAATCAGAGCTGGGGAATCAGAGGTGGGGAATCAGAGTTGGGGAATCAGAGGAGGGTAATCAGACATGGGGAATCAGAGGTGGGGAATCAGAGGCAGGGAATCACAGGCAGAAAATCAGACGCGGGGAATCAGAGGCAGGGAATCATAGCTGGCGAATCACAGGCGGGGAATCAGAGTTGGGGAATCAGAGGCGGGGAATCAGATATGGGGAATCAGAGGCGGGGTATCAGAGGTGGGGAAACAGAGGCTGTGAATCAGACATGGGGAATCAGAGGCGGGGGATCAGAGGTGGTGAATCAGAGATGGGGAATCAGAGGCGGGGAATCAGAGGCTGGGATTCAGACGTGGGGAATCAGAGGCGGGGAATCAGAGCTGGGGAATCAGAGGCGGGGTATCAGAGTTGGGGAATCAGCGGCGGGGAATCAGATATGGGGAATCAGAGGCGGGGAATCAGAGCTGGGGAATGAGAGGCCGGGAATCAGATATGGGGAAACAGAGGCGGGGAATAAGAGGCGGGGAAACAGAGGCGGGGAATCAGATATGGGGAATCAGAGGTGGGGAATCAGAGGTTGGAAATCAGAGGCAGGGAATCAAAGGCGGGGAATCAGAATTGGGGAATCAGAGATAGGGAATCAGAGATGGGGAATCAGAGGCGGGGAATCAGACGCGGGGAATCAGAGGTGGTGAATCAGAGCTGGGGAATCAGAGGCGGGGAATCAGTGTTGGGGAATCAGAGGCGGGGAATCAGATATGAGGAAACAGAGGCAGGGAATCAGAGGCGGGGAAACTGAGGCGGGGAATCAGATATGGGGAATCAGAGGTGGGGAATCAGAGGTTGGGAATCAGAGGCATGGAATCAGAGGAGGGGCATCAGAGGCGGGGAAACATAGGTGGGGAATCAGATATGGGGAATCGGAGGTGGGGAATCAGAGGCGATGAATCAGAGATGGCGAATCAGAGGCGGGGAAACAGAGGCGGGCAATAAGACATGGGGAATCAGAGGCTGGGAATCAGACGCGGGGAATCAGAGGCGGGGAATCAGAGCTGGGGAATCAGAGGCGGGGAATCAGAGTTGGGGAATCAGAGGCGGGGAATCAGATATGGCGAAACAGAGGCGGGGAATCAGAGGCAGGGAATCGGAGGCGGGGAATCAGATATGGGGAATCAGAGGAGGGGAATCAGAGGTTGGGAATCAGAGGCAGGGAATCAGAGGTGGGGATTCAGAGGCAGGGAATCAGATGCGGGGAATCTGAGGCGGGGATTCAGAGCTGGGGAATTACTGCGGGGAATCAGAGTTGGGGAATCAGAGGTGGGGAATTAGATATGGGGAAACAGAGGCGGGGAATCAGAGGCGGGGAAACAGAGGCGGGGAATCAGATATGGGGAATCAGAGGTGGGGAATCAGAGGCAGGGAATCAGATGTGTGAAATCAGAGATGGGGAATCAGAGGCAGGGAATCAGAATCAGAAGCGGGGAATCAGAGGCCGGGAATCAGAGGCCGGGAATCAGATGCCGGGAATAAGAGTCCGGGAATCAGAGGTGGGGAATCAGAGTCCGGGAATCAGATATGGGGAATCAGAGGCGGGGAATGAGATATGGGGAATCAGAGGCGGGGAATCAGAGGCGGGGAAACAGAGGCGGGGAATCACATATGGGGAATCAGAGGTGGCGAATCAAAGGCGGGGAATCAGATATGGGGAAACAGAGGCGGGGAATCAGAGGCGGGGAAACAGAGGCGGGGAATCAGATATGGGGAATTAGAGGTGGGGAATCAGAGGTTGGGAATCAGAGGCAGGGAATCAGAGGCAGGGAATCAAACACGGGGAATCAGAGGCGGGGAATCAGAGCTGGGGAACAGAGGTGGGGAATCAGAGTTCGGGAATCAGAGGCGGGGAATCAGATATGGGGAAACAGAGGCGGGGAATCAGAGGCGGGGAAACAGAGGCGGGGAATCAGATATGGGGAATCAGAGGTGGGGAATCAGAGGTTGGGAATCAGAGGCAGGGAATCAGAGGCAGGGAATCAGAGGCGGGGAATCAGAGGCAGGGAATCAGAGGCCGGGAATCAGAGGCCGGGAATGAGAGGCCGGGTATGAGAGGCCGGGAATCAGAGGCCGGGAATCAGAGGCCGGGAATCAGAGGTGGGGAATAAGAGGCAGGGAATCAGATGTTCAGAATCAGAATTGGGGAATCAGAGGCGGGGAATTAGATATGGGGAAACAGAGGCGGGGAATCAGAGGCGGGGAATCAGAGGCGGGGAATCAGATATGGGGAATCAGAGGTGGGGAATCAGAGGCAGGGAATCAGATGTGTGGAATCAGAGATGGGGAATCAGAGGCAGGGAATCAGAATCAGAAGCGGGGAATCAGAGGCCGGGAATCAGAGGCCGGGAATAGGAGATGGGGAATCAGAGTCCGGGAATCAGAGATGGGGAATCAGAGGCGGGGAATGAGATATTGGCGAATCAGAGGCGGGGAATCAGAGGCGGGGAAATAGAGGCGAGGAATCAGATATGGGGAATCAGAGGTGGCGAATCAAAGGCGGTGAATCAGAGATGGGGAATCAGAGGCGGGGAATCAGAGGCAGGGAATCAAACACGGGGAATCAGAGGCGGGGAATCAGAGCTGGGGAATCAGTGGCGGGGAATCAGAGTTGGGGAATCAGAGGCGGGGAATCAGATATGGGGAAACAGAGGCGGGGAATCAGAGGCGGGGAAACAGAGGCGGGGAATCATATATGGGGAATCAGAGGTGGGTAATTAGAGGTTGGGAATTAGATGCAGGGAATCAGAGGTGGGGAATCAGAGGCGGGGAATCAGAGGCAGGGAATCAGATGTGCGGAATCAGAGATGGGGAATCAGAGGCAGGGAATCAGAGGCGGGGATTCAGAGGCCGGGAATGAGAGGCCGGGAATGAGAGGCCGTGAAACAGAGGACGGGAATCAGAGGTGGAGAATAAGAGGCAGGGAATCAGATGTGCGGAATCAGAGATGGGGAATCAGAGGCAGGGAATCACTGGCGGGGAATCAGAGGCGGGGAATCAGAGACCGGGAATCAGAGGCCGGGAATGAGAGGCCGGGAATCAGAGGCCGGGAATCAGAGGCTGGGAATCAGAGGTGGGGAATAAGAGGCCGGGAATCAGAGATCGGGAATCAGAGGCGGGGAATCAGAGATCGGGAATCAGAGGCGGGGAATCAGAGATCGGGAATCAGAGGCGGGGAATCAGAGGCGGGGAATCAGAGTTGGGGAATCAGAGGTGGGGAATCAGATATGGGGAATCAGAGGCGGGGAATCAGATGCGGGGAAACAGAGGCGGGGAATCAGATATGGGGAATCATAGGTGGAAAATCAGAGGTGGTGAATCAGAGATGGGGAATCAGAGGCGGGGAATCAGAGTTGGGGAATCAGAGGAGGGGAACCAGATATGGGGAATCAGAGGCGGGGAATCAGAGGCGGGGAAACAGAGGCGGGGAATCAGATATGGGGAATCATAGGTGGAAAATCAGAGGTGGTGAATCAGAGTAGGGGAATCAGAGGTGGGGAATCAGAGGCAGGGTATCAGACGCGGGGTATCAGAGGCAGGGAATGAGAGCTGGGGAATCAGAGGCGGGGAATCAGAGTTGGGGAATCAGAGGTGGGGAATCAGATATGGGGAATCAGAGGCGGGGAATCAGAGGCGGGGAAAAAGAGGCGGGGAATCAGATATGGGGAATCATAGGTGGAAAATCAGAGGTGGTGAATCAGAGATGGGGAATCAGAGGTGGGGAATCAGAGGCAGGGTATCAGACGCGGGGTATCAGAGTCAGGGAATGAGAGCTGTGTAATCAGAGGCGGGGAATCAGAGTTGGGGAATCAGAGGAGGGGAATCAGATATGGGGAATCAGAGGCGGGGTAACAGAGGTGGGAAATCAGAGGCAGGGAATCACAGGCAGGGAATCAGATGTGGGGAATCAGAGGCGGGGAATCATAGCTGGTGAATCACAGGCGGGGAATCAGAGTTGGGGAATCAGAGGCGGGGAATCAGATATGGGGAATCAGAGGCGGGGTATCAGAGGTGGGGAAACAGGCTGTGAATCAGACATGGGGAATCAGAGGCGGGGGATCAGAGGTGGTGAATCAGAGATTGGGAATCAGAGGTGGGGAATCAGAGGCTGGGATTCAGACGCGGGGAATCAGAGGCGGGGAATCAGAGCTGGGGAATCAGAGGCGGGCTATCAGAGTTGGGGAATCAGCGGCGGGGAATCAGATATGGGGAATCAGAGGCGGGGAATCAGAGCTGGGGAATGAGAGGCCGGGAATCAGATATGGGGAAACAGAGGCGGGGAATAAGAGGCGGGGAAACAGAGGCGGGGAATCAGATATGGGGAATCAGAGGTTGGAAATCAGAGGCAGGGAATCAAAGGCGGGGAATCAGAATTGGGGAATCAGAGATAGGGAATCAGAGATGGGGAATCAGAGGCGGGGAATCAGACGCGGGGAATCAGAGGTGGTGAATCAGAGCTGGGGAATCAGAGGCGGGGAATCAGTGTTGGGGAATCAGAGGCGGGGAATCAGATATGAGGAAACAGAGGCAGGGAATCAGAGGCGGGGAAACAGAGGCGGGGAATCAGATATGGGGAATCAGAGGTGGGGAATCAGATGTTGGGAATCAGTGGCATGGAATCAGAGGGGGGGCATCAGAGGCGGGGAAACATAGGTGGGGAATCAGATATGGGGAATCGGAGGTGGGGAATCAGAGGCGATGAATCAGAGATGGCGAATCAGAGGCGGGGAAACAGAGGCGGGGAATAAGACATGGGGAATCAGAGGCTGGGAATCAGACGCGGGGAATCAGAGGCGGGGAATCAGAGCTGGAGAATCAGAGGCGGGGAATCAGAGTTGGGGAATCAGAGGCGGGGAATCAGATATGGCGAAACAGAGGCGGGGAATCAGAGGCAGGGAATCGGAGGCGGGGAATCAGATATGGGGAATCAGAGGAGGGGAATCAGAGGTTGGGAATCAGAGGCAGGGAATCAGAGGTGGGGATTCAGAGGCAGGGAATCAGATGCGGGGAATCTGAGGCGGGGATTCAGAGCTGGGGAATTACTGCGGGGAATCAGAGTTGGGGATCAGAGGCGGGGAATTAGATATGGGGAAACAGAGGCGGGGAATCAGAGGCGGGGAAACAGAGGCGGGGAATCAGATATGGGGAATCAGAGGTGGGGAATCAGAGGCAGGGAATCAGATGTGTGGAGTCAGAGATGGGGAATCAGAGGCAGGGAATCAGATATGGGGAAACAGTGGCGGGGAATCAGAGGCGGGGAAACAGAGGTGGGGAATCAGATATGGGGTATCAGAGGTGGGTAATCAGAGGTTGGGAATTAGATGCAGGGAATCAGAGGCGGGGAATCAGAGGCGGGGAATTAGATGCAGGGAATCAGAGGCGGGGAATCAGAGCTGGGGAATCAGAGGCGGGGAATCAGAGTTGGGGAATCAGAGGCGGGGAATCAGATATTGGGAAACAGAGGCGGGGAATCAGAGGCGCAGAAACAGAGGCGGGGAATCAGATATGGGGAATCAGAGGTGGGGAATCAGAGGTTGGGAATGAGAGGCAGGGAATCAGAGGCGGGGAATCAGAGGCGGGGAATCAGAGGCAGGGAATCAGATGTGCGGAATCAGAGATGGGGAATCAGAGGCAGGGAATCAGAGGCGGGGAATCAGAGGCTGGGAATCAGAGGCCGGGAATGAGAGGCCGGGAATCAGAGGCCGGGAATCACAGGCCGGGAAACAGAGGCTGGGAAACAGAGGTGGGGAATAAGAGGCAGGGAATCAGATGTGCGGAATCAGAGATGGGGAATCAGAGGCAGGGAATCAGAAGCGGGGAATCAGAGGCGGGGAATCAGAGACAGGGAATCAGAGGCCGGGAATGAGAGGCCGGGAATCAGAGGCCGGGAATCAGAGGCCGGGCATCAGAGGTGGGGAATAAGAGGCCGGGAATCAGAGATGGGGAATCAGAGGCGGGGAATCAGAGGCGGGGAATCAGAGGCAGGGATTCAGACACGGGGAATCAGAGGCGGGGAATCATAGCTGGCGAATCAGAGGCGGGGAATCAGAGTTGGGGAATCAGAGGTGGGGAATCAGATATGGGGAATCAGAGGCGGGGAATCAGAGGCGGGGAAACAGAGGCGAGGGAATCACATATGGGGAATCATAGGTGGGGAATCAGAGTTGGTGTATCAGAGACGGGGAATCAGAGGTGGGGAATCAGAGGCAGGGAATCAGATGCGGGGATTCAGAGGCAGGCAATCAGAGCTGGGGAATCAGAGGTGGGGAATCAGAGTTGGGGAATCAGAGGAGGGTAATCAGACATGGGGAATCAGAGGTGGGGAATCAGAGGCAGGGAATCACAGGCAGAAAATCAGACGCGGGGAATCAGAGGCAGGGAATCATAGCTGGCGAATCACAGGCGGGGAATCAGAGTTGGGGAATCAGAGGCGGGGAATCAGATATGGGGAAGCAGAGGCGGGGAATCAGAGGCGGGGAAACAGAGGCGGGGAATCAGACATGGGGCATCAGAGGCGGGGGATCAGAGGTGGTGAATCAGAGATGGGGAATCAGAGGCGGGGAATCAGAGGCAGGGAATCAGACGCAGGGAATCACAGGCGGGGAATCAGAGCTGGGGAATCAGAGGCGGTGTATCAGAGTTGTTGAATCAGCGGCGGGGAATCAGATATGGGGAATCAGAGGCGGGGAGTCAGAGCTGGGGAATGAGTGGCCGGGAATCAGATATGGGGAAACAGATGCGGGGAATAAGAGGCGGGGAAACAGAGGCGGGGAATCTGATATGGGGAATCAGGGGTGGGGAATCAGAGGTTGGGAATCAAAGGCAGGGAATCAAAGGCGGGGAATCAGAATTGGGGAATCAGAGATAGGGAATCAGAGATGTGGAATCAGAGGCGGGGAATCAGACGCGGGGAATCAGAGGTGGTGAATCAGAGCTGGGGAATCAGAGGCGGGGAATCAGATATGAGGAAACAGAGGCAGGGAATCAGAGGCGGGGAAACAGAGGCGGGGAATCAGATATGGGGAATCAGAGGTGGGAAATCAGAGGTTGGGAATCAGAGGCATGGAATCAGAGGCGGGGCATCAGAGGTGGGTAATCAGAGGCAGGGTATCGAATGTGCGGAATCAGAGATAGGGAATCAGAGGTGGGGAATCAGTGTCCGGGAATCAGAGATGGGGAATCAGAGGTGGGGAATCAGAGGCGGAGAAACATAGGTGGGGAATAAGATATGGGGAATCGGAGGTGGGGAATCAGAGGCGATGAATCAGAGATGGCAAATCAGAGGCGGGGAATCAGAGGCAGGAAATCAGACATGGGGAATCAGAGGCTGGGAATCAGACGCGGGGAATCAGAGGCGGGGAATCAGAGCTGGGGAATCAGAGGCGGGGAATCAGAGTTGGGGAATCAGAGGTGGGGAATCAGGTATGGGGAAACAGAGGCGGGCAATCAGAGGCAGGGAAACGGAGGCGGGGAATCAGATATGGGGAATCAGAGGAGGGGAATCAGAGGTTGGGAATCAGAGGCAGGGAATCAGAGGTGGGGATTCAGAGGCAGGGAATCAGATGCGGGGAATCAGAGGCGGGGAATGAGATATGGGGAATCAGATGGGGGAATCAGAGGCGGGGAAACAGAGGCGGGGAATCACATATGGGGAATCAGAGGTGGCGAATCAAAGGCGGTGAATCAGATATGGGGAAGCAGAGGCGGGGAATCAGAGGCAGGTAAGCAAACACGTGGAATCAGAGGCGGGGAATCAGAGCTGGGGAATCAGAGGCGGGGAATCAGAGTTGGGGAATCAGAGGCGGGGAATCAGATATGTGGAAACGGAGGCGGGGAATCAGAGGCGGGGAAACAAAGGCGGGGAATCAGATATGGAGAATCAGAGGTGGGGAATCAGAGGTTGGGAATCAGAGGCAGGGAATCAGAGGCGGGGAATCAGAGGTGGGGAATCAGAGGCAGGGAATCAGATGTGCGGTATCAGAGATGGGGAATCAGAGGCAGGGAATCAGAGGCGGGGAATCAGAAGCAGGTAATCAGAGGCCGGGAATCAGAGCCCGGGAATGAGAGGCCGGGAATGAGAGGCCGGGAATCAGAGGATGGGAATCAGAGGTCGGGAATCAGAGGTGGGGAATAAGAGGAAGGGAATCAGATGTGCAGAATCAGAGTTGGGGAATCAGAGGCGGGGAATTAGATATGGGGAAACAGAGGCGGGGAATCAGAGGCGGGGAATCAGATGTGGGGAATCAGAGGTGGGGAATCAGAGGCAGGGAATCAGATGTGTGGAATCAGAGATGGGGAATCAGAGGCAGGGAATCAGAATCAGAAGCGGGGAATCAGAGGCCGGGAATCAGAGGCCGGGAATCAGAGTTGGGGAATCAGAGTCCGGGAATCAGAGATGGGGAATCAGAGGCGGGGAATGAGATATGGGGAATCAGAGGCGGGGAATCAGAGGCGGGGATATAGAGGCGAGGAATCAGATATGGGGAATCAGAGGTGGCGAATCAAAGGCGGTGAATCAGAGATGGGGAATCAGAGGCGGGGAATCAGAGGCAGGGAATCAAACACGGGGAATCAGAGGCGGGGAATCAGAGCTGGGGAATCAGTGGCGGGGAATCAGAGTTGGGGAATCAGAGGCGGGGAATCAGATATGGGGAAACAGAGGCGGGGAATCAGAGGCGGGGAAACAGAGGCGGGATATCAGATATGGGGAATCAGAGGTGGGTAATTAGAGGTTGGGAATTAGATGCAGGGAATCAGAGGCGGGGAATCAGAGGCGGGGAATCAGAGGCAGGGAATCAGATGTGCGGAATCAGAGATGGGGAATCAGAGGCAGGGAATCAGAGGCGGGGAATCAGAGGCCGGGAATGAGAGGCTTGGAATCAGAGGCCGGGAATGAGAGGCCGGGAATGAGAGGCCGGGAATCAGAGGACGGGAATCAGAGGCCGGGAATCAGAGGTGGGGAATAAGAGGCAGGGAATCAGATGTGCAGAATCAGAGTTGGGGAATCAGAGGCGGGGAATTAGATATGGGGAAACAGAGGCGGGGAATCAGAGGCGGGGAATCAGATATGGGGAATCAGAGGTGGGGAATCAGAGGCAGGGAATCAGATGTGTGGAATCAGAGATGGGGAATCAGAGGCAGGGAATCAGAATCAGAAGCGGGGAATCAGAGGCCGGGAATCAGAGGCCGGGAATCAGAGTTGGGGAATCAGAGTCCGGGAATCAGAGATGGGGAATCAGAGGCGGGGAATGAGATATGGGGAATCAGAGGCGGGGAATCAGAGGCAGGGAATCAAACACGGGGAATCAGAGGCAGTGAATCAGAGCTGGGGAATCAGTGGCGGGGAATCAGAGTTGGGGAATCAGAGGCGGGGAATCAGATATGGGGAAACAGAGGCGGGGAATCAGAGGCGGGGAAACAGAGGCGGGGAATCATATATGGGGAATCAGAGGTGGGTAATTAGAGTTTGGGAGTTAGATGCAGGGAATCAGAGGTGGGGAATCAGAGGCGGGGAATCAGAGGCAGGGAATCAGATGTGCAGAATCAGAGATGGGTATCAGAGGCAGGGAATCAGAGGCGGGGAATCAGAGGCCGGGAATGAGAGGCCGGGAATCAGAGGCCGTGAAACAGAGGCCGGGAATCAGAGGTGGGGAATAAGAGGCAGGGAATCAGATGTGCGGAATCAGAGATGGGGAATCAGAGGCAGGGAATCACTGGCGGGGAATCAGAGGCGGGGAATCAGAGACCGGGAATCAGAGGCCGGGAATGAGAGGCCGGGAATCAGAGGCCGGGAATCAGAGGCTGGGAATCAGAGGTGGGGAATAAGAGGCCGGGAATCAGAGATCGGGAATCAGAGGCGGGGAATCAGAGGCGGGGAATCAGAGGCATGGATTCAGACGCAGGGAATCAGAGGCGTGGAATCATAGCTGGCGAATCAGAGGCGGGGAATCAGAGTTGGGGAATCAGAGGTGGGGAATCAGATATGGGGAATCAGAGGCGGGGAATCAGAGGCGGGGAAACAGAGGCGGGGAATCAGATATGGGGAATCATAGGTGGAAAATCAGAGGTGGTGAATCAGAGATGGGGAATCAGAGGTGGGGAATCAGAGGCAGGGTATCAGACGCGGGGTATCAGAGTCAGGGAATGAGAGCTGGGGAATCAGAGGCGGGGAATCAGAGTTGGGGAATCAGAGGAGGGGAATCAGATATGGGGAATCAGAGGTGGGGAATCAGAGGCGGGGAATCACAGGCAGGGAATCAGATGTGGGGAATCAGAGGCGGGGAATCATAGCTGGCGAATCACAGGCGGGGAATCAGAGTTGGGGAATCAGAGGCGGGGAATCAGATATGGGGAATCAGAGGCGGGGTATCAGAGGTGTGGAAACAGAGGCTGTGAATCAGACATGGGTAATCAGAGGCGGGGGATCAGAGGTGGTGAATCAGAGATGGGGAATCAGAGGCGAGGAATCAGAGGCTGGGATTCAGACGCGGGGAATCAGAGGCGGGGAATCAGAGCTGGGGAATCAGAGGCGGGCTATCAGAGTTGGGGAATCAGCGGCGGGGAATCAGATATGGGGAATCAGAGGCGGGGAATCAGAGCTGGGGAATGAGAGGCCGGGAATCAGATATGGGGAAACAGAGGCGGGGAATAAGAGGCGGGGAAACAGAGGCGGGGAATCAGATATGGGGAATCAGAGGTGGGGAATCAGAGGTTGGAAATCAGAGGCAGGGAATCAAAGGCGGGGAATCAGATATGGGGAATCAGAGGCGGGGAATCAGAGGCGGGGAATCAGAGGCAGGGAATCAGATGTGCGGTATCAGAGATGGGGAATCAGAGGCAGGGAATCAGAGGCGGGGAATCAGAGGCGGGTAATCAGAGGCCGGGAATCAGAGGCCGGAAATCAGAGGCCGGGAATCAGAGGCCGGGAATCAGAGGCCGGGAATCAGAGGCCGGGAATCAGAGGTGGGGAATAAGAGGCAGGGAATCAGATGTGCAGAATCAGAGTTGGGGAATCAGAGGCGGGGAATTAGATATAGGGAAACAGAGGCGGGGAATCAGAGGTGGGGAATCAGATATGGGGAATCAGAGGTGGGGAATCAGAGGCAGGGAATCAGATGTGTGGAATCAGAGATAGGGAATCAGAGGCGGGGAATGAAATATGGGGAATCAGAGGCGGGGAATCAGAGGTGGGGAAATAGAGGCGAGGAATCAGATATGGGGAATCAGAGGTGGCGAATCAAAGGCGGTGAATCAGAGATGGGGAATCAGAGGCGGGGAATCAGAGGCAGGGAATCAAACACGGGGAATCAGAGGCGGGGAATCAGAGCTGGGGAATCAGTGGCGGGGAATCAGAGTTGGGGAATCAGAGGCGGGGAATCAGATATGGGGAAACAGAGGCGGGGAATCAGAGGCGGGGATACAGAGGCGGGGAATCAGATATGGGGAATCAGAGGTGGGTAATTAGAGGTTGGGATTTAGATGCAGGGAATCAGAGGCGGGGAATCAGAGGCGGGGAATCAGAGGCAGGGAATCAGATGTGCGGAATCAGAGATGGGGAATCAGAGGCAGGGAATCAGAGGCGGGGAATCAGAGGCCGGGAATGAGAGGCCGGGAATCAGAGGCCGGGAATGAGAGGCCGGGAATCAGAGGCCGGGAATCAGAGGCCGGGAATCAGAGGCCGGGAATCAGAGGTGGGGAATAAGAGGCAGGGAATCAGATGTGCAGAATCAGAGTTGGGGAATCAGAGGCGGGGAATTAGATATGGGGAAACAGAGGCAGGGAATCAGAGGCGGGGAATCAGATATGGGGAATCAGAGGTGGGGAATCAGAGGCAGGGAATCAGATGTGTGGAATCAGAGATGGGGAATCAGAGGCAGGGAATCAGAATCAGAAGCGGGGAATCAGAGGCCGGGAATCAGAGGCCGGGAATCAGAGTTGGGGAATCAGAGTCCGGGAATCAGAGATGGGGAATCAGAGGCGGGGAATGAGATATGGGGAATCAGAGGCGGGGAATCAGAGGCGGGGAAATAGAGGCGAGGAATCAGATATGGGGAATCAGAGGTGGCGAATCAAAGGCGGTGAATCAGAGATGGGGAATCAGAGGCGGGGAATCAGAGGCAGGGAATCAAACACGGGGAATCAGAGGCGGGGAATCAGAGCTGGGGAATCAGTGGCGGGGAATCAGATATGGGGAAACAGAGGCGGGGAATCAGAGGCGGGGAAACAGAGGCGGGGAATCAGATATGGGGAATCAGAGGTGGGTAATTAGAGGTTGGGAATTAGATGCAGGGAATCAGAGGCGGGGAATCAGAGGCGGGGAATCAGAGGCAGGGAATCAGATGTGCGGAATCAGAGATGGTTATCAGAGGCAGGGAATCAGAAGCGGGGAATCAGAGGCCGGGAATGAGAGGCCGGGAATCAGAGGCCGTGAAACAGAGGCCGGGAATCAGAGGTGGGGAATAAGAGGCAGGGAATCAGATGTGCAGAATCAGAGATGGGGAATCAGAGGCAGGGAATCACTGGCGGGGAATCAGAGGCGGGGAATCAGAGACCGGGAATCAGAGGCCGGGAATGAGAGGCCGGGAATCAGAGGCCGGGAATCAGAGGCTGGGAATCAGAGGTGGGGTATAAGAGGCCGGGAATCAGAGATCGGGAATCAGAGGCGGGGAATCAGAGGCGGGGAATCAGAGGCATGGATTCAGACGCAGGGAATCAGAGGCGTGGAATCATAGCTGGCGAATCAGAGGCGGGGAATCAGAGTTGGGGAATCAGAGGTGGGGAATCAGATATGGGAAATCAGAGGCGGGGAATCAGAGGCGGGGAAACAGAGGCGGGGAATCAGATATGGGGAATCATAGGTGGAAAATCAGAGGTGGTGAATCAGAGATGGGGATTCAGAGGTGGGGAATCAGAGGCAGGGTATCAGACGCGGGGTATCAGAGTCAGGGAATGAGAGCTGGGGAATCAGAGGCGGGGAATCAGAGTTGGGGAATCAGAGGAGGGGAATCAGATATGGGGAATCAGAGGCGGGGAATCAGAGGCGGGGTAACAGAGGTGGGAAATCAGAGGCAGGGAATCACAGGCAATGAATCAGATGTGGGGAATCAGAGGCGGGGAATCATAGCTGGCGAATCACAGGTGGGGAATCAGAGTTGGGGAATCAGAGGCGGGGAATCAGATATGGGGAATCAGAGGCGGGGTATCAGAGGTGGGGAAACAGAGGCTGTGAATCAGACATGGGGAATCAGAGGCGGGGGATCAGAGGTGGTGAATCAGAGATGTGGAATCAGAGGCGGGGAATCAGAGGCTGGGATTCAGACGTGGGGAATCAGAGGCGGGGAATCAGAGCTGGGGAATCAGAGGCGGGGTATCAGAGTTGGGGAATCAGCGGCGGTGAATCAGATATGGGGAATCAGAGGCGGGGAATCAGAGCTGGGGAATGAGAGGCCGGGAATCAGATATGGGGAAACAGAGGCGGGGAATAAGAGGCGGGGAAACAGAGGCGGGGAATCAGATATGGGGAATCAGAGGTGGGGAATCAGAGGTTGGAAATCAGAGGCAGGGAATCAAAGGCGGGGAATCAGAATTGGGGAATCAGAGATAGGGAATCAGAGATGGGGAATCAGAGGCGGGGAATCAGACGCGGGGAATCAGAGGTGGTGAATCAGAGCTGGGGAATCAGAGGCGGGGAATCAGTGTTGGGGAATCAGAGGCGGGGAATCAGATATGAGGAAACAGAGGCAGGGAATCAGAGGCGGGGAAACTGAGGCGGGGAATCAGATATGGGGAATCAGAGGTGGGGAATCAGAGGTTGGGAATCAGAGGCATGGAATCAGAGGAGAGGCATCAGAGGCGGGGAAACATAGGTGGGGAATCAGATATGGGGAATCGGAGGTGGGGAATCAGAGGCGATGAATCAGAGATGGCGAATCAGAGGCGGGGAAACAGAGGCGGGCAATAAGACATGGGGAATCAGAGGCTGGGAATCAGACGCGGGGAATCAGAGGCGGGGAATCAGAGCTGGGGAATCAGAGGCGGGGAATCAGAGTTGGGGAATCAGAGGCGGGGAATCAGATATGGCGAAACAGAGGCGGGGAATCAGAGGCAGGGAATCGGAGGCGGGGAATCAGATATGGGGAATCAGAGGAGGGGAATCAGAGGTTGGGAATCAGAGGCAGGGAATCAGAGGTGGGGATTCAGAGGCAGGGAATCAGATGCGGGGAATCTGAGGCGGGGATTCAGAGCTGGGGAATTACTGCGGGGAATCAGAGTTGGGGAATCAGAGGCGGGGAATTAGATATGGGGAAACAGAGGCGGGGAATCAGAGGCGGGGAAACAGAGGCGGGGAATCAGATATGGGTAATCAGAGGTGGGGAATCAGAGGCAGGGAATCAGATGTGTGGAATCAGAGATGGGGAATCAGAGGCAGGGAATCAGAATCAGAAGCGGGGAATCAGAGGCCGGGAATCAGAGGCCGGGAATCAGATGCCGGGAATAAGAGGCCGGGAATCAGAGGTGGGGAATCAGAGTCCGGGAATCATATATGGGGAATCAGAGGCGGGGAATGAGATATGGGGAATCAGAGGCGGGGAATCAGAGGCGGGGAAACAGAGGCGGGGAATCACATATGGGGAATCAGAGGTGGCGAATCAAAGGTGGGGAATCAGATATGGGGAAACAGAGGCGGGGAATCAGAGGCGGGGAAACAGAGGCGGGGAATCAGATATGGGGAATTAGAGGTGGGGAATCAGAGGTTGGGAATCAGAGGCAGGGAATCAGAGGCAGGGAATCAAACACGGGGAATCAGAGGCGGGGAATCAGAGCTGGGGAATCAGAGGTGGGGAATCAGAGTTCGGGAATCAGAGGCGGGGAATCAGATATGGGGAAACAGAGGCGGGGAATCAGAGGCGGGGAAACAGAGGCGGGGAATCAGATATGGGGAATCAGAGGTGGGGAATCAGAGGTTGGGAATCAGAGGCAGGGAATCAGAGGCAGGGAATCAGAGGCGGGGAATCAGAGGCAGGGAATCAGAGGCCGGGAATCAGAGGCCGGGAATGAGAGGCCGGGAATGAGAGGCCGGGAATCAGAGGCCGGGAATCAGAGGCCGGGAATCAGAGGTGGGGAATAAGAGGCAGGGAATCAGATGTTCAGAATCAGAATTGGGGAATCAGAGGCGGGGAATTAGATATGGGGAAACAGAGGCGGGGAATCAGAGGCGGGGAATCAGAGGCGGGGAATCAGATATGGGGAATCAGAGGTGGGGAATCAGAGGCAGGGAATCAGATGTGTGGAATCAGAGATGGGGAATCAGAGGCAGGGAATCAGAATCAGAAGCGGGGAATCAGAGGCCGGGAATCAGAGGCCGGGAATCAGAGATGGGGAATCAGAGTCCGGGAATCAGAGATGGGGAATCAGAGGCGGGGAATGAGATATTGGCGAATCAGAGGCGGGGAATCAGAGGCGGGGAAATAGAGGCGAGGAATCGGATATGGGGAATCAGAGGTGGCGAATCAAAGGCGGTGAATCAGAGATGGGGAATCAGAGGCGGGGAATCAGAGGCAGGGAATCAAACACGGGGAATCAGAGGCGGGGAATCAGAGCTGGGGAATCAGTGGCGGTGAATCAGAGCTGGGGAATGAGAGGCCGGGAATCAGATATGGGGAAACAGAGGCGGGGAATAAGAGGCGGGGAAACAGAGGCGGGGAATCAGATATGGGGAATCAGAGGTGGGGAATCAGAGGTTGGAAATCAGAGGCAGGGAATCAAAGGCGGGGAATCAGAATTGGGGAATCAGAGATAGGGAATCAGAGATGGGGAATCAGAGGCGGGGAATCAGACGCGGGGAATCAGAGGTGGTGAATCAGAGCTGGGGAATCAGAGGCGGGGAATCAGTGTTGGGGAATCAGAGGCGGGGAATCAGATATGAGGAAACAGAGGCAGGGAATCAGAGGCGGGGAAACTGAGGCGGGGAATCAGATATGGGGAATCAGAGGTGGGGAATCAGAGGTTGGGAATCAGAGGCATGGAATCAGAGGAGGGGCATCAGAGGCGGGGAAACATAGGTGGGGAATCAGATATGGGGAATCGGAGGTGGGGAATCAGAGGCGATGAATCAGAGATGGCGAATCAGAGGCGGGGAAACAGAGGCGGGCAATAAGACATGGGGAATCAGAGGCTGGGAATCAGATGCGGGGAATCAGAGGCGGGGAATCAGAGCTGGGGAATCAGAGGCGGGGAATCAGAGTTGGGGAATCAGAGGCGGGGAATCAGATATGGCGAAACAGAGGCGGGGAATCAGAGGCAGGGAATCGGAGGCGGGGAATCAGATATGGGGAATCAGAGGAGGGGAATCAGAGGTTGGGAATCAGAGGCAGGGAATCAGAGGTGGGGATTCAGAGGCAGGGAATCAGATGCGGGGAATCTGAGGCGGGGATTCAGAGCTGGGGAATTACTGCGGGGAATCAGAGTTGGGGAATCAGAGGCGGGGAATTAGATATGGGGAAACAGAGGCGGGGAATCAGAGGCGGGGAAACAGAGGCGGGGAATCAGATATGGGTAATCAGAGGTGGGGAATCAGAGGCAGGGAATCAGATGTGTGGAATCAGAGATGGGGAATCAGAGGCAGGGAATCAGAATCAGAAGCGGGGAATCAGAGGCCGGGAATCAGAGGCCGGGAATCAGATGCCGGGAATAAGAGGCCGGGAATCAGAGGTGGGGAATCAGAGTCCGGGAATCAGATATGGGGAATCAGAGGCGGGGAATGAGATATGGGGAATCAGAGGCGGGGAATCAGAGGCGGGGAAACAGAGGCGGGGAATCACATATGGGGAATCAGAGGTGGCGAATCAAAGGCGGGGAATCAGATATGGGGAAACAGAGGCGGGGAATCAGAGGCGGGGAAACAGAGGCGGGGAATCAGATATGGGGAATTAGAGGTGGGGAATCAGAGGTTGGGAATCAGAGGCAGGGAATCAGAGGCAGGGAATCAAACACGGGGAATCAGAGGCGGGGAATCAGAGCTGGGGAATCAGAGGTGGGGAATCAGAGTTCGGGAATCAGAGGCGGGGAATCAGATATGGGGAAACAGAGGCGGGGAATCAGAGGCGGGGAAACAGAGGCGGGGAATCAGATATGGGGAATCAGAGGTGGGGAATCAGAGGTTGGGAATCAGAGGCAGGGAATCAGAGGCAGGGAATCAGAGGCGGGGAATCAGAGGCAGGGAATCAGAGGCCGGGAATCAGAGGACGGGAATGAGAGGCCGGGAATGAGAGGCCGGGAATCAGAGGCCGGGAATCAGAGGCCGGGAATCAGAGGTGGGGAAAAAGAGGCAGGGAATCAGATGTTCAGAATCAGAATTGGGGAATCAGAGGCGGGGAATTAGATATGGGGAAACAGAGGCGGGGAATCAGAGGCGGGGAATCAGAGGCGGGGAATCAGATATGGGGAATCAGAGGTGGGGAATCAGAGGCAGGGAATCAGATGTGTGGAATCAGAGATGGGGAATCAGAGGCAGGGAATCAGAATCAGAAGCGGGGAATCAGAGGCCGGGAATCAGAGGCCGGGAATCAGAGATGGGGAATCAGAGTCCGGGAATCAGAGATGGGGAATCAGAGGCGGGGAATGAGATATTGGCGAATCTGAGGCGGGGAATCAGAGGCGGGGAAATAGAGGCGAGGAATCGGATATGGGGAATCAGAGGTGGCGAATCAAAGGCGGTGAATCAGAGATGGGGAATCAGAGGCGGGGAATCAGAGGCAGGGAATCAAACACGGGGAATCAGAGGCGGGGAATCAGAGCTGGGGAATCAGTGGCGGGGAATCAGAGTTGGGGAATCAGAGGCGGGGAATCAGATATGGGGAAACAGAGGCGGGGAATCAGAGGCGGGGAAACAGAGGCGGGGAATCATATATGGGGAATCAGAGGTGGGTAATTAGAGGTTGGGAATTAGATGCAGGGAATCAGAGGTGGGGAATCAGAGGCGGGGAATCAGAGGCAGGGAATCAGATGTGCGGAATCAGAGATGGGGAATCAGAGGCAGGGAATCAGAGGCGGGGAATCAGAGGCCGGGAATGAGAGGCCGGGAATGAGAGGCCGAGAATGAGAGGCCGGGAATCAGAGGCCGTGAAACAGAGGACGGGAATCAGAGGTGGGGAATAAGAGGCAGGGAATCAGATGTGCGGAATCAGAGATGGGGAATCAGAGGCAGGGAATCACTGGCGGGGAATCAGAGGCGGGGAATCAGAGACCGGGAATGAGAGGCCGGGAATGAGAGGCCGGGAATCAGAGGCCGGGAATCAGAGGCTGGGAATCAGAGGTGGGGAATAAGAGGCCGGGAATCAGAGATCGGGAATCAGAGGCGGGGAATCAGAGGCGGGCAATCAGAGGCGGGGAATCAGAGGCATGGATTCAGACGCAGGGAATCAGAGGCGTGGAATCATAGCTGGCGAATCAGAGGCGGGGAATCAGAGTTGGGGAATCAGAGGTGGGGAATCAGATATGGGGAATCAGAGGCGGGGAATCAGATGCGGGGAAACAGAGGCGGGGAATCAGATATGGGGAATCATAGGTGGAAAATCAGAGGTGGTGAATCAGAGATGGGGAATCAGAGGTGGGGAATCAGAGGCAGGGTATCAGACGCGGGGTATCAGAGGCAGGGAATGAGAGCTGGGGAATCAGAGGCGGGGAATCAGAGTTGGGGAATCAGAGGAGGGGAATCAGATATGGGGAATCAGAGGCGGGGAATCAGAGGCGGGGAAACAGAGGCGGGGAATCAGATATGGGGAATCATAGGTGGAAAATCAGAGGTGGTGAATCAGAGATGGGGAATCAGAGGTGGGGAATCAGAGGCAGGGTATCAGACGCGGGGTATCAGAGGCAGGGAATGAGAGCTGGGGAATCAGAGGCGGGGAATCAGAGTTGGCGAATCAGAGGAGGGGAATCAGATATGGGGAATCAGAAGCGTGGAATCAGAGGCGGGGTAACAGAGGTGGGAAATCAGAGGCAGGGAATCACAGGCAGGGAATCAGAGTTGGGGAATCAGAGGCGGGGAATCAGATATGGGGAATCAGAGGCGGGGTATCAGAGGTGGGGAAACAGAGGCGGTAAATCGGACATGGGGAATCAGAGGCGGGGGATCAGAGGTGGTGAATCAGAGATGGGGAATCAGAGGCGGGGAATCAGAGGCAGGGATTCAGACGCGGGGAATCAGAGGCGGGGAATCAGAGCTGGGGAATCAGAGGCGGGCTATCAGAGTTGGGGAATCAGCGGCGGGGAATCAGATATGGGGAGTCAGAGGCGGGGAATCAGAGCTGGGGAATGAGAGGCCGGGAATCAGATATGGGGAAACAGAGGCGGGGAATTAGAGGCGGGGAAACAGATGCGGGGAATCAGATATGGGGAATCAGAGGTGGGGAATCAGAGGTTGGAAATCAGAGGCAGGGAATCAAAGGCGGGGAATCAGAATTGGGGAATCAGAGATAGGGAATCAGAGATGGGGAATCAGAGGCGGGGAATCAGAGGCAGGGAATGAGAGGCCGGGAATGAGAGGCCGGGAATGAGAGGCCGGGAATCAGAGGCCGTGAAACAGAGGACGGGAATCAGAGGTGGGGAATAAGAGGCAGGGAATCAGATGTGCGGAATCAGAGATGGGGAATCAGAGGCAGGGAATCACTGGCGGGGAATCAGAGGCGGGGAATCAGAGACCGGGAATCAGAGGCCGGGAATGAGAGGCCGGGAATGAGAGGCCGGGAATCAGAGGCTGGGAATCAGAGGTGGGGAATAAGAGGCCGGGAATCAGAGATCGGGAATCAGAGGCGGGGAATCAGAGCCGGGGAAACAGAGGCGAGGGAATCACATATGGGGAATCATAGGTGGGGAATCAGAGTTGGTGTATCAGAGACGGGGAATCAGAGGTGGGGAATCAGAGGCAGGGAATCAGATGCGGGGAATCAGAGGCAGGCAATCAGAGCTGGGGAATCAGAGGTGGGGAATCAGAGTTGGGGAATCAGAGGAGGGTAATCAGATATGGGGAATCAGAGGTGGGGAATAAGAGGCAGGGAATCACAGGCAGAAAATCAGACGCGGGGAATCAGAGGCGGGGAATCATAGCTGGCGAATCACAGGCGGGGAATCAGAGTTGGGGAATCAGAGGCGGGGAATCAGATATGGGGAAGCAGAGGCGGGGAATCAGAGGCGGGGAAACAGAGGCGGGGAATCAGACATGGGGCATCAGAGGCGGGGGATCAGAGGTGGTGAATCAGAGATGGGGAATCAGAGGCGGGGAATCAGAGGCAGGGAATCAGACGCGGGGAATCACAGGCGGGGAATCAGAGCTGGAAAATCAGAGATAGGGAATCAGAGATGGGGAATCAGAGGCGGGGAATCAGACGCGGGGAATCAGAGGTGGTGAATCAGAGCTGGGGAATCAGAGGCGGGGAATCAGTGTTAGGGAATCAGAGGCAGGGAATCAGATATGAGGAAACATAGGCAGGGAATCAGAGGCGGGGAAACAGAGGCGGGGAATCAGATATGGGGAATCAGAGGTGGGAAATCAGAGGTTGGGAATCAGAGGCATGGAATCAGAGGCGGGGCATCAGAGGTGGGTAATCAGAGGCAGGGTATCGAATGTGCGGAATCAGAGATAGGGAATCAGAGGTGGGGAATCAGTGTCCGGGAATCAGAGATGGGGAATCAGAGGTGGGGAATCAGAGGCGGAAAAACATAGGTGGGGAATAAGATATGGGGAATCGGAGGTGGGGAATCAGAGGCGATGAATCAGAGATGGCAAATCAGAGGCGGGGAATCAGAGGCAGGAAATCAGACATGGGGAATCAGAGGCTGGGAATCAGACGCGGGGAATCAGAGGCAAGGAATCAGAGCTGGGGAATCAGAGGCGGGGAATCAGAGTTGGGGAATCAGAGGTGGGGAATCAGATATGGGGAAACAGAGGCGGGCAATCAGAGGCAGGGAAACGGAGACGGGGAATCAGATATGGGGAATCAGAGGAGGGGAATCAGAGGTTGGGAATCAGAGGCAGGGAATCAGAGGTGGGGATTCAGAGGCAGGGAACCAGATGCGGGGAATCAGAGGCGGGGAATGAGATATGGGGAATCAGATGGGGGAATCAGAGGCGGGGAAACAGAGGCGGGGAATCACATATGGGGAATCAGAGGTGGCGAATCAAAGGCGGTGAATCAGATATGGGGAAGCAGAGGCGGGGAATCAGAGGCAGGTAAGCAAACACGTGGAATCAGAGGCGGGGAATCAGAGCTGGGGAATCAGAGGCGGGGAATCAGAGTTGGGGAATCAGAGGCGGGGAATCAGATATGTGGAAACAGAGGCGGGGAATCAGAGGCGGGGAAACAAAGGCGGGGAATCAGATATGGAGAATCAGAGGTGGGGAATCAGAGGTTGGGAATCAGAGGCAGTGAATCAGAGGCGCGGAATCAGAGGCGGGGAATCAGAGGCAGGGAATCAGATGTGCGGTATCAGAGATGGGGAATCAGAGGCAGGGAATCAGAGGCGGGGAATCAGAAGCGGGTAATCAGAGGCCGGCAATCAGAGGCCGGGAATGAGAGGCCGGGAATGAGAGGCCGGGAATCAGAGGCCGGGAATCAGAGGCCGGGAATCAGATGTGGGGAATAAGAGGCAGGGAATCAGATGTGCAGAATCAGAGTTGGGGAATCAGAGGCGGGGAATTAGATATGGGGAAACAGAGGCGGGGAATCAGAGGCGGGGAATCAGATATGGGGAATCAGAGGTGGGGAATCAGAGGCAGGGAATCAGATGTGTGGAATCAGAGATGGGGAATCAGAGGCAGGGAATCAGAATCAGAAGCGGGGAATCAGAGGCCGGGAATCAGAGGCCAGGAATCAGAGTTGGGGAATCAGAGTCCGGGAATCAGAGATGGGGAATCAGAGGCGGGGAATGAGATATGGGGAATCAGAGGCGGGGAATCAGAGGCGGGGAAATAGAGGCGAGGAATCAGATATGGGGAATCAGAGGTGCCGAATCAAAGGCGGTGAATCAGAGATGGGGAATCAGAGGCGGGGAATCAGAGGCAGGGAATCAAACACGGGGAATCAGAGGCGGGGAATCAGAGCTGGGGAATCAGTGGCGGGGAATCAGAGTTGGGGAATCAGAGGCGGGGAATCAGATATGGGGAAACAGAGGCGGGGAATCAGAGGCGGGGAAACAGAGGCGGTGAATCATATATGGGGAATCAGAGGTGGGTAATTAGAGTTTGGGAATTAGATGCAGGGAATCAGAGGTGGGGAATCAGAGGCGGGGAATCAGAGGCAGGGAATCAGATGTGCGGAATCAGAGATGGGTATCAGAGGCAGGGAATCAGAGGCGGGGAATCAGAGGCCGGGAATGAGAGGCCGGGAATCAGAGGCCGTGAAACAGAGGCCGGGAATCAGAGGTGGGGAATAAGAGGCAGGGAATCAGATGTGCGGAATCAGAGATGGGGAATCAGAGGCAGGGAATCACTGGCGGGGAATCAGAGGCGGGGAATCAGAGACCGGGAATCAGAGGCCGGGAATGAGAGGCCGGGAATGAGAGGCCGGGAATCAGAGGCTGCGAATCAGAGGTGGGGAATAAGAGGCCGGGAATCAGAGATCGGGAATCAGAGGCGGGGAATCAGAGGCGGGCAATCAGAGGCGGGGAATCAGAGGCATGGATTCAGACGCAGGGAATCAGAGGCGTGGAATCATAGCTGGCGAATCAGAGGCGGGGAATCAGAGTTGGGGAATCAGAGGTGGGGAATCAGATATGGGGAATCAGAGGCGGGGAATCAGAGGCGGGGAAACAGAGGCGGGGAATCAGATATGGGGAATCATAGGTGGAAAATCAGAGGTGGTGAATCAGAGATGGGGAATCAGAGGTGGGGAATCAGAGGCAGGGTATCAGACGCGGGGTATCAGAGTCAGGGAATGAGAGCTGGGGAATCAGAGGCGGGGAATCAGAGTTGGGGAATAAGAGGAGGGGAATCAGATATGGGGAATCAGAGGCGGGGAATCAGAGGCGGGGTAACAGAGGTGGGAAATCAGAGGCAGGGAATCACAGGCAGGGAATCAGATGTGGGGAATCAGAGGCGGAGAATCATAGCTGGCGAATCACAGGCGGGGAATCAGAGTTGGGGAATCAGAGGCGGGGAATCAGATATGGGGAATCAGAGGCGGGGTATCAGAGGTGGGGAAACAGAGGCTGTGAATCAGACATGGGGAATCAGAGGCGGGGGATCAGAGGTGGTGAATCAGAGATGGCGAATCAGAGGCGGGGAATCAGAGGCTGGGATTCAGACGCGGGGAATCAGAGGCGGGGAATCAGAGCTGGGGAATCAGAGGCGGGCTATCAGAGTTGGGGAATCAGCGGCGGGGAATCAGATATGGGGAATCAGAGGTGGGGAATCAGAGGTTGGAAATCAGAGGCAGGGAATCAAAGGCGGGGAATCAGATATG
The DNA here is from genome assembly GCF_036971445.1 of Narcine bancroftii. Taxonomy (NCBI): domain Eukaryota; kingdom Metazoa; phylum Chordata; class Chondrichthyes; order Torpediniformes; family Narcinidae; genus Narcine; species Narcine bancroftii. The sequence continues at coordinate 306,676,475 of NC_091469.1, read as the reverse complement.
GGGAATCAGAGGCGGGGAATCAGAGGCGGGGAATCAGAGGCAGGGAATCAGATGTGCGGTATCAGAGATGGGGAATCAGAGGCAGGGAATCAGAGGCGGGGAATCAGAGGCGGGTAATCAGAGGCCGGGAATCAGAGGCCGGAAATCAGAGGCCGGGAATCAGAGGCCGGGAATCAGAGGCCGGGAATCAGAGGCCGGGAATCAGAGGTGGGGAATAAGAGGCAGGGAATCAGATGTGCAGAATCAGAGTTGGGGAATCAGAGGCGGGGAATTAGATATGGGGAAACAGAGGCGGGGAATCAGAGGCGGGGAATCAGATATGGGGAATCAGAGGTGGGGAATCAGAGGCAGGGAATCAGATGTGTGGAATCAGAGATGGGGAATCAGAGGCGGGGAATGAGATATGGGGAATCAGAGGCGGGGAATCAGAGTTGGGGAAATAGAGGCGAGGAATCAGATATGGGGAATCAGAGGTGGCGAATCAAAGGCGGTGAATCAGAGATGGGGAATCAGAGGCCGGGAATCAGAGGCAGGGAATCAAACACGGGGAATCAGAGGCGGGGAATCAGAGCTGGGGAATCAGTGGCGGGGAATCAGAGTTGGGGAATCAGAGGCGGGGAATCAGATATGGGGAAACAGAGGCGGGGAATCAGAGGCGGGGAAACAGAGGCGGGGAATCAGATATGGGGAATCAGAGGTGGGTAATTAGAGGTTGGGAATTAGATGCAGGGAATCAGAGGCGGGGAATCAGAGGCGGGGAATCAGAGGCAGGGAATCAGATGTGCGGAATCAGAGATGGGGAATGAGAGGCAGGGAATCAGAGGCGGGGAATCAGAGGCCGGGAATGAGAGGCCGGGAATCAGAGGCCGGGAATGAGAGGCCGGGAATGAGAGGCCGGGACTCAGAGGCCGGGAATCAGAGGCCGGGAATCAGAGGTGGGGAATAAGAGGCAGGGAATCAGATGTGCAGAATCAGAGTTGGGGAATCAGAGGCGGGGAATCAGATATGGGGAATCAGAGGCGGGGTATCAGATGTGGGGAAACAGAGGCTGTGAATCAGACATGGGGAATCAGAGGCGGGGGATCAGAGGTGGTGAATCAGAGATGGGGAATCAGAGTCGGGGAATCAGAGGCTGGGATTCAGACGCGGGGAATCAGAGGCGGGGAATCAGAGCTGGGGAATCAGAGGCGGGCTATCAGAGTTGGGGAATCAGCGGCGGGGAATCAGATATGGGGAATCAGAGGCGGGGAATCAGAGCTGGGGAATGAGAGGCCGGGGATCAGATATGGGGAAACAGAGGCGGGGAATAAGAGGCGGGGAAACAGAGGCGGGGAATCAGATATGGGGAATCAGAGGTGGGGAATCAGAGGTTGGAAATCAGAGGCAGGGAATCAAAGGAGGGGAATCAGATATGGGGAATCAGAGGCGGGGAATCAGAGGCGGGGAATCAGAGGCAGGGAATCAGATGTGTGGTATCAGAGATGGGGAATCAGAGGCAGGGAATCAGAGGCGGGGAATCAGAGGCGGGTAATCAGAGGCCGGGAATCAGAGGCCGGAAATCAGAGGCCGGGAATCAGAGGCCGGGAATCAGAGGCCGGGAATCAGAGGTCGGGAATCAGAGGTGGGGAATAAGAGGCAGGGAATCAGATGTGCAGAATCAGAGTTGGGGAATCAGAGGCGGGGAATTAGATATGGGGAAACAGAGGCGGGGAATCAGAGGCGGGGAATCAGATATGGGGAATCAGAGGTGGGGAATCAGAGGCAGGGAATCAGATGTGTGGAATCAGAGATGGGGAATCAGAGGCGGGGAATGAGATATGGGGAATCAGAGGCGGGGAATCAGAGGTGGGGAAATAGAGGCGAGGAATCAGATATGGGGAATCAGAGGTGGCGAATCAAAGGCGGTGAATCAGAGATGGGGAATCAGAGGCGGGGAATCAGAGGCAGGGAATCAAACACGGGGAATCAGAGGCGGGGAATCAGAGCTGGGGAATAAGTGGCGGGGAATCAGAGTTGGGGAATCAGAGGCGGGGAATCAGAGGCGGGGAAACAGAGGCGGGGAATCAGATATGGGGAATCAGAGGTGGGTAATTAGAGGTTGGGAATTAGATGCAGGGAATCAGAGGCGGGGAATCAGAGGCGGGGAATCAGAGGCAGGGAATCAGATGTGCGGAATCAGAGGTGGGGAATCAGAGGCAGGGAATCAGATGTGTGGAATCAGAGATTGGGAATCAGAGGCAGGGAATCAGAATCAGAAGCGGGGAATCAGAGGCCGGGAATCAGAGGCCGGGAATCAGAGTTGGGGAATCAGAGTCCGGGAATCAGAGATGGGGAATCAGAGGCGGGGAATGAGATATGGGGAATCAGAGGCTGGGAATCAGAGGCAGGGAATCAAACACGGGGAATCAGAGGCGGGGAATCAGAGCTGGGGAATCAGTGGCGGGGAATCAGAGTTGGGGAATCAGAGGCGGGGAATCAGATATGGGGAAACAGAGGCGGGGAATCAGAGGCGGGGAAACAGAGGCGGGGAATCAGATATGGGGAATCAGAGGTGGGTAATTAGAGGTTGGGAATTAGATGCAGGGAATCAGAGGCGGGGAATCAGAGGCATGGATTCAGACGCAGGGAATCAGAGGCGTGGAATCATAGCTGGCGAATCAGAGGCGGGGAATCAGAGTTGGGGAATCAGAGGTGGGTATCAGATATGGGGAATCAGAGGCGGGGAATCAGAGGCGGGGAAACAGAGGCGGGGAATCAGATATGGGGAATCATAGGTGGAAAATCAGATGTGGTGAATCGGAGATGGGGAATCAGTGGTGGGGAATCAGAGGCAGGGTATCAGACGCGGGGTATCAGAGTCAGGGAATGAGAGCTGGGGAATCAGAGGCGGGGAATCAGAGTTGGGGAATCAGAGGAGGGGAATCAGAGGCGGGGAATCAGAGGCGGGGAATCAGAGGCGGGGTAACAGAGGTGGGAAATCAGAGGCAGGGAATCACAGGCAGGGAATCAGATGTGGGGAATCAGAGGCGGGGAATCATAGCTGGCGAATCACAGGTGGGGAATCAGAGTTGGGGAATCAGAGGAGGGGAATCAGACATGGGGAATCAGAGGCGGGGTATCAGAGGTGGGGAAACAGAGGCTGTGAATCAGACATGGGGAATCAGAGGCGGGGGATCAGAGGTGGTGAATCAGAGATGGGGAATCAGAGGCGGGGAATCAGAGGCTGGGATTCAGACGCGGGGAATCAGAGGCGGGGAATCAGAGCTGGGGAATCAGAGGCGGGCTATCAGAGTTGGGGAATCAGCGGCGGGGAATCAGATATGGGGAATCAGAGGCGGGGAATCAGAGCTGGGGAATGAGAGGCCGGGAATCAGATATGGGGAAACAGAGGCGGGGAATAAGAGGCGGGGAAACAGAGGCGGGGAATCAGATATGGGGAATCAGAGGTGGGGAATCAGAGGTTGGAAATCAGAGGCAGGGAATCAAAGGCGGGGAATCAGAATTGGGGAATCAGAGATAGGGAATCAGAGATGGGGAATCAGAGGCGGGGAATCAGACGCGGGGAATCAGAGGTGGTGAATCAGAGCTGGGGAATCAGAGGCGGGGAATCAGTGTTGGGGAATCAGAGGCGGGGAATCAGATATGAGGAAACAGAGGCAGGGAATCAGAGGCGGGGAAACTGAGGCGGGGAATCAGATATGGGGAATCAGAGGTGGGGAATCAGAGGTTGGGAATCAGAGGCATGGAATCAGAGGCGGGGCATCAGAGGCGGGGAAACATAGGTGGGGAATCAGATATGGGGAATCGGAGGTGGGGAATCAGAGGCGATGAATCAGAGATGGCGAATCAGAGGCGGGGAAACAGAGGCGGGCAATAAGACATGGGGAATCAGAGGCTGGGAATCAGACGCGGGGAATCAGAGGCGGGGAATCAGAGCTGGGGAATCAGAGGCAGGGAATCAAAGGCGGGGAATCAGAATTGGGGAATCAGAGATAGGGAATCAGAGATGGGGAATCAGAGGCGTGGAATCAGACGCGGGGAATCAGAGGTGGTGAATCAGAGCTGGGGAATCAGAGGCGGGGAATCAGTGTTGGGGAATCAGAGGCGGGGAATCAGATATGAGGAAACAGAGGCAGGGAATCAGAGGCGGGGAAACTGAGGCGGGGAATCAGATATGGGGAATCAGAGGTGGGGAATCAGAGGTTGGGAATCAGAGGCATGGAATCAGAGGCGGGGCATCAGAGGCGGGGAAACATAGGTGGGGAATCAGATATGGGGAATCGGAGGTGGGGAATCAGAGGCGATGAATCAGAGATGGCGAATCAGAGGCGGGGAAACAGAGGCGGGCAATAAGACATGGGGAATCAGAGGCTGGGAATCAGACGCGGGGAATCAGAGGCGGGGAATCAGAGCTGGGGAATCAGAGGCGGGGAATCAGAGTTGGGGAATCAGAGGCGGGGAATCAGAGGCGGGGAATCAGAGGCGGGGAATCAGATGTGCGGTATCAGAGATGGGGAATCAGAGGCAGGGAATCAGAGGCGGGGAATCAGAGGCGGGTAATCAGAGGCCGGGAATCAGAGGCCGGAAATCAGAGGCCGGGAATCAGAGGCCGGGAATCAGAGGCCGGGAATCAGAGGCCGGGAATCAGAGGTGGGGAATAAGAGGCAGGGATTCAGATGTGCAGAATCAGAGTTGGGGAATCAGAGGCGGGGAATTAGATATGGGGAAACAGAGGCGGGGAATCAGAGGCGGGGAATCAGATATGGGGAATCAGAGGTGGGGAATCAGAGGCAGGGAATCAGATGTGCGGAATCAGAGATGGGGAATCAGAGGCGGGGAATGAGATATGGGGAATCAGAGGCGGGGAATCAGAGTTGGGGAAATAGAGGCGAGGAATCAGATATGGGGAATCAGAGGTGGCGAATCAAAGGCGGTGAATCAGAGATGGGGAATCAGAGGCGGGGAATCAGAGGCAGGGAATCAAACACGGGGAATCAGAGGCGGGGAATCAGAGCTGGGGAATCAGTGGCGGGGAATCAGAGTTGGGGAATCAGAGGCGGGGAATCAGATATGGGGAAACAGAGGCGGGGAATCAGAGGCGGGGAAACAGAGGCGGGGAATCAGATATGGGGAATCAGAGGTGGGTAATTAGAGGTTGGGAATTAGATGCAGGGAATCAGAGGCGGGGAATCAGAGGCGGGGAATCAGAGGCAGGGAATCAGATGTGCGGAATCAGAGATGAGGAATCAGAGGCAGGGAATCAGAGGCGGGGAATCAGAGGCCGGGAATGAAAGGCAGGGAATCAGAGGCGGGGAATCAGAGGCCGGGAATGAGAGGCCGGGAATCAGAGGCCGTGAAACAGAGGCCGGGAATCAGAGGTGGGGAATAAGAGGCAGGGAATCAGATGTGCGGAATCAGAGATGGGGAATCAGAGGCAGGGAATCACTGGCGGGTAATCAGAGGCGGGGAATCAGAGACCGGGAATCAGAGGCCGGGAATGAGAGGCCGGGAATCAGAGGCCGGGAATCAGAGGCTGGGAATCAGAGGTGGGGTATAAGAGGCCGGGAATCAGAGATCGGGAATCAGAGGCGGGGAATCAGAGGCGGGGAATCAGAGGCATGGATTCAGACGCAGGGAATCAGAGGCGTGGAATCATAGCTGGCGAATCAGAGGCGGGGAATCAGAGTTGGGGAATCAGAGGTGGGTATCAGATATGGGAAATCAGAGGCGGGGAATCAGAGGCGGGGAAACAGAGGCGGGGAATCAGATATGGGGAATCATAGGTGGAAAATCAGAGGTGGTGAATCAGAGATGGGGAATCAGTGGTGGGGAATCAGAGGCAGGGTATCAGACGCGGGGTATCAGAGTCAGGGAATGAGAGCTGGGGAATCAGAGGCGGGGAATCAGAGTTGGGGAATCAGAGGAGGGGAATCAGAGGCGGGGAATCAGAGGCGGGGAATCAGAGGCGGGGTAACAGAGGTGGGAAATCAGAGGCAGGGAATCACAGGCAGGGAATCAGATGTGGGGAATCAGAGGCGGGGAATCATAGCTGGCGAATCACAGGTGGGGAATCAGAGTTGGGGAATCAGAGGAGGGGAATCAGACATGGGGAATCAGAGGCGGGGTATCAGAGGTGGGGAAACAGAGGCTGTGAATCAGACATGGGGAATCAGAGGCGGGGGATCAGAGGTGGTGAATCAGAGATGGGGAATCAGAGGCGGGGAATCAGAGGCTGGGATTCAGACGCGGGGAATCAGAGGCGGGGAATCAGAGCTGGGGAATCAGAGGCGGGCTATCAGAGTTGGGGAATCAGCGGCGGGGAGTCAGATATGGGGAATCAGAGGCGGGGAATCAGAGCTGGGGAATGAGAGGCCGGGAATCAGATATGGGGAAACAGAGGCGGGGAATAAGAGGCGGGGAAACAGAGGCGGGGAATCAGATATGGGGAATCAGAGGTGGGGAATCAGAGGTTGGAAATCAGAGGCAGGGAATCAAAGGCGGGGAATCAGAATTGGGGAATCAGAGATAGGGAATCAGAGATGGGGAATCAGAGGCGGGGAATCAGACGCGGGGAATCAGAGGTGGTGAATCAGAGCTGGGGAATCAGAGGCGGGGAATCAGTGTTGGGGAATCAGAGGCGGGGAATCAGATATGAGGAAACAGAGGCAGGGAATCAGAGGCGGGGAAACTGAGGCGGGGAATCAGATATGGGGAATCAGAGGTGGGGAATCAGAGGTTGGGAATCAGAGGCATGGAATCAGAGGCCGGGAATCAGAGGTGGGGAATAAGAGGCAGGGATTCAGATGTGCAGAATCAGAGTTGGGGAATCAGAGGCTGGGAATCAGACGCGGGGAATCAGAGGCGGGGAATCAGAGCTGGGGAATTAGAGGCGGGGAATCAGAGTTGGGGAATCAGAGGCGGGGAATCAGAGGCGGGGAATCAGGGGCGGGGAATCAGATGTGCGGTATCAGAGATGGGGAATCAGAGGCAGGGAATCAGAGGCGGGGAATCAGAGGCGGGTAATCAGAGGCCGGGAATCAGAGGCCGGAAATCAGAGGCCGGGAATCAGAGGCCGGGAATCAGAGGCCGGGAATCAGAGGCCGGGAATCAGAGGTGGGGAATAAGAGGCAGGGATTCAGATGTGCAGAATCAGAGTTGGGGAATCAGAGGCGGGGAATTAGATATGGGGAAACAGAGGCGGGGAATCAGAGGCGGGGAATCAGATATGGGGAATCAGAGGTGGGGAATCAGAGGCAGGGAATCAGATGTGCGGAATCAGAGATGGGGAATCAGAGGCGGGGAATGAGATATGGGGAATCAGAGGCGGGGAATCAGAGTTGGGGAAATAGAGGCGAGGAATCAGATATGGGGAATCAGAGGTGGCGAATCAAAGGCGGTGAATCAGAGATGGGGAATCAGAGGCGGGGAATCAGAGGCAGGGAATCAAACACGGGGAATCAGAGGCGGGGAATCAGAGCTGGGGAATCAGTGGCGGGGAATCAGAGTTGGGGAATCAGAGGCGGGGAATCAGATATGGGGAAACAGAGGCGGGGAATCAGAGGCGGGGAAACAGAGGCGGGGAATCAGATATGGGGAATCAGAGGTGGGTAATTAGAGGTTGGGAATTAGATGCAGGGAATCAGAGGCGGGGAATCAGAGGCGGGGAATCAGAGGCAGGGAATCAGATGTGCGGAATCAGAGATGGGGAATCAGAGGCAGGGAATCAGAGGCGGGGAATCAGAGGCCGGGAATGAGAGGCCGGGAATCAGAGGCCGGGAATGAGAGGCCGGGAATGAGAGGCCGGGAATCAGAGGCCGGGAATCAGAGGCCGGGAATCAGAGGTGGGGAATAAGAGGCAGGGAATCAGATGTGCAGAATCAGAGTTGGGGAATCAGAGGCGGGGAATCAGATATGGGGAATCAGAGGCGGGGTATCAGAGGTGGGGAAACAGAGGCTGTGAATCAGACATGGGGAATCAGAGGCGGGGGATCAGAGGTGGTGAATCAGAGATGGGGAATCAGAGGCGGGGAATCAGAGGCTGGGATTCAGACGCGGGGAATCAGAGGCGGGGAATCAGAGCTGGGGAATCAGAGGCGGGCTATCAGAGTTGGGGAATCAGCGGCGGGGAATCAGATATGGGGAATCAGAGGCGGGGAATCAGAGCTGGGGAATGAGAGGCCGGGAATCAGATATGGGGAAACAGAGGCGGGGAATCAGAGGCGGGGAAACAGAGGCGGGGAATCAGATATGGGGAATCAGAGGTGGGTAATTAGAGGTTGGGAATTAGATGCAGGGAATCAGAGGCGGGGAATCAGAGGTGGGGAATAAGAGGCAGGGAATCAGATGTGCAGAATCAGAGTTGGGGAATCAGAGGCGGGGAATCAGATATGGGGAATCAGAGGCGGGGTATCAGAGGTGGGGAAACAGAGGCTGTGAATCAGACATGGGGAATCAGAGGCGGGGGATCAGAGGTGGTGAATCAGAGATGGGGAATCAGAGGCGGGGAATCAGAGGCTGGGATTCAGATGCGGGGAATCAGAGGCGGGGAATCAGAGCTGGGGAATCAGAGGCGGGCTATCAGAGTTGGGGAATCAGCGGCGGGGAATCAGATATGGGGAATCAGAGGCGGGGAATCAGAGCTGGGGAATGAGACGCGGGGAATCAGAGGCGGGGAATCAGAGCTGGGGAATCAGAGGCGGGCTATCAGAGTTGGGGAATCAGCGGCGGGGAATCAGATATGGGGAAACAGAGGCGGGGAATAAGAGGCGGGGAAACAGAGGCGGGGAATCAGATATGGGGAATCAGAGGTGGGGAATCAGAGGTTGGAAATCAGAGGCAGGGAATCAAAGGCGGGGAATCAGATATGGGGAATCAGAGGCGGGGAATCAGAGGCGGGGAATCAGCGGCGGGGAATCAGATGTGTGGTATCAGAGATGGGGAATCAGAGGCAGGGAATCAGAGGTGGGGAATCAGAGGCGGGTAATCAGAGGCCGGGAATCAGAGGCCGGAAATCAGAGGCCGGGAATCAGAGGCCGGGAATCAGAGGCCGGGAATCAGAGGCCGGGAATCAGAGGTGGGGAATAAGAGGCAGGGAATCAGATTTGCAGAATCAGAGTTGGGGAATCAGAGGCGGGGAATTAGATATGGGGAAACAGAGGCGGGGAATCAGAGGCGGGGAATCAGATATGGGGAATCAGAGGCGGGGAATCAGAGGTAGGGATTCAGACGCGGGGAATCAGAGGCGGGGAATCAGAGCTGGGGAATCAGAGGCGGGCTATCAGAGTTGGGGAATCAGCGGCGGGGAATCAGATATGGGGAATCAGAGGCGGGGAATCAGAGCTGGGGAATGAGACGCGGGGAATCAGAGGCGGGGAATCAGAGCTGGGGAATCAGAGGCGGGCTATCAGAGTTGGGGAATCAGCGGCGGGGAATCAGATATGGGGAAACAGAGGCGGGGAATCAGAGGCGGGGAAACAGAGGCGGGGAATCAGATATGGTGAATCAGAGGTGGGTAATTAGAGGTTGGGAATTAGATGCAGGGAATCAGAGGCGGGGAATCAGAGGCGGGGAATCAGAGGCAGGGAATCAGATGTGCGGAATCAGAGATGGGGAATCAGAGGCAGGGAATCAGAGGCGGGGAATCAGAGGCCGGGAATGAGAGGCCGGGAATCAGAGGCCGGGAATGAGAGGCCGGGAATGAGAGGCCGGGAATCAGAGGCCGGGAATCAGAGGCCGGGAATCAGAGGTGGGGAATAAGAGGCAGGGAATCAGATGTGCAGAATCAGAGTTGGGGAATCAGAGGCGGGGAATCAGATATGGGGAATCAGAGGCGGGGTATCAGAGGTGGGGAAACAGAGGCTGTGAATCAGACATGGGGAATCAGAGGCGGGGGATCAGAGGTGGTGAATCAGAGATGGGGAATCAGAGGCGGGGAATCAGAGGCTGGGATTCAGACGCGGGGAATCAGAGGCGGGGAATCAGAGCTGGGGAATCAGAGGCGGGCTATCAGAGTTGGGGAATCAGCAGCGGGGAATCAGATATGGGGAATCAGAGGCGGGGAATCAGAGCTGGGGAATGAGACGCGGGGAATCAGAGGCGGGGAATCAGAGCTGGGGAATCAGAGGCGGGCTATCAGAGTTGGGGAAACAGAGGCGGGGAATCAGAGGCGGGGAAACAGAGGCGGGGAATCAGATATGGGGAATCAGAGGTGGGTAATTAGAGGTTGGGAATTAGATGCAGGGAATCAGAGGCGGGGAATCAGAGGCGGGAAATCAGAGGCAGGGAATCAGATGTGCGGAATCAGAGATGGGGAATCAGAGGCAGGGAATCAGAGGCGGGGAATCAGATGCTGGGAATGAGAGGCCGGGAATCAGAGGCCGGGAATGAGAGGCCGGGAATGAGAGGCCGGGAATCAGAGGCCGGGAATCAGAGGCCGGGAATCAGAGGTGGGGAATAAGAGGCAGGGAATCAGATGTGCAGAATCAGAGTTGGGGAATCAGAGGCGGGGAATCAGATATGGGGAATCAGAGGCGGGGTATCAGAGGTGGGGAAACAGAGGCTGTGAATCAGACATGGGGAATCAGAGGCGGGTGATCAGAGGTGGTGAATCAGAGATGGGGAATCAGAGGCGGGGAATCAGAGGCTGGGATTCAGACGCGGGGAATCAGAGGCGGGGAATCAGAGCTGGGGAATCAGAGGCGGGCTATCAGAGTTGGGGAATCAGCGGCGGGGAATCAGATATGGGGAATCAGAGGCGGGGAATCAGAGCTGGGGAATGAGACGCGGGGAATCAGAGGCGGGGAATCAGAGCTGGGGAATCAGAGGCGGGCTATCAGAGTTGGGGAATCAGCGGCGGGGAATCAGATATGGGGAAACAGAGGCGGGGAATAAGAGGCGGGGAAACAGAGGCGGGGAATCAGATATGGTGAATCAGAGGTGGGGAATCAGAGGTTGGAAATCAGAGGCAGGGAATCAAAGGCGGGGAATCAGATATGGGGAATCAGAGGCGGGGAATCAGAGGCGGGGAATCAGAGGCAGGGAATCAGATGTGTGGTATCAGAGATGGGGAATCAGAGGCAGGGAATCAGAGGTGGGGAATCAGAGGCGGGTAATCAGAGGCCGGGAATCAGAGGCCGGAAATCAGAGGCCGGGAATCAGAGGCCGGGAATCAGAGGCCGGGAATCAGAGGCCGGGAATCAGAGGTGGGGAATAAGAGGCAGGGAATCAGATGTGCAGAATCAGAGTTGGGGAATCAGAGGCGGGGAATTAGATATGGGGAAACAGAGGCGGGGAATCAGAGGCGGGGAATCAGATATGGGGAATCAGAGGTGGGGAATCAGAGGCAGGGAATCAGATGTGTGGAATCAGAGATGGGGAATCAGAGGCGGGGAATGAGATATGGGGAATCAGAGGCGGGGAATCAGAGGTGGGGAAATAGAGGCGAGGAATCAGATATGGGGAATCAGAGGTGGCGAATCAAAGGCGGTGAATCAGAGTTGGGGAATCAGAGGCGGGGAATCAGATATGGGGAAACAGAGGCGGGGAATCAGAGGCGGGGAAACAGAGGCGGGGAATCAGATATGGGGAATCAGAGGTGGGTAATTAGAGGTTGGGAATTAGATGCAGGGAATCAGAGGCGGGGAATCAGAGGCGGGGAATCAGAGGCAGGGAATCAGATGTGCGGAATCAGAGATGGGGAATCAGAGGCAGGGAATCAGAGGCGGGGAATCAGAGGCCGGGAATGAGAGGCCGGGAATCAGAGGCCGGGAATGAGAGGCCGGGAATGAGAGGCCGGGAATCAGAGGCCGGGAATCAGAGGCCGGGAATCAGAGGTGGGGAATAAGAGGCAGGGAATCAGATGTGCAGAATCAGAGTTGGGGAATCAGAGGCGGGGAATCAGATATGGGGAATCAGAGGCGGGGTATCAGAGGTGGGGAAACAGAGGCTGTGAATCAGACATGGGGAATCAGAGGCGGGGGATCAGAGGTGGTGAATCAGAGATGGGGAATCAGAGGCGGCGAATCAGAGGCTGGGATTCAGACGCGGGGAATCAGAGGCGGGGAATCAGAGCTGGGGAATCAGAGGCGGGCTATCAGAGTTGGGGAATCAGCGGCGGGGAATCAGATATGGGGAATCAGAGGCGGGGAATCAGAGCTGGGGAATGAGAGGCCGGGAATCAGATATGGGGAAACAGAGGCGGGGAATCAGAGGCGGGGAAACAGAGGCGGGGAATCAGATATGGGGAATCAGAGGTGGGTAATTAGAGGTTGGGAATTAGATGCAGGGAATCAGAGGCGGGGAATCAGAGGTGGGGAATAAGAGGCAGGGAATCAGATGTGCAGAATCAGAGTTGGGGAATCAGAGGCGGGGAATCAGATATGGGGAATCAGAGGCGGGGTATCAGAGGTGGGGAAACAGAGGCTGTGAATCAGACATGGGGAATCAGAGGCGGGGGATCAGAGGTGGTGAATCAGAGATGGGGAATCAGAGGCGGGGAATCAGAGGCTGGGATTCAGATGCGGGGAATCAGAGGCGGGGAATCAGAGCTGGGGAATCAGAGGCGGGCTATCAGAGTTGGGGAATCAGCGGCGGGGAATCAGATATGGGGAATCAGAGGCGGGGAATCAGAGCTGGGGAATGAGACGCGGGGAATCAGAGGCGGGGAATCAGAGCTGGGGAATCAGAGGCGGGCTATCAGAGTTGGGGAATCAGCGGCGGGGAATCAGATATGGGGAAACAGAGGCGGGGAATAAGAGGCGGGGAAACAGAGGCGGGGAATCAGATATGGGGAATCAGAGGTGGGGAATCAGAGGTTGGAAATCAGAGGCAGGGAATCAAAGGCGGGGAATCAGATATGGGGAATCAGAGGCGGGGAATCAGAGGCGGGGAATCAGCGGCGGGGAATCAGATGTGTGGTATCAGAGATGGGGAATCAGAGGCAGGGAATCAGAGGTGGGGAATCAGAGGCGGGTAATCAGAGGCCGGGAATCGGAGGCCGGAAATCAGAGGCCGGGAATCAGAGGCCGGGAATCAGAGGCCGGGAATCAGAGGCCGGGAATCAGAGGTGGGGAATAAGAGGCAGGGAATCAGATTTGCAGAATCAGAGTTGGGGAATCAGAGGCGGGGAATTAGATATGGGGAAACAGAGGCGGGGAATCAGAGGCGGGGAATCAGATATGGGGAATCAGAGGCGGGGAATCAGAGGCTGGGATTCAGACGCGGGGAATCAGAGGCGGGGAATCAGAGCTGGGGAATCAGAGGCGGGCTATCAGAGTTGGGGAATCAGCGGCGGGGAATCAGATATGGGGAATCAGAGGCGGGGAATCAGAGCTGGGGAATGAGACGCGGGGAATCAGAGCTGGGGAATCAGAGGCGGGCTATCAGAGTTGGGGAATCAGCGGCGGGGAATCAGATATGGGGAAACAGAGGCGGGGAATCAGAGGCGGGGAAACAGAGGCGGGGAATCAGATATGGTGAATCAGAGGTGGGTAATTAGAGGTTGGGAATTAGATGCAGGGAATCAGAGGCGGGGAATCAGAGGCGGGGAATCAGAGGCAGGGAATCAGATGTGCGGAATCAGAGATGGGGAATCAGAGGCAGGGAATCAGAGGCGGGGAATCAGAGGCCGGAAATGAGAGGCCGGGAATCAGAGGCCGGGAATGAGAGGCCGGGAATGAGAGGCCGGGAATCAGAGGCCGGGAATCAGAGGCCGGGAATCAGAGGTGGGGAATAAGAGGCAGGGAATCAGATGTGCAGAATCAGAGTTGGGGAATCAGAGGCGGGGAATCAGATATGGGGAATCAGAGGCGGGGTATCAGAGGTGGGGAAACAGAGGCTGTGAATCAGACATGGGGAATCAGAGGCGGGGGATCAGAGGTGGTGAATCAGAGATGGGGAATCAGAGGCGGGGAATCAGAGGCTGGGATTCAGACGCGGGGAATCAGAGGCGGGGAATCAGAGCTGGGGAATCAGAGGCGGGCTATCAGAGTTGGGGAATCAGCAGCGGGGAATCAGATATGGGGAATCAGAGGCGGGGAATCAGAGCTGGGGAATGAGACGCGGGGAATCAGAGGCGGGGAATCAGAGCTGGGGAATCAGAGGCGGGCTATCAGAGTTGGGGAAACAGAGGCGGGGAATCAGAGGCGGGGAAACAGAGGCGGGGAATCAGATATGGGGAATCAGAGGTGGGTAATTAGAGGTTGGGAATTAGATGCAGGGAATCAGAGGCGGGGAATCAGAGGCGGGAAATCAGAGGCAGGGAATCAGATGTGCGGAATCAGAGATGGGGAATCAGAGGCAGGGAATCAGAGGCGGGGAATCAGATGCTGGGAATGAGAGGCCGGGAATCAGAGGCCGGGAATGAGAGGCCGGGAATGAGAGGCCGGGAATCAGAGGCCGGGAATCAGAGGCCGGGAATCAGAGGTGGGGAATAAGAGGCAGGGAATCAGATGTGCAGAATCAGAGTTGGGGAATCAGAGGCGGGGAATCAGATATGGGGAATCAGAGGCGGGGTATCAGAGGTGGGGAAACAGAGGCTGTGAATCAGACATGGGGAATCAGAGGCGGGGGATCAGAGGTGGTGAATCAGAGATGGGGAATCAGAGGCGGGGAATCAGAGGCTGGGATTCAGACGCGGGGAATCAGAGGCGGGGAATCAGAGCTGGGGAATCAGAGGCGGGCTATCAGAGTTGGGGAATCAGCGGCGGGGAATCAGATATGGGGAATCAGAGGCGGGGAATCAGAGCTGGGGAATGAGACGCGGGGAATCAGAGGCGGGGAATCAGAGCTGGGGAATCAGAGGCGGGCTATCAGAGTTGGGGAATCAGCGGCGGGGAATCAGATATGGGGAAACAGAGGCGGGGAATAAGAGGCTGGGAAACAGAGGCGGGGAATCAGATATGGGGAATCAGAGGTGGGGAATCAGAGGTTGGAAATCAGAGGCAGGGAATCAAAGGCGGGGAATCAGATATGGGGAATCAGAGGCGGGGAATCAGAGGCGGGGAATCAGAGGCAGGGAATCAGATGTGTGGTATCAGAGATGGGGAATCAGAGGCAGGGAATCAGAGGTGGGGAATCAGAGGCGGGTAATCAGAGGCCGGGAATCAGAGGCCGGAAATCAGAGGCCGGGAATCAGAGGCCGGGAATCAGAGGCCGGGAATCAGAGGCCGGGAATCAGAGGTGGGGAATAAGAGGCAGGGAATCAGATGTGCAGAATCAGAGTTGGGGAATCAGAGGCGGGGAATTAGATATGGGGAAACAGAGGCGGGGAATCAGAGGCGGGGAATCAGATATGGGGAATCAGAGGTGGGGAATCAGAGGCAGGGAATCAGATGTGTGGAATCAGAGATGGGGAATCAGAGGCGGGGAATGAGATATGGGGAATCAGAGGCGGGGAATCAGAGGTGGGGAAATAGAGGCGAGGAATCAGATATGGGGAATCAGAGGTGGCGAATCAAAGGCGGTGAATCAGAGATGGGGAATCAGAGGCGGGGAATCAGAGGCTGGGATTCAGACGCGGGGAATCAGAGGCGGGGAATCAGAGCTGGGGAATCAGAGGCGGGCTATCAGAGTTGGGGAATCAGCAGCGGGGAATCAGATATGGGGAATCAGAGGCGGGGAATCAGAGCTGGGGAATGAGATGCGGGGAATCAGAGGCGGGAAATCAGAGCTGGGGAATCAGAGGCGGGCTATCAGAGTTGGGGAATCAGCGGCGGGGAATCAGATATGGGGAAACAGAGGCGGGGAATAAGAGGCGGGGAAACAGAGGCGGGGAATCAGATATGGGGAATCAGAGGTGGGGAATCAGAGGTTGGTAATCAGAGGCAGGGAATCAAAGGCGGGGAATCAGATATGGGGAATCAGAGGCGGGGAATCAGAGGCGGGGAATCAGAGGCAGGGAATCAGATGTGTGGTATCAGAGATGGGGAATCAGAGGCAGGGAATCAGAGGTGGGGAATCAGAGGCGGGTAATCAGAGGCCGGGAATCAGAGGCCGGAAATCAGAGGCCGGGAATCAGAGGCCGGGAATCAGAGGCCGGGAATCAGAGGCCGGGAATCAGAGGTGGGGAATAAGAGGCAGGGAATCAGATGTGCAGAATCAGAGTTGGGGAATCAGAGGCGGGGAATTAGATATGGGGAAACAGAGGCTGGGATTCAGACGCGGGGAATCAGAGGCGGGGAATCAGAGCTGGGGAATCAGAGGCGGGCTATCAGAGTTGGGGAATCAGCGGCGGGGAATCAGATATGGGGAATCAGAGGCGGGGAATCAGAGCTGGGGAATGAGACGCGGGGAATCAGAGGCGGGGAATCAGAGCTGGGGAATCAGAGGCGGGCTATCAGAGTTGGGGAATCAGCGGCGGGGAATCAGATATGGGGAAACAGAGGCGGGGAATAAGAGGCGGGGAAACAGAGGTGGGGAATCAGATATGGGGAATCAGAGGTGGGGAATCAGAGGTTGGAAATCAGAGGCAGGGAATCAAAGGCGGTGAATCAGATATGGGGAATCAGAGGTGGGGAATCAGAGGTTGGAAATCAGAGGCAGGGAATCAAAGGCGGGGAATCAGATATGGGGAATCAGAGGCAGGGAATCAAACACGGGGAATCAGAGGCGGGGAATCAGAGCTGGGGAATCAGTGGCGTGGAATCAGAGTTGGGGAATCAGAGGCGGGGAATCAGATATGGGGAAACAGAGGCGGGGAATCAGAGGTGGGTAATTAGAGGTTGGGAATTAGATGCAGGGAATCAGAGGCGGGGAATCAGAGGCGGGGAATCAGAGGCAGGGAATCAGATGTGCGGAATCAGAGATGGGGAATCAGAGGCAGGGAATCAGAGGCGGGGAATCAGAGGCCGGGAATGAGAGGCCGGGAATCAGAGGCCGGGAATGAGAGGCCGGGAATGAGAGGCCGGGAATCAGAGGCCGGGAATCAGAGGCCGGGAATCAGAGGTGGGGAATAAGAGGCAGGGAATCAGATGTGCAGAATCAGAGTTGGGGAATCAGAGGCGGGGAATCAGATATGGGGAATCAGAGGCGGGGTATCAGAGGTGGGGAAACAGAGGCTGTGAATCAGACATGGGGAATCAGAGGCGGGGGATCAGAGGTGGTGAATCAGAGATGGGGAATCAGAGGCGGGAAATCAGAGGCTGGGATTCAGACGCGGGGAATCAGAGGTGGGGAATCAGAGCTGGGGAATCAGAGGCGGGCTATCAGAGTTGGGGAATCAGCGGCGGGGAATCAGATATGGGGAATCAGAGGCGGGGAATTAGATATGGGGAAACAGAGGCGGGGAATCAGAGGCGGGGAATCAGATATGGGGAATCAGAGGTGGGGAATCAGAGGCAGGGAATCAGATGTGTGGAATCAGAGATGGGGAATCAGAGGCGGGGAATGAGATATGGGGAATCAGAGGCGGGGAATCAGAGGTGGGGAAATAGAGGCGAGGAATCAGATATGGGGAATCAGAGGTGGCGAATCAAAGGCGGTGAATCAGAGATGGGGAATCAGAGGCGGGGAATCAGAGGCAGGGAATCAAACACGGGGAATCAGAGGCGGGGAATCAGAGCTGGGGAATCAGTGGCGGGGAATCAGAGTTGGGGAATCAGAGGCGGGGAATCAGAGGCGGGGAAACAGAGGCGGGGAATCAGATATGGGGAATCAGAGGTGGGTAATTAGAGGTTGGGAATTAGATGCAGGGAATCAGAGGCAGGGAATCAGAGGCGGGGAATCAGAGGCAGGGAATCAGATGTGCGGAATCAGAGGTGGGGAATCAGAGGCAGGGAATCAGATGTGTGGAATCAGAGATGGGGAATCAGAGGCAGGGAATCAGAATCAGAAGCGGGGAATCAGAGGCCGGGAATCAGAGGCCGGGAATCAGAGTTGGGGAATCAGAGTCCGGGAATCAGAGATGGGGAATCAGAGGCGGGGAATGAGATATGGGGAATCAGAGTCTGGGAATCAGAGGCAGGGAATCAAACACGGGGAATCAGAGGCGGGGAATCAGAGCTGGGGAATCAGTGGCGGGGAATCAGAGTTGGGGAATCAGAGGCGGGGAATCAGATATGGGGAAACAGAGGCGGGGAATCAGAGGCGGGGAAACAGAGGCGGGGAATCAGATATGGGGAATCAGAGGTGGGTAATTAGAGGTTGGGAATTAGATGCAGGGAATCAGAGGCGGGGAATCAGAGGCGGAGAATCAGAGGCAGGGAATCAGATGTGCGGAATCAGAGATGGGTATCAGAAGCAGGGAATCAGAGGCGGGGAATCAGAGGCCGGGAATGAGAGGCCGGGAATCAGAGGCCGTGAAACAGAGGCCGGGAATCAGAGGTGGGGAATAAGAGGCAGGGAATCAGATGTGCGGAATCAGAGATGGGGAATCAGAGGCAGGGAATCACTGGCGGGTAATCAGAGGCGGGGAATCAGAGACCGGGAATCAGAGGCCGGGAATGAAAGGCCGGGAATCAGAGGCCGGGAATCAGAGGCTGGGAATCAGAGGTGGGGTATAAGAGTCCGGGAATCAGAGATCGGGAATCAGAGGCGGGGAATCAGAGGCGGGGAATCAGAGGCATGGATTCAGACGCAGGGAATCAGAGGCGTGGAATCATAGCTGGCGAATCAGAGGCGGGGAATCAGAGTTGGGGAATCAGAGGTGGGTATCAGATATGGGGAATCAGAGGTGGGGAATCAGAGGCGGGGAAACAGAGGCGGGGAATCAGATATGGGGAATCATAGGTGGAAAATCAGAGGTGGTGAATCGGAGATGGGGAATCAGTGGTGGGGAATCAGAGGCAGGGTATCAGACGCGGGGTATCAGAGTCAGGGAATGAGAGCTGGGGTATCAGAGGCGGTGAATCAGAGTTGGGGAATCAGAGGAGGGGAATCAGAGGCGGGGAATCAGAGGCGGGGAATCAGAGGCGGGGTAACAGAGGTGGGAAATCAGAGGCAGGGAATCACAGGCAGGGAATCAGATGTGGGGAATCAGAGGCGGGGAATCATAGCTGGCGAATCACAGGTGGGGAATCAGAGTTGGGGAATCAGAGGAGGGGAATCAGACATGGGGAATCAGAGGCGGGGTATCAGAGGTGGGGAAACAGAGGCTGTGAATCAGACATGGGGAATCAGAGGCGGGGGATCAGAGGTGGTGAATCAGAGATGGGGAATCAGAGGCGGGGAATTTGAGGCTGGGATTCAGACGCGGGGAATCAGAGGCGGGGAATCAGAGCTGGGGAATCAGAGGCGGGCTATCAGAGTTGGGGAATCAGCGGCGGGGAATCAGATATGGGGAATCAGAGGCGGGGAATCAGAGCTGGGGAATGAGAGGCCGGGAATCAGATATGGGGAAACAGAGGCGGGGAATAAGAGGCGGGGAAACAGAGGCGGGGAATCAGATATGGGGAATCAGAGGTGGGGAATCAGAGGTTGGAAATCAGAGGCAGGGAATCAAAGGCGGGGAATCAGAATTGGGGAATCAGAGATAGGGAATCAGAGATGGGGAATCAGAGGCGGGGAATCAGACGCGGGGAATCAGAGGTGGTGAATCAGAGCTGGGGAATCAGAGGCGGGGAATCAGTGTTGGGGAATCAGAGGCGGGGAATCAGATATGAGGAAACAGAGGCAGGGAATCAGAGGCGGGGAAACTGAGGCGGGGAATCAGATATGGGGAATCAGAGGTGGGGAATCAGAGGTTGGGAATCAGAGGCATGGAATCAGAGGCGGGGCATCAGAGGCGGGGAAACATAGGTGGGGAATCAGATATGGGGAATCGGAGGTGGGGAATCAGAGGCGATGAATCAGAGATGGCGAATCAGAGGCGGGGAAACAGAGGCGGGCAATAAGACATGGGGAATCAGAGGCTGGGAATCAGACGCGGGGAATCAGAGGCGGGGAATCAGAGCTGGGGAATCAGAGGCAGGGAATCAAAGGCGGGGAATCAGAATTGGGGAATCAGAGATAGGGAATCAGAGATGGGGAATCAGAGGCGGGGAATCAGACGCGGGGAATCAGAGGTGGTGAATCAGAGCTGGGGAATCAGAGGCGGGGAATCAGTGTTGGGGAATCAGAGGCGGGGAATCAGATATGAGGAAACAGAGGCAGGGAATCAGAGGCGGGGAAACTGAGGCGGGGAATCAGATATGGGGAATCAGAGGTGGGGAATCAGAGGTTGGGAATCAGAGGCATGGAATCAGAGGCGGGGCATCAGAGGCGGGGAAACATAGGTGGGGAATCAGATATGGGGAATCGGAGGTGGGGAATCAGAGGCGATGAATCAGAGATGGCGAATCAGAGGCGGGGAAACAGAGGCGGGCAATAAGACATGGGGAATCAGAGGCTGGGAATCAGACGCGGGGAATCAGAGGCGGGGAATCAGAGCTGGGGAATCAGAGGCGGGGAATCAGAGTTGGGGAATCAGAGGCGGGGAATCAGAGGCGGGGAATCAGAGGCGGGGAATCAGATGTGCGGTATCAGAGATGGGGAATCAGAGGCAGGGAATCAGAGGCGGGGAATCAGAGGCGGGTAATCAGAGGCCGGGAATCAGAGGCCGGAAATCAGAGGCCGGGAATCAGAGGCCGGGAATCAGAGGCCGGGAATCAGAGGCCGGGAATCAGAGGTGGGGAATAAGAGGCAGGGATTCAGATGTGCAGAATCAGAGTTGGGGAATCAGAGGCGGGGAATTAGATATGGGGAAACAGAGGCGGGGAATCAGAGGCGGGGAATCAGATATGGGGAATCAGAGGTGGGGAATCAGAGGCAGGGAATCAGATGTGCGGAATCAGAGATGGGGAATCAGAGGCGGGGAATGAGATATGGGGAATCAGAGGCGGGGAATCAGAGTTGGGGAAATAGAGGCGAGGAATCAATATGGGGAATCAGAGGTGGCGAATCAAAGGCGGTGAATCAGAGATGGGGAATCAGAGGCGGGGAATCAGAGGCAGGGAATCAAACACGGGGAATCAGAGGCGGGGAATCAGAGCTGGGGAATCAGTGGCGGGGAATCAGAGTTGGGGAATCAGAGGCGGGGAATCAGATATGGGGAAACAGAGGCGGGGAATCAGAGGCGGGGAAACAGAGGCGGGGAATCAGATATGGGGAATCAGAGGTGGGTAATTAGAGGTTGGGAATTAGATGCAGGGAATCAGAGGCGGGGAATCAGAGGCGGGGAATCAGAGGCAGGGAATCAGATGTGCGGAATCAGAGATGAGGAATCAGAGGCAGGGAATCAGAGGCGGGGAATCAGAGGCCGGGAATGAGAGGCAGGGAATCAGAGGCGGGGAATCAGAGGCCGGGAATGAGAGGCCGGGAATCAGAGGCCGTGAAACAGAGGCCGGGAATCAGAGGTGGGGAATAAGAGGCAGGGAATCAGATGTGCGGAATCAGAGATGGGGAATCAGAGGCAGGGAATCACTGGCGGGTAATCAGAGGCGGGGAATCAGAGACCGGGAATCAGAGGCCGGGAATGAGAGGCCGGGAATCAGAGGCCGGGAATCAGAGGCTGGGAATCAGAGGTGGGGTATAAGAGGCCGGGAATCAGAGATCGGGAATCAGAGGCGGGGAATCAGAGGCGGGGAATCAGAGGCATGGATTCAGACGCAGGGAATCAGAGGCGTGGAATCATAGCTGGCGAATCAGAGGCGGGGAATCAGAGTTGGGAAATCAGAGGTGGGTATCAGATATGGGAAATCAGAGGCGGGGAATCAGAGGCGGGGAAACAGAGGCGGGGAATCAGATATGGGGAATCATAGGTGGAAAATCAGAGGTGGTGAATCAGAGATGGGGAATCAGTGGTGGGGAATCAGAGGCAGGGTATCAGACGCGGGGTATCAGAGTCAGGGAATGAGAGCTGGGGAATCAGAGGCGGGGAATCAGAGTTGGGGAATCAGAGGAGGGGAATCAGAGGCGGGGAATCAGAGGCGGGGAATCAGAGGCGGGGTAACAGAGGTCGGAAATCAGAGGCAGGGAATCACAGGCAGGGAATCAGATGTGGGGAATCAGAGGCGGGGAATCATAGCTGGCGAATCACAGGTGGGGAATCAGAGTTGGGGAATCAGAGGAGGGGAATCAGACATGGGGAATCAGAGGCGGGGTATCAGAGGTGGGGAAACAGAGGCTGTGAATCAGACATGGGGAATCAGAGGCGGGGGATCAGAGGTGGTGAATCAGAGATGTGGAATCAGAGGCGGGGAATCAGAGGCTGGGATTCAGACGCGGGGAATCAGAGGCGGGGAATCAGAGCTGGGGAATCAGAGGCGGGCTATCAGAGTTGGGGAATCAGCGGCGGGGAATCAGATATGGGGAATCAGAGGCGGGGAATCAGAGCTGGGGAATGAGATGCGGGGAATCAGAGGCGGGAAATCAGAGCTGGGGAATCAGAGGCGGGCTATCAGAGTTGGGGAATCAGCGGCGGGGAATCAGATATGGGGAAACAGAGGCGGGGAATAAGAGGCGGGGAAACAGAGGCGGGGAATCAGATATGGGGAATCAGAGGTGGGGAATCAGAGGTTGGTAATCAGAGGCAGGGAATCAAAGGCGGGGAATCAGATATGGGGAATCAGAGGCGGGGAATCAGAGGCGGGGAATCAGAGGCAGGGAATCAGATGTGTGGTATCAGAGATGGGGAATCAGAGGCAGGGAATCAGAGGTGGGGAATCAGAGGCGGGTAATCTGAGGCCGGGAATCAGAGGCCGGAAATCAGAGGCCGGGAATCAGAGGCCGGGAATCAGAGGCCGGGAATCAGAGGCCGGGAATCAGAGGTGGGGAATAAGAGGCAGGGAATCAGATGTGCAGAATCAGAGTTGGGGAATCAGAGGCGGGGAATTAGATATGGGGAAACAGAGGCTGGGATTCAGACGCGGGGAATCAGAGGCGGGGAATCAGAGCTGGGGAATCAGAGGCGGGCTATCAGAGTTGGGGAATCAGCGGCGGGGAATCAGATATGGGGAATCAGAGGCGGGGAATCAGAGCTGGGGAATGAGACGCGGGGAATCAGAGGCGGGGAATCAGAGCTGGGGAATCAGAGGCGGGCTATCAGAGTTGGGGAATCAGCGGCGGGGAATCAGATATGGGGAAACAGAGGCGGGGAATAAGAGGCGGGGAAACAGAGGCGGGGAATCAGATATGGGGAATCAGAGGTGGGGAATCAGAGGTTGGAAATCAGAGGCAGGGAATCAAAGGCGGGGAATCAGATATGGGGAATCAGAGGTGGGGAATCAGAGGTTGGAAATCAGAGGCAGGGAATCAAAGGCGGGGAATCAGATATGGGGAATCAGAGGCAGGGAATCAAACACGGGGAATCAGAGGCGGGGAATCAGAGCTGGGGAATCAGTGGCGTGGAATCAGAGTTGGGGAATCAGAGGCGGGGAATCAGATATGGGGAAACAGAGGCGGGGAATCAGAGGTGGGTAATTAGAGGTTGGGAATTAGATGCAGGGAATCAGAGGCGGGGAATCAGAGGCGGGGAATCAGAGGCAGGGAATCAGATGTGCGGAATCAGAGATGGGGAATCAGAGGCGGGGAATGAGATATGGGGAATCAGAGTCTGGGAATCAGAGGCAGGGAATCAAACACGGGGAATCAGAGGCGGGGAATCAGAGCTGGGGAATCAGTGGCGGGGAATCAGAGTTGGGGAATCAGAGGCGGGGAATCAGATATGGGGAAACAGAGGCGGGGAATCAGAGGCGGGGAAACAGAGGCGGGGAATCAGATATGGGGAATCAGAGGTGGGTAATTAGAGGTTGGGAATTAGATGCAGGGAATCAGAGGCGGGGAATCAGAGGCGGAGAATCAGAGGCAGGGAATCAGATGTGCGGAATCAGAGATGGGTATCAGAAGCAGGGAATCAGAGGCGGGGAATCAGAGGCCGGGAATGAGAGGCCGGGAATCAGAGGCCGTGAAACAGAGGCCGGGAATCAGAGGTGGGGAATAAGAGGCAGGGAATCAGATGTGCGGAATCAGAGATGGGGAATCAGAGGCAGGGAATCACTGGCGGGTAATCAGAGGCGGGGAATCAGAGACCGGGAATCAGAGGCCGGGAATGAAAGGCCGGGAATCAGAGGCCGGGAATCAGAGGCTGGGAATCAGAGGTGGGGTATAAGAGTCCGGGAATCAGAGATCGGGAATCAGAGGCGGGGAATCAGAGGCGGGGAATCAGAGGCATGGATTCAGACGCAGGGAATCAGAGGCGTGGAATCATAGCTGGCGAATCAGAGGCGGGGAATCAGAGTTGGGGAATCAGAGGTGGGTATCAGATATGGGGAATCAGAGGTGGGGAATCAGAGGCGGGGAAACAGAGGCGGGGAATCAGATATGGGGAATCATAGGTGGAAAATCAGAGGTGGTGAATCGGAGATGGGGAATCAGTGGTGGGGAATCAGAGGCAGGGTATCAGACGCGGGGTATCAGAGTCAGGGAATGAGAGCTGGGGTATCAGAGGCGGTGAATCAGAGTTGGGGAATCAGAGGAGGGGAATCAGAGGCGGGGAATCAGAGGCGGGGAATCAGAGGCGGGGTAACAGAGGTGGGAAATCAGAGGCAGGGAATCACAGGCAGGGAATCAGATGTGGGGAATCAGAGGCGGGGAATCATAGCTGGCGAATCACAGGTGGGGAATCAGAGTTGGGGAATCAGAGGAGGGGAATCAGACATGGGGAATCAGAGGCGGGGTATCAGAGGTGGGGAAACAGAGGCTGTGAATCAGACATGGGGAATCAGAGGCGGGGGATCAGAGGTGGTGAATCAGAGATGGGGAATCAGAGGCGGGGAATTTGAGGCTGGGATTCAGACGCGGGGAATCAGAGGCGGGGAATCAGAGCTGGGGAATCAGAGGCGGGCTATCAGAGTTGGGGAATCAGCGGCGGGGAATCAGATATGGGGAATCAGAGGCGGGGAATCAGAGCTGGGGAATGAGAGGCCGGGAATCAGATATGGGGAAACAGAGGCGGGGAATAAGAGGCGGGGAAACAGAGGCGGGGAATCAGATATGGGGAATCAGAGGTGGGGAATCAGAGGTTGGAAATCAGAGGCAGGGAATCAAAGGCGGGGAATCAGAATTGGGGAATCAGAGATAGGGAATCAGAGATGGGGAATCAGAGGCGGGGAATCAGACGCGGGGAATCAGAGGTGGTGAATCAGAGCTGGGGAATCAGAGGCGGGGAATCAGTGTTGGGGAATCAGAGGCGGGGAATCAGATATGAGGAAACAGAGGCAGGGAATCAGAGGCGGGGAAACTGAGGCGGGGAATCAGATATGGGGAATCAGAGGTGGGGAATCAGAGGTTGGGAATCAGAGGCATGGAATCAGAGGCGGGGCATCAGAGGCGGGGAAACATAGGTGGGGAATCAGATATGGGGAATCGGAGGTGGGGAATCAGAGGCGATGAATCAGAGATGGCGAATCAGAGGCGGGGAAACAGAGGCGGGCAATAAGACATGGGGAATCAGAGGCTGGGAATCAGACGCGGGGAATCAGAGGCGGGGAATCAGAGCTGGGGAATCAGAGGCAGGGAATCAAAGGCGGGGAATCAGAATTGGGGAATCAGAGATAGGGAATCAGAGATGGGGAATCAGAGGCGGGGAATCAGACGCGGGGAATCAGAGGTGGTGAATCAGAGCTGGGGAATCAGAGGCGGGGAATCAGTGTTGGGGAATCAGAGGCGGGGAATCAGATATGAGGAAACAGAGGCAGGGAATCAGAGGCGGGGAAACTGAGGCGGGGAATCAGATATGGGGAATCAGAGGTGGGGAATCAGAGGTTGGGAATCAGAGGCATGGAATCAGAGGCGGGGCATCAGAGGCGGGGAAACATAGGTGGGGAATCAGATATGGGGAATCGGAGGTGGGGAATCAGAGGCGATGAATCAGAGATGGCGAATCAGAGGCGGGGAAACAGAGGCGGGCAATAAGACATGGGGAATCAGAGGCTGGGAATCAGACGCGGGGAATCAGAGGCGGGGAATCAGAGCTGGGGAATCAGAGGCGGGGAATCAGAGTTGGGGAATCAGAGGCGGGGAATCAGAGGCGGGGAATCAGAGGCGGGGAATCAGATGTGCGGTATCAGAGATGGGGAATCAGAGGCAGGGAATCAGAGGCGGGGAATCAGAGGCGGGTAATCAGAGGCCGGGAATCAGAGGCCGGAAATCAGAGGCCGGGAATCAGAGGCCGGGAATCAGAGGCCGGGAATCAGAGGCCGGGAATCAGAGGTGGGGAATAAGAGGCAGGGATTCAGATGTGCAGAATCAGAGTTGGGGAATCAGAGGCGGGGAATTAGATATGGGGAAACAGAGGCGGGGAATCAGAGGCGGGGAATCAGATATGGGGAATCAGAGGTGGGGAATCAGAGGCAGGGAATCAGATGTGCGGAATCAGAGATGGGGAATCAGAGGCGGGGAATGAGATATGGGGAATCAGAGGCGGGGAATCAGAGTTGGGGAAATAGAGGCGAGGAATCAATATGGGGAATCAGAGGTGGCGAATCAAAGGCGGTGAATCAGAGATGGGGAATCAGAGGCGGGGAATCAGAGGCAGGGAATCAAACACGGGGAATCAGAGGCGGGGAATCAGAGCTGGGGAATCAGTGGCGGGGAATCAGAGTTGGGGAATCAGAGGCGGGGAATCAGATATGGGGAAACAGAGGCGGGGAATCAGAGGCGGGGAAACAGAGGCGGGGAATCAGATATGGGGAATCAGAGGTGGGTAATTAGAGGTTGGGAATTAGATGCAGGGAATCAGAGGCGGGGAATCAGAGGCGGGGAATCAGAGGCAGGGAATCAGATGTGCGGAATCAGAGATGAGGAATCAGAGGCAGGGAATCAGAGGCGGGGAATCAGAGGCCGGGAATGAGAGGCAGGGAATCAGAGGCGGGGAATCAGAGGCCGGGAATGAGAGGCCGGGAATCAGAGGCCGTGAAACAGAGGCCGGGAATCAGAGGTGGGGAATAAGAGGCAGGGAATCAGATGTGCGGAATCAGAGATGGGGAATCAGAGGCAGGGAATCACTGGCGGGTAATCAGAGGCGGGGAATCAGAGACCGGGAATCAGAGGCCGGGAATGAGAGGCCGGGAATCAGAGGCCGGGAATCAGAGGCTGGGAATCAGAGGTGGGGTATAAGAGGCCGGGAATCAGAGATCGGGAATCAGAGGCGGGGAATCAGAGGCGGGGAATCAGAGGCATGGATTCAGACGCAGGGAATCAGAGGCGTGGAATCATAGCTGGCGAATCAGAGGCGGGGAATCAGAGTTGGGAAATCAGAGGTGGGTATCAGATATGGGAAATCAGAGGCGGGGAATCAGAGGCGGGGAAACAGAGGCGGGGAATCAGATATGGGGAATCATAGGTGGAAAATCAGAGGTGGTGAATCAGAGATGGGGAATCAGTGGTGGGGAATCAGAGGCAGGGTATCAGACGCGGGGTATCAGAGTCAGGGAATGAGAGCTGGGGAATCAGAGGCGGGGAATCAGAGTTGGGGAATCAGAGGAGGGGAATCAGAGGCGGGGAATCAGAGGCGGGGAATCAGAGGCGGGGTAACAGAGGTCGGAAATCAGAGGCAGGGAATCACAGGCAGGGAATCAGATGTGGGGAATCAGAGGCGGGGAATCATAGCTGGCGAATCACAGGTGGGGAATCAGAGTTGGGGAATCAGAGGAGGGGAATCAGACATGGGGAATCAGAGGCGGGGTATCAGAGGTGGGGAAACAGAGGCTGTGAATCAGACATGGGGAATCAGAGGCGGGGGATCAGAGGTGGTGAATCAGAGATGTGGAATCAGAGGCGGGGAATCAGAGGCTGGGATTCAGACGCGGGGAATCAGAGGCGGGGAATCAGAGCTGGGGAATCAGAGGCGGGCTATCAGAGTTGGGGAATCAGCGGCGGGGAATCAGATATGGGGAATCAGAGGCGGGGAATCAGAGCTGGGGAATGAGATGCGGGGAATCAGAGGCGGGAAATCAGAGCTGGGGAATCAGAGGCGGGCTATCAGAGTTGGGGAATCAGCGGCGGGGAATCAGATATGGGGAAACAGAGGCGGGGAATAAGAGGCGGGGAAACAGAGGCGGGGAATCAGATATGGGGAATCAGAGGTGGGGAATCAGAGGTTGGTAATCAGAGGCAGGGAATCAAAGGCGGGGAATCAGATATGGGGAATCAGAGGCGGGGAATCAGAGGCGGGGAATCAGAGGCAGGGAATCAGATGTGTGGTATCAGAGATGGGGAATCAGAGGCAGGGAATCAGAGGTGGGGAATCAGAGGCGGGTAATCTGAGGCCGGGAATCAGAGGCCGGAAATCAGAGGCCGGGAATCAGAGGCCGGGAATCAGAGGCCGGGAATCAGAGGCCGGGAATCAGAGGTGGGGAATAAGAGGCAGGGAATCAGATGTGCAGAATCAGAGTTGGGGAATCAGAGGCGGGGAATTAGATATGGGGAAACAGAGGCTGGGATTCAGACGCGGGGAATCAGAGGCGGGGAATCAGAGCTGGGGAATCAGAGGCGGGCTATCAGAGTTGGGGAATCAGCGGCGGGGAATCAGATATGGGGAATCAGAGGCGGGGAATCAGAGCTGGGGAATGAGACGCGGGGAATCAGAGGCGGGGAATCAGAGCTGGGGAATCAGAGGCGGGCTATCAGAGTTGGGGAATCAGCGGCGGGGAATCAGATATGGGGAAACAGAGGCGGGGAATAAGAGGCGGGGAAACAGAGGCGGGGAATCAGATATGGGGAATCAGAGGTGGGGAATCAGAGGTTGGAAATCAGAGGCAGGGAATCAAAGGCGGGGAATCAGATATGGGGAATCAGAGGTGGGGAATCAGAGGTTGGAAATCAGAGGCAGGGAATCAAAGGCGGGGAATCAGATATGGGGAATCAGAGGCAGGGAATCAAACACGGGGAATCAGAGGCGGGGAATCAGAGCTGGGGAATCAGTGGCGTGGAATCAGAGTTGGGGAATCAGAGGCGGGGAATCAGATATGGGGAAACAGAGGCGGGGAATCAGAGGTGGGTAATTAGAGGTTGGGAATTAGATGCAGGGAATCAGAGGCGGGGAATCAGAGGCGGGGAATCAGAGGCAGGGAATCAGATGTGCGGAATCAGAGATGGGGAATCAGAGGCAGGGAATCAGAGGCGGGGAATCAGAGGCCGGGAATGAGAGGCCGGGAATCAGAGGCCGGGAATGAGAGGCCGGGAATGAGAGGCCGGGAATCAGAGGCCGGGAATCAGAGGCCGGGAATCAGAGGTGGGGAATAAGAGGCAGGGAATCAGATGTGCAGAATCAGAGTTGGGGAATCAGAGGCGGGGAATCAGATATGGGGAATCAGAGGCGGGGTATCAGAGGTGGGGAAACAGAGGCTGTGAATCAGACATGGGGAATCAGAGGCGGGGGATCAGAGGTGGTGAATCAGAGATGGGGAATCAGAGGCGGGAAATCAGAGGCTGGGATTCAGACGCGGGGAATCAGAGGTGGGGAATCAGAGCTGGGGAATCAGAGGCGGGCTATCAGAGTTGGGGAATCAGCGGCGGGGAATCAGATATGGGGAATCAGAGGCGGGGAATTAGATATGGGGAAACAGAGGCGGGGAATCAGAGGCGGGGAATCAGATATGGGGAATCAGAGGTGGGGAATCAGAGGCAGGGAATCAGATGTGTGGAATCAGAGATGGGGAATCAGAGGCGGGGAATGAGATATGGGGAATCAGAGGCGGGGAATCAGAGGTGGGGAAATAGAGGCGAGGAATCAGATATGGGGAATCAGAGGTGGCGAATCAAAGGCGGTGAATCAGAGATGGGGAATCAGAGGCGGGGAATCAGAGGCAGGGAATCAAACACGGGGAATCAGAGGCGGGGAATCAGAGCTGGGGAATCAGTGGCGGGGAATCAGAGTTGGGGAATCAGAGGCGGGGAATCAGAGGCGGGGAAACAGAGGCGGGGAATCAGATATGGGGAATCAGAGGTGGGTAATTAGAGGTTGGGAATTAGATGCAGGGAATCAGAGGCAGGGAATCAGAGGCGGGGAATCAGAGGCAGGGAATCAGATGTGCGGAATCAGAGGTGGGGAATCAGAGGCAGGGAATCAGATGTGTGGAATCAGAGATGGGGAATCAGAGGCAGGGAATCAGAATCAGAAGCGGGGAATCAGAGGCCGGGAATCAGAGGCCGGGAATCAGAGTTGGGGAATCAGAGTCCGGGAATCAGAGATGGGGAATCAGAGGCGGGGAATGAGATATGGGGAATCAGAGTCTGGGAATCAGAGGCAGGGAATCAAACACGGGGAATCAGAGGCGGGGAATCAGAGCTGGGGAATCAGTGGCGGGGAATCAGAGTTGGGGAATCAGAGGCGGGGAATCAGATATGGGGAAACAGAGGCGGGGAATCAGAGGCGGGGAAACAGAGGCGGGGAATCAGATATGGGGAATCAGAGGTGGGTAATTAGAGGTTGGGAATTAGATGCAGGGAATCAGAGGCGGGGAATCAGAGGCGGAGAATCAGAGGCAGGGAATCAGATGTGCGGAATCAGAGATGGGTATCAGAAGCAGGGAATCAGAGGCGGGGAATCAGAGGCCGGGAATGAGAGGCCGGGAATCAGAGGCCGTGAAACAGAGGCCGGGAATCAGAGGTGGGGAATAAGAGGCAGGGAATCAGATGTGCGGAATCAGAGATGGGGAATCAGAGGCAGGGAATCACTGGCGGGTAATCAGAGGCGGGGAATCAGAGACCGGGAATCAGAGGCCGGGAATGAAAGGCCGGGAATCAGAGGCCGGGAATCAGAGGCTGGGAATCAGAGGTGGGGTATAAGAGTCCGGGAATCAGAGATCGGGAATCAGAGGCGGGGAATCAGAGGCGGGGAATCAGAGGCATGGATTCAGACGCAGGGAATCAGAGGCGTGGAATCATAGCTGGCGAATCAGAGGCGGGGAATCAGAGTTGGGGAATCAGAGGTGGGTATCAGATATGGGGAATCAGAGGTGGGGAATCAGAGGCGGGGAAACAGAGGCGGGGAATCAGATATGGGGAATCATAGGTGGAAAATCAGAGGTGGTGAATCGGAGATGGGGAATCAGTGGTGGGGAATCAGAGGCAGGGTATCAGACGCGGGGTATCAGAGTCAGGGAATGAGAGCTGGGGTATCAGAGGCGGTGAATCAGAGTTGGGGAATCAGAGGAGGGGAATCAGAGGCGGGGAATCAGAGGCGGGGAATCAGAGGCGGGGTAACAGAGGTGGGAAATCAGAGGCAGGGAATCACAGGCAGGGAATCAGATGTGGGGAATCAGAGGCGGGGAATCATAGCTGGCGAATCACAGGTGGGGAATCAGAGTTGGGGAATCAGAGGAGGGGAATCAGACATGGGGAATCAGAGGCGGGGTATCAGAGGTGGGGAAACAGAGGCTGTGAATCAGACATGGGGAATCAGAGGCGGGGGATCAGAGGTGGTGAATCAGAGATGGGGAATCAGAGGCGGGGAATTTGAGGCTGGGATTCAGACGCGGGGAATCAGAGGCGGGGAATCAGAGCTGGGGAATCAGAGGCGGGCTATCAGAGTTGGGGAATCAGCGGCGGGGAATCAGATATGGGGAATCAGAGGCGGGGAATCAGAGCTGGGGAATGAGTGGCCGGGAATCAGATATGGGGAAACAGAGGCGGGGAATAAGAGGCGGGGAAACAGAGGCGGGGAATCAGATATGGGGAATCAGAGGTGGGGAATCAGAGGTTGGAAATCAGAGGCAGGGAATCAAAGGCGGGGAATCAGAATTGGGGAATCAGAGATAGGGAATCAGAGATGGGGAATCAGAGGCGGGGAATCAGACGCGGGGAATCAGAGGTGGTGAATCAGAGCTGGGGAATCAGAGGCGGGGAATCAGTGTTGGGGAATCAGAGGCGGGGAATCAGATATGAGGAAACAGAGGCAGGGAATCAGAGGCGGGGAAACTGAGGCGGGGAATCAGATATGGGGAATCAGAGGTGGGGAATCAGAGGTTGGGAATCAGAGGCATGGAATCAGAGGCGGGGCATCAGAGGCGGGGAAACATAGGTGGGGAATCAGATATGGGGAATCGGAGGTGGGGAATCAGAGGCGATGAATCAGAGATGGCGAATCAGAGGCGGGGAAACAGAGGCGGGCAATAAGACATGGGGAATCAGAGGCTGGGAATCAGACGCGGGGAATCAGAGGCGGGGAATCAGAGCTGGGGAATCAGAGGCAGGGAATCAAAGGCGGGGAATCAGAATTGGGGAATCAGAGATAGGGAATCAGAGATGGGGAATCAGAGGCGGGGAATCAGACGCGGGGAATCAGAGGTGGTGAATCAGAGCTGGGGAATCAGAGGCGGGGAATCAGTGTTGGGGAATCAGAGGCGGGGAATCAGATATGAGGAAACAGAGGCAGGGAATCAGAGGCGGGGAAACTGAGGCGGGGAATCAGATATGGGGAATCAGAGGTGGGGAATCAGAGGTTGGGAATCAGAGGCATGGAATCAGAGGCGGGGCATCAGAGGCGGGGAAACATAGGTGGGGAATCAGATATGGGGAATCGGAGGTGGGGAATCAGAGGCGATGAATCAGAGATGGCGAATCAGAGGCGGGGAAACAGAGGCGGGCAATAAGACATGGGGAATCAGAGGCTGGGAATCAGACGCGGGGAATCAGAGGCGGGGAATCAGAGCTGGGGAATCAGAGGCAGGGAATCAGAGTTGGGGAATCAGAGGCGGGGAATCAGAGGCGGGGAATCAGAGGCGGGGAATCAGATGTGCGGTATCAGAGATGGGGAATCAGAGGCAGGGAATCAGAGGCGGGGAATCAGAGGCGGGTAATCAGAGGCCGGGAATCAGAGGCCGGAAATCAGAGGCCGGGAATCAGAGGCCGGGAATCAGAGGCCGGGAATCAGAGGCCGGGAATCAGAGGTGGGGAATAAGAGGCAGGGATTCAGATGTGCAGAATCAGAGTTGGGGAATCAGAGGCGGGGAATTAGATATGGGGAAACAGAGGCGGGGAATCAGAGGCGGGGAATCAGATATGGGGAATCAGAGGTGGGGAATCAGAGGCAGGGAATCAGATGTGCGGAATCAGAGATGGGGAATCAGAGGCGGGGAATGAGATATGGGGAATCAGAGGCGGGGAATCAGAGTTGGGGAAATAGAGGCGAGGAATCAATATGGGGAATCAGAGGTGGCGAATCAAAGGCGGTGAATCAGAGATGGGGAATCAGAGGCGGGGAATCAGAGGCAGGGAATCAAACACGGGGAATCAGAGGCGGGGAATCAGAGCTGGGGAATCAGTGGCGGGGAATCAGAGTTGGGGAATCAGAGGCGGGGAATCAGATATGGGGAAACAGAGGCGGGGAATCAGAGGCGGGGAAACAGAGGCGGGGAATCAGATATGGGGAATCAGAGGTGGGTAATTAGAGGTTGGGAATTAGATGCAGGGAATCAGAGGCGGGGAATCAGAGGCGGGGAATCAGAGGCAGGGAATCAGATGTGCGGAATCAGAGATGAGGAATCAGAGGCAGGGAATCAGAGGCGGGGAATCAGAGGCCGGGAATGAGAGGCAGGGAATCAGAGGCGGGGAATCAGAGGCCGGGAATGAGAGGCCGGGAATCAGAGGCCGTGAAACAGAGGCCGGGAATCAGAGGTGGGGAATAAGAGGCAGGGAATCAGATGTGCGGAATCAGAGATGGGGAATCAGAGGCAGGGAATCACTGGCGGGTAATCAGAGGCGGGGAATCAGAGACCGGGAATCAGAGGCCGGGAATGAGAGGCCGGGAATCAGAGGCCGGGAATCAGAGGCTGGGAATCAGAGGTGGGGTATAAGAGGCCGGGAATCAGAGATCGGGAATCAGAGGCGGGGAATCAGAGGCGGGGAATCAGAGGCATGGATTCAGACGCAGGGAATCAGAGGCGTGGAATCATAGCTGGCGAATCAGAGGCGGGGAATCAGAGTTGGGAAATCAGAGGTGGGTATCAGATATGGGAAATCAGAGGCGGGGAATCAGAGGCGGGGAAACAGAGGCGGGGAATCAGATATGGGGAATCATAGGTGGAAAATCAGAGGTGGTGAATCAGAGATGGGGAATCAGTGGTGGGGAATCAGAGGCAGGGTATCAGACGCGGGGTATCAGAGTCAGGGAATGAGAGCTGGGGAATCAGAGGCGGGGAATCAGAGTTGGGGAATCAGAGGAGGGGAATCAGAGGCGGGGAATCAGAGGCGGGGAATCAGAGGCGGGGTAACAGAGGTGGGAAATCAGAGGCAGGGAATCACAGGCAGGGAATCAGATGTGGGGAATCAGAGGCGGGGAATCATAGCTGGCGAATCACAGGTGGGGAATCAGAGTTGGGGAATCAGAGGAGGGGAATCAGACATGGGGAATCAGAGGCGGGGTATCAGAGGTGGGGAAACAGAGGCTGTGAATCAGACATGGGGAATCAGAGGCGGGGGATCAGAGGTGGTGAATCAGAGATGTGGAATCAGAGGCGGGGAATCAGAGGCTGGGATTCAGACGCGGGGAATCAGAGGCGGGGAATCAGAGCTGGGGAATCAGAGGCGGGCTATCAGAGTTGGGGAATCAGCGGCGGGGAATCAGATATGGGGAATCAGAGGCGGGGAATCAGAGCTGGGGAATGAGAGGCCGGGAATCAGATATGGGGAAACAGAGGCGGGGAATAAGAGGCGGGGAAACAGAGGCGGGGAATCAGATATGGGGAATCAGAGGTGGGGAATCAGAGGTTGGAAATCAGAGGCAGGGAATCAAAGGCGGGGAATCAGAATTGGGGAATCAGAGATAGGGAATCAGAGATGGGGAATCAGAGGCGGGGAATCAGACGCGGGGAATCAGAGGTGGTGAATCAGAGCTGGGGAATCAGAGGCGGGGAATCAGTGTTGGGGAATCAGAGGCGGGGAATCAGATATGAGGAAACAGAGGCAGGGAATCAGAGGCGGGGAAACTGAGGCGGGGAATCAGATATGGGGAATCAGAGGTGGGGAATCAGAGGTTGGAAATCAGAGGCAGGGAATCAAAGGCGGGGAATCAGATATGGGGAATCAGAGGTGGGGAATCAGAGGTTGGAAATCAGAGGCAGGGAATCAAAGGCGGGGAATCAGATATGGGGAATCAGAGGCAGGGAATCAAACACGGGGAATCAGAGGCGGGGAATCAGAGCTGGGGAATCAGTGGCGTGGAATCAGAGTTGGGGAATCAGAGGCGGGGAATCAGATATGGGGAAACAGAGGCGGGGAATCAGAGGTGGGTAATTAGAGGTTGGGAATTAGATGCAGGGAATCAGAGGCGGGGAATCAGAGGCGGGGAATCAGAGGCAGGGAATCAGATGTGCGGAATCAGAGATGGGGAATCAGAGGCAGGGAATCAGAGGCGGGGAATCAGAGGCCGGGAATGAGAGGCCGGGAATCAGAGGCCGGGAATGAGAGGCCGGGAATGAGAGGCCGGGAATCAGAGGCCGGGAATCAGAGGCCGGGAATCAGAGGTGGGGAATAAGAGGCAGGGAATCAGATGTGCAGAATCAGAGTTGGGGAATCAGAGGCGGGGAATCAGATATGGGGAATCAGAGGCGGGGTATCAGAGGTGGGGAAACAGAGGCTGTGAATCAGACATGGGGAATCAGAGGCGGGGGATCAGAGGTGGTGAATCAGAGATGGGGAATCAGAGGCGGGAAATCAGAGGCTGGGATTCAGACGCGGGGAATCAGAGGTGGGGAATCAGAGCTGGGGAATCAGAGGCGGGCTATCAGAGTTGGGGAATCAGCGGCGGGGAATCAGATATGGGGAATCAGAGGCGGGGAATTAGATATGGGGAAACAGAGGCGGGGAATCAGAGGCGGGGAATCAGATATGGGGAATCAGAGGTGGGGAATCAGAGGCAGGGAATCAGATGTGTGGAATCAGAGATGGGGAATCAGAGGCGGGGAATGAGATATGGGGAATCAGAGGCGGGGAATCAGAGGTGGGGAAATAGAGGCGAGGAATCAGATATGGGGAATCAGAGGTGGCGAATCAAAGGCGGTGAATCAGAGATGGGGAATCAGAGGCGGGGAATCAGAGGCAGGGAATCAAACACGGGGAATCAGAGGCGGGGAATCAGAGCTGGGGAATCAGTGGCGGGGAATCAGAGTTGGGGAATCAGAGGCGGGGAATCAGAGGCGGGGAAACAGAGGCGGGGAATCAGATATGGGGAATCAGAGGTGGGTAATTAGAGGTTGGGAATTAGATGCAGGGAATCAGAGGCAGGGAATCAGAGGCGGGGAATCAGAGGCAGGGAATCAGATGTGCGGAATCAGAGGTGGGGAATCAGAGGCAGGGAATCAGATGTGTGGAATCAGAGATGGGGAATCAGAGGCAGGGAATCAGAATCAGAAGCGGGGAATCAGAGGCCGGGAATCAGAGGCCGGGAATCAGAGTTGGGGAATCAGAGTCCGGGAATCAGAGATGGGGAATCAGAGGCGGGGAATGAGATATGGGGAATCAGAGTCTGGGAATCAGAGGCAGGGAATCAAACACGGGGAATCAGAGGCGGGGAATCAGAGCTGGGGAATCAGTGGCGGGGAATCAGAGTTGGGGAATCAGAGGCGGGGAATCAGATATGGGGAAACAGAGGCGGGGAATCAGAGGCGGGGAAACAGAGGCGGGGAATCAGATATGGGGAATCAGAGGTGGGTAATTAGAGGTTGGGAATTAGATGCAGGGAATCAGAGGCGGGGAATCAGAGGCGGAGAATCAGAGGCAGGGAATCAGATGTGCGGAATCAGAGATGGGTATCAGAAGCAGGGAATCAGAGGCGGGGAATCAGAGGCCGGGAATGAGAGGCCGGGAATCAGAGGCCGTGAAACAGAGGCCGGGAATCAGAGGTGGGGAATAAGAGGCAGGGAATCAGATGTGCGGAATCAGAGATGGGGAATCAGAGGCAGGGAATCACTGGCGGGTAATCAGAGGCGGGGAATCAGAGACCGGGAATCAGAGGCCGGGAATGAAAGGCCGGGAATCAGAGGCCGGGAATCAGAGGCTGGGAATCAGAGGTGGGGTATAAGAGTCCGGGAATCAGAGATCGGGAATCAGAGGCGGGGAATCAGAGGCGGGGAATCAGAGGCATGGATTCAGACGCAGGGAATCAGAGGCGTGGAATCATAGCTGGCGAATCAGAGGCGGGGAATCAGAGTTGGGGAATCAGAGGTGGGTATCAGATATGGGGAATCAGAGGTGGGGAATCAGAGGCGGGGAAACAGAGGCGGGGAATCAGATATGGGGAATCATAGGTGGAAAATCAGAGGTGGTGAATCGGAGATGGGGAATCAGTGGTGGGGAATCAGAGGCAGGGTATCAGACGCGGGGTATCAGAGTCAGGGAATGAGAGCTGGGGTATCAGAGGCGGTGAATCAGAGTTGGGGAATCAGAGGAGGGGAATCAGAGGCGGGGAATCAGAGGCGGGGAATCAGAGGCGGGGTAACAGAGGTGGGAAATCAGAGGCAGGGAATCACAGGCAGGGAATCAGATGTGGGGAATCAGAGGCGGGGAATCATAGCTGGCGAATCACAGGTGGGGAATCAGAGTTGGGGAATCAGAGGAGGGGAATCAGACATGGGGAATCAGAGGCGGGGTATCAGAGGTGGGGAAACAGAGGCTGTGAATCAGACATGGGGAATCAGAGGCGGGGGATCAGAGGTGGTGAATCAGAGATGGGGAATCAGAGGCGGGGAATTTGAGGCTGGGATTCAGACGCGGGGAATCAGAGGCGGGGAATCAGAGCTGGGGAATCAGAGGCGGGCTATCAGAGTTGGGGAATCAGCGGCGGGGAATCAGATATGGGGAATCAGAGGCGGGGAATCAGAGCTGGGGAATGAGAGGCCGGGAATCAGATATGGGGAAACAGAGGCGGGGAATAAGAGGCGGGGAAACAGAGGCGGGGAATCAGATATGGGGAATCAGAGGTGGGGAATCAGAGGTTGGAAATCAGAGGCAGGGAATCAAAGGCGGGGAATCAGAATTGGGGAATCAGAGATAGGGAATCAGAGATGGGGAATCAGAGGCGGGGAATCAGACGCGGGGAATCAGAGGTGGTGAATCAGAGCTGGGGAATCAGAGGCGGGGAATCAGTGTTGGGGAATCAGAGGCGGGGAATCAGATATGAGGAAACAGAGGCAGGGAATCAGAGGCGGGGAAACTGAGGCGGGGAATCAGATATGGGGAATCAGAGGTGGGGAATCAGAGGTTGGGAATCAGAGGCATGGAATC
The DNA here is from genome assembly GCF_036971445.1 of Narcine bancroftii. Taxonomy (NCBI): domain Eukaryota; kingdom Metazoa; phylum Chordata; class Chondrichthyes; order Torpediniformes; family Narcinidae; genus Narcine; species Narcine bancroftii. The sequence continues at coordinate 306,638,282 of NC_091469.1, read as the reverse complement.
AGAGGCGGGGCATCAGAGGCGGGGAAACATAGGTGGGGAATCAGATATGGGGAATCGGAGGTGGGGAATCAGAGGCGATGAATCAGAGATGGCGAATCAGAGGCGGGGAAACAGAGGCGGGCAATAAGACATGGGGAATCAGAGGCTGGGAATCAGACGCGGGGAATCAGAGGCGGGGAATCAGAGCTGGGGAATCAGAGGCAGGGAATCAAAGGCGGGGAATCAGAATTGGGGAATCAGAGATAGGGAATCAGAGATGGGGAATCAGAGGCGGGGAATCAGACGCGGGGAATCAGAGGTGGTGAATCAGAGCTGGGGAATCAGAGGCGGGGAATCAGTGTTGGGGAATCAGAGGCGGGGAATCAGATATGAGGAAACAGAGGCAGGGAATCAGAGGCGGGGAAACTGAGGCGGGGAATCAGATATGGGGAATCAGAGGTGGGGAATCAGAGGTTGGGAATCAGAGGCATGGAATCAGAGGCGGGGCATCAGAGGCGGGGAAACATAGGTGGGGAATCAGATATGGGGAATCGGAGGTGGGGAATCAGAGGCGATGAATCAGAGATGGCGAATCAGAGGCGGGGAAACAGAGGCGGGCAATAAGACATGGGGAATCAGAGGCTGGGAATCAGACGCGGGGAATCAGAGGCGGGGAATCAGAGCTGGGGAATCATAGGCGGGGAATCAGAGTTGGGGAATCAGAGGCGGGGAATCAGAGGCGGGGAATCAGAGGCGGGGAATCAGATGTGCGGTATCAGAGATGGGGAATCAGAGGCAGGGAATCAGAGGCGGGGAATCAGAGGCGGGTAATCAGAGGCCGGGAATCAGAGGCCGGAAATCAGAGGCCGGGAATCAGAGGCCGGGAATCAGAGGCCGGGAATCAGAGGCCGGGAATCAGAGGTGGGGAATAAGAGGCAGGGATTCAGATGTGCAGAATCAGAGTTGGGGAATCAGAGGCGGGGAATTAGATATGGGGAAACAGAGGCGGGGAATCAGAGGCGGGGAATCAGATATGGGGAATCAGAGGTGGGGAATCAGAGGCAGGGAATCAGATGTGCGGAATCAGAGATGGGGAATCAGAGGCGGGGAATGAGATATGGGGAATCAGAGGCGGGGAATCAGAGTTGGGGAAATAGAGGCGAGGAATCAATATGGGGAATCAGAGGTGGCGAATCAAAGGCGGTGAATCAGAGATGGGGAATCAGAGGCGGGGAATCAGAGGCAGGGAATCAAACACGGGGAATCAGAGGCGGGGAATCAGAGCTGGGGAATCAGTGGCGGGGAATCAGAGTTGGGGAATCAGAGGCGGGGAATCAGATATGGGGAAACAGAGGCGGGGAATCAGAGGCGGGGAAACAGAGGCGGGGAATCAGATATGGGGAATCAGAGGTGGGTAATTAGAGGTTGGGAATTAGATGCAGGGAATCAGAGGCGGGGAATCAGAGGCGGGGAATCAGAGGCAGGGAATCAGATGTGCGGAATCAGAGATGAGGAATCAGAGGCAGGGAATCAGAGGCGGGGAATCAGAGGCCGGGAATGAGAGGCAGGGAATCAGAGGCGGGGAATCAGAGGCCGGGAATGAGAGGCCGGGAATCAGAGGCCGTGAAACAGAGGCCGGGAATCAGAGGTGGGGAATAAGAGGCAGGGAATCAGATGTGCGGAATCAGAGATGGGGAATCAGAGGCAGGGAATCACTGGCGGGTAATCAGAGGCGGGGAATCAGAGACCGGGAATCAGAGGCCGGGAATGAGAGGCCGGGAATCAGAGGCCGGGAATCAGAGGCTGGGAATCAGAGGTGGGGTATAAGAGGCCGGGAATCAGAGATCGGGAATCAGAGGCGGGGAATCAGAGGCGGGGAATCAGAGGCATGGATTCAGACGCAGGGAATCAGAGGCGTGGAATCATAGCTGGCGAATCAGAGGCGGGGAATCAGAGTTGGGAAATCAGAGGTGGGTATCAGATATGGGAAATCAGAGGCGGGGAATCAGAGGCGGGGAAACAGAGGCGGGGAATCAGATATGGGGAATCATAGGTGGAAAATCAGAGGTGGTGAATCAGAGATGGGGAATCAGTGGTGGGGAATCAGAGGCAGGGTATCAGACGCGGGGTATCAGAGTCAGGGAATGAGAGCTGGGGAATCAGAGGCGGGGAATCAGAGTTGGGGAATCAGAGGAGGGGAATCAGAGGCGGGGAATCAGAGGCGGGGAATCAGAGGTGGGGTAACAGAGGTGGGAAATCAGAGGCAGGGAATCACAGGCAGGGAATCAGATGTGGGGAATCAGAGGCGGGGAATCATAGCTGGCGAATCACAGGTGGGGAATCAGAGTTGGGGAATCAGAGGAGGGGAATCAGACATGGGGAATCAGAGGCGGGGTATCAGAGGTGGGGAAACAGAGGCTGTGAATCAGACATGGGGAATCAGAGGCGGGGGATCAGAGGTGGTGAATCAGAGATGTGGAATCAGAGGCGGGGAATCAGAGGCTGGGATTCAGACGCGGGGAATCAGAGGCGGGGAATCAGAGCTGGGGAATCAGAGGCGGGCTATCAGAGTTGGGGAATCAGCGGCGGGGAATCAGATATGGGGAATCAGAGGCGGGGAATCAGAGCTGGGGAATGAGAGGCCGGGAATCAGATATGGGGAAACAGAGGCGGGGAATAAGAGGCGGGGAAACAGAGGCGGGGAATCAGATATGGGGAATCAGAGGTGGGGAATCAGAGGTTGGAAATCAGAGGCAGGGAATCAAAGGCGGGGAATCAGAATTGGGGAATCAGAGATAGGGAATCAGAGATGGGGAATCAGAGGCGGGGAATCAGACGCGGGGAATCAGAGGTGGTGAATCAGAGCTGGGGAATCAGAGGCGGGGAATCAGTGTTGGGGAATCAGAGGCGGGGAATCAGATATGAGGAAACAGAGGCAGGGAATCAGAGGCGGGGAAACTGAGGCGGGGAATCAGATATGGGGAATCAGAGGTGGGGAATCAGAGGTTGGGAATCAGAGGCATTGAATCAGAGGCGGGGCATCAGAGGCGGGGAAACATAGGTGGGGAATCAGATATGGGGAATCGGAGGTGGGGAATCAGAGGCGATGAATCAGAGATGGCGAATCAGAGGCGGGGAAACAGAGGCGGGCAATAAGACATGGGGAATCAGAGGCTGGGAATCAGACGCGGGGAATCAGAGGCGGGGAATCAGAGCTGGGGAATTAGAGGCGGGGAATCAGAGTTGGGGAATCAGAGGCGGGGAATCAGAGGCGGGGAATCAGGGGCGGGGAATCAGATGTGCGGTATCAGAGATGGGGAATCAGAGGCAGGGAATCAGAGGCGGGGAATCAGAGGCGGGTAATCAGAGGCCGGGAATCAGAGGCCGGAAATCAGAGGCCGGGAATCAGAGGCCGGGAATCAGAGGCCGGGAATCAGAGGCCGGGAATCAGAGGTGGGGAATAAGAGGCAGGGATTCAGATGTGCAGAATCAGAGTTGGGGAATCAGAGGCGGGGAATTAGATATGGGGAAACAGAGGCGGGGAATCAGAGGCGGGGAATCAGATATGGGGAATCAGAGGTGGGGAATCAGAGGCAGGGAATCAGATGTGCGGAATCAGAGATGGGGAATCAGAGGCGGGGAATGAGATATGGGGAATCAGAGGCGGGGAATCAGAGTTGGGGAAATAGAGGCGAGGAATCAGATATGGGGAATCAGAGGTGGCGAATCAAAGGCGGTGAATCAGAGATGGGGAATCAGAGGCGGGGAATCAGAGGCAGGGAATCAAACACGGGGAATCAGAGGCGGGGAATCAGAGCTGGGGAATCAGTGGCGGGGAATCAGAGTTGGGGAATCAGAGGCGGGGAATCAGATATGGGGAAACAGAGGCGGGGAATCAGAGGCGGGGAAACAGAGGCGGGGAATCAGATATGGGGAATCAGAGGTGGGTAATTAGAGGTTGGGAATTAGATGCAGGGAATCAGAGGCGGGGAATCAGAGGCGGGGAATCAGAGGCAGGGAATCAGATGTGCGGAATCAGAGATGGGGAATCAGTGGCAGGGAATCAGAGGCGGGGAATCAGAGGCCGGGAATGAGAGGCCGTGAATCAGAGGCCGGGAATGAGAGGCCGGGAATGAGAGGCCGGGAATCAGAGGCCGGGAATCAGAGGCCGGGAATCAGAGGTGGGGAATAAGAGGCAGGGAATCAGATGTGCAGAATCAGAGTTGGGGAATCAGAGGCGGGGAATCAGATATGGGGAATCAGAGGCGGGGTATCAGAGGTGGGGAAACAGAGGCTGTGAATCAGACATGGGGAATCAGAGGCGGGGGATCAGAGGTGGTGAATCAGAGATGGGGAATCAGAGGCGGGGAATCAGAGGCTGGGATTCAGACGCGGGGAATCAGAGGCGGGGAATCAGAGCTGGGGAATCAGAGGCGGGCTATCAGAGTTGGGGAATCAGCGGCGGGGAATCAGATATGGGGAATCAGAGGCGGGGAATCAGAGCTGGGGAATGAGAGGCCGGGAATCAGATATGGGGAAACAGAGGCGGGGAATCAGAGGCGGGGAAACAGAGGCGGGGAATCAGATATGGGGAATCAGAGGTGGGTAATTAGAGGTTGGGAATTAGATGCAGGGAATCAGAGGCGGGGAATCAGAGGTGGGGAATAAGAGGCAGGGAATCAGATGTGCAGAATCAGAGTTGGGGAATCAGAGGCGGGGAATCAGATATGGGGAATCAGAGGCGGGGTATCAGAGGTGGGGAAACAGAGGCTGTGAATCAGACATGGGGAATCAGAGGCGGGGGATCAGAGGTGGTGAATCAGAGATGGGGAATCAGAGGCGGGGAATCAGAGGCTGGGATTCAGATGCGGGGAATCAGAGGCGGGGAATCAGAGCTGGGGAATCAGAGGCGGGCTATCAGAGTTGGGGAATCAGCGGCGGGGAATCAGATATGGGGAATCAGAGGCGGGGAATCAGAGCTGGGGAATGAGACGCGGGGAATCAGAGGCGGGGAATCAGAGCTGGGGAATCAGAGGCGGGCTATCAGAGTTGGGGAATCAGCGGCGGGGAATCAGATATGGGGAAACAGAGGCGGGGAATAAGAGGCGGGGAAACAGAGGCGGGGAATCAGATATGGGGAATCAGAGGTGGGGAATCAGAGGTTGGAAATCAGAGGCAGGGAATCAAAGGCGGGGAATCAGATATGGGGAATCAGAGGCGGGGAACCAGAGGCGGGGAATCAGCGGCGGGGAATCAGATGTGTGGTATCAGAGATGGGGAATCAGAGGCAGGGAATCAGAGGTGGGGAATCAGAGGCGGGTAATCAGAGGCCGGGAATCAGAGGCCGGAAATCAGAGGCCGGGAATCAGAGGCCGGGAATCAGAGGCCGGGAATCAGAGGCCGGGAATCAGAGGTGGGGAATAAGAGGCAGGGAATCAGATTTGCAGAATCAGAGTTGGGGAATCAGAGGCGGGGAATTAGATATGGGGAAACAGAGGCGGGGAATCAGAGGCGGGGAATCAGATATGGGGAATCAGAGGCGGGGTATCAGAGGCTGGGATTCAGACGCGGGGAATCAGAGGCGGGGAATCAGAGCTGGGGAATCAGAGGCGGGTTATCAGAGTTGGGGAATCAGCGGAGGGGAATCAGATATGGGGAATCAGAGGCGGGGAATCAGAGCTGGGGAATGAGACGCGGGGAATCAGAGGTGGGGAATCAGAGCTGGGGAATCAGAGGCGGGCTATCAGAGTTGGGGAATCAGCGGCGGGGAATCAGATATGGGGAAACAGAGGCGGGGAATCAGAGGCGGGGAAACAGAGGCGGGGAATCAGATATGGTGAATCAGAGGTGGGTAATTAGAGGTTGGGAATTAGATGCAGGGAATCAGAGGCGGGGAATCAGAGGCGGGGAATCAGAGGCAGGGAATCAGATGTGCGGAATCAGAGATGGGGAATCAGAGGCAGGGAATCAGAGGCGGGGAATCAGAGGCCGGGAATGAGAGGCCGGGAATCAGAGGCCGGGAATGAGAGGCCGGGAATGAGAGGCCGGGAATCAGAGGCCGGGAATCAGAGGCCGGGAATCAGAGGTGGGGAATAAGAGGCAGGGAATCAGATGTGCAGAATCAGAGTTGGGGAATCAGAGGCGGGGAATCAGATATGGGGAATCAGAGGCGGGGTATCAGAGGTGGGGAAACAGAGGCTGTGAATCAGACATGGGGAATCAGAGGCGGGGGATCAGAGGTGGTGAATCAGAGATGGGGAATCAGAGGCGGGGAATCAGAGGCTGGGATTCAGACGCGGGGAATCAGAGGCGGGGAATCAGAGCTGGGGAATCAGAGGCGGGCTATCAGAGTTGGGGAATCAGCAGCGGGGAATCAGATATGGGGAATCAGAGGCGGGGAATCAGAGCTGGGGAATGAGACGCGGGGAATCAGAGGCGGGGAATCAGAGCTGGGGAATCAGAGGCGGGCTATCAGAGTTGGGGAAACAGAGGCGGGGAATCAGAGGCGGGGAAACAGAGGCGGGGAATCAGATATGGGGAATCAGAGGTGGGTAATTAGAGGTTGGGAATTAGATGCAGGGAATCAGAGGCGGGGAATCCGAGGCGGGAAATCAGAGGCAGGGAATCAGATGTGCGGAATCAGAGATGGGGAATCAGAGGCAGGGAATCAGAGGCGGGGAATCAGATGCTGGGAATGAGAGGCCGGGAATCAGAGGCCGGGAATGAGAGGCCGGGAATGAGAGGCCGGGAATCAGAGGCCGGGAATCAGAGGCCGGGAATCAGAGGTGGGGAATAAGAGGCAGGGAATCAGATGTGCAGAATCAGAGTTGGGGAATCAGAGGCGGGGAATCAGATATGGGGAATCAGAGGCGGGGTATCAGAGGTGGGGAAACAGAGGCTGTGAATCAGACATGGGGAATCAGAGGCGGGGGATCAGAGGTGGTGAATCAGAGATGGGGAATCAGAGGCGGGGAATCAGAGGCTGGGATTCAGACGCGGGGAATCAGAGGCGGGGAATCAGAGCTGGGGAATCAGAGGCGGGCTATCAGAGTTGGGGAATCAGCGGCGGGGAATCAGATATGGGGAATCAGAGGCGGGGAATCAGAGCTGGGGAATGAGACGCGGGGAATCAGAGGCGGGGAATCAGAGCTGGGGAATCAGAGGCGGGCTATCAGAGTTGGGGAATCAGCGGCGGGGAATCAGATATGGGGAAACAGAGGCGGGGAATAAGAGGCGGGGAAACAGAGGCGGGGAATCAGATATGGGGAATCAGAGGTGGGGAATCAGAGGTTGGAAATCAGAGGCAGGGAATCAAAGGCGGGGAATCAGATATGGGGAATCAGAAGCGGGGAATCAGAGGCGGGGAATCAGAGGCAGGGAATCAGATGTGTGGTATCAGAGATGGGGAATCAGAGGCAGGGAATCAGAGGTGGGGAATCAGAGGCGGGTAATCAGAGGCCGGGAATCAGAGGCCGGAAATCAGAGGCCGGGAATCAGAGGCCGGGAATCAGAGGCCGGGAATCAGAGGCCGGGAATCAGAGGTGGGGAATAAGAGGCAGGGAATCAGATGTGCAGAATCAGAGTTGGGGAATCAGAGGCGGGGAATTAGATATGGGGAAACAGAGGCGGGGAATCAGAGGCGGGGAATCAGATATGGGGAATCAGAGGTGGGGAATCAGAGGCAGGGAATCAGATGTGTGGAATCAGAGATGGGGAATCAGAGGCGGGGAATGAGATATGGGGAATCAGAGGCGGGGAATCAGAGGTGGGGAAATAGAGGCGAGGAATCAGATATGGGGAATCAGAGGTGGCGAATCAAAGGCGGTGAATCAGAGTTGGGGAATCAGAGGCGGGGAATCAGATATGGGGAAACAGAGGCGGGGAATCAGAGGCGGGGAAACAGAGGCGGGGAATCAGATATGGGGAATCAGAGGTGGGTAATTAGAGGTTGGGAATTAGATGCAGGGAATCAGAGGCGGGGAATCAGAGGCGGGGAATCAGAGGCAGGGAATCAGATGTGCGGAATCAGAGATGGGGAATCAGAGGCAGGGAATCAGAGGCGGGGAATCAGAGGCCGGGAATGAGAGGCCGGGAATCAGAGGCCGGGAATGAGAGGCCGGGAATCAGAGGCCGGGAATCAGAGGCCGGGAATCAGAGGCCGGGAATCAGAGGTGGGGAATAAGAGGCAGGGAATCAGATGTGCAGAATCAGAGTTGGGGAATCAGAGGCGGGGAATCAGATATGGGGAATCAGAGGCGGGGTATCAGAGGTGGGGAAACAGAGGCTGTGAATCAGACATGGGGAATCAGAGGCGGGGGATCAGAGGTGGTGAATCAGAGATGGGGAATCAGAGGCGGGGAATCAGAGGCTGGGATTCAGACGCGGGGAATCAGAGGCGGGGAATCAGAGCTGGGGAATCAGAGGCGGGCTATCAGAGTTGGGGAATCAGCGGCGGGGAATCAGATATGGGGAATCAGAGGCGGGGAATCAGAGCTGGGGAATGAGAGGCCGGGAATCAGATATGGGGAAACAGAGGCGGGGAATCAGAGGCGGGGAAACAGAGGCGGGGAATCAGATATGGGGAATCAGAGGTGGGTAATTAGAGGTTGGGAATTAGATGCAGGGAATCAGAGGCGGGGAATCAGAGGTGGGGAATCAGATGTGCAGAATCAGAGTTGGGGAATCAGAGGCGGGGAATCAGATATGGGGAATCAGAGGCGGGGTATCAGAGGTGGGGAAACAGAGGCTGTGAATCAGACATGGGGAATCAGAGGCGGGGGATCAGAGGTGGTGAATCAGAGATGGGGAATCAGAGGCGGGGAATCAGAGGCTGGGATTCAGATGCGGGGAATCAGAGGCGGGGAATCAGAGCTGGGGAATCAGAGGCGGGCTATCAGAGTTGGGGAATCAGCGGCGGGGAATCAGATATGGGGAATCAGAGGCGGGGAATCAGAGCTGGGGAATGAGACGCGGGGAATCAGGGGCGGGGAATCAGAGCTGGGGAATCAGAGGCGGGCTATCAGAGTTGGGGAATCAGCGGCGGGGAATCAGATATGGGGAAACAGAGGCGGGGAATAAGAGGCGGGGAAACAGAGGCGGGGAATCAGATATGGGGAATCAGAGGTGGGGAATCAGAGGTTGGAAATCAGAGGCAGGGAATCAAAGGCGGGGAATCAGATATGGGGAATCAGAGGCGGGGAATCAGAGGCGGGGAATCAGCGGCGGGGAATCAGATGTGTGGTATCAGAGATGGGGAATCAGAGGCAGGGAATCAGAGGTGGGGAATCAGAGGCGGGTAATCAGAGGCCGGGAATCAGAGGCCGGAAATCAGAGGCCGGGAATCAGAGGCCGGGAATCAGAGGCCGGGAATCAGAGGCCGGTAATCAGAGGTGGGGAATAAGAGGCAGGGAATCAGATTTGCAGAATCAGAGTTGGGGAATCAGAGGCGGGGAATTAGATATGGGGAAACAGAGGCGGGGAATCAGAGGCGGGGAATCAGATATGGGGAATCAGAGGCGGGGAATCAGAGGCTGGGATTCAGACGCGGGGAATCAGAGGCGGGGAATCAGAGCTGGGGAATCAGAGGCGGGCTATCAGAGTTGGGGAATCAGCGGCGGGGAATCAGATATGGGGAATCAGAGGCGGGGAATCAGAGCTGGGGAATGAGACGCGGGGAATCAGAGGCGGGGAATCAGAGCTGGGGAATCAGAGGCGGGCTATCAGAGTTGGGGAATCAGCGGCGGGGAATCAGATATGGGGAAACAGAGGCGGGGAATCAGAGGCGGGGAAACAGAGGCGGGGAATCAGATATGGTGAATCAGAGGTGGGTAATTAGAGGTTGGGAATTAGATGCAGGGAATCAGAGGCGGGGAATCAGAGGCGGGGAATCAGAGGCAGGGAATCAGATGTGCGGAATTAGAGATGGGGAATCAGAGGCAGGGAATCAGAGGCGGGGAATCAGAGGCCGGGAATGAGAGGCCGGGAATCAGAGGCCGGGAATGAGAGGCCGGGAATGAGAGGCCGGGAATCAGAGGCCGGGAATCAGAGGCCGGGAATCAGAGGTGGGGAATAAGAGGCAGGGAATCAGATGTGCAGAATCAGAGTTGGGGAATCAGAGGCGGGGAATCAGATATGGGGAATCAGAGGCGGGGTATCAGAGGTGGGGAAACAGAGGCTGTGAATCAGACATTGGGAATCAGAGGCGGTGGATCAGAGGTGGTGAATCAGAGATGGGGAATCAGAGGCGGGGAATCAGAGGCTGGGATTCAGACGCGGGGAATCAGAGGCGGGGAATCAGAGCTGGGGAATCAGAGGCGGGCTATCAGAGTTGGGGAATCAGCAGCGGGGAATCAGATATGGGGAATCAGAGGCGGGGAATCAGAGCTGGGGAATGAGACGCGGGGAATCAGAGGCGGGGAATCAGAGCTGGGGAATCAGAGGCGGGCTATCAGAGTTGGGGAAACAGAGGCGGGGAATCAGAGGCGGGGAAACAGAGGCGGGGAATCAGATATGGGGAATCAGAGGTGGGTAATTAGAGGTTGGGAATTAGATGCAGGGAATCAGAGGCGGGGAATCAGAGGCGGGAAATCAGAGGCAGGGAATCAGATGTGCGGAATCAGAGATGGGGAATCAGAGGCAGGGAATCAGAGGCGGGGAATCAGATGCTGGGAATGAGAGGCCGGGAAGCAGAGGCCGGGAATGAGAGGCCGGGAATGAGAGGCCGGGAATCAGAGGCCGGGTATCAGAGTCAGGGAATGAGAGCTGGGGAATCAGAGGCGGGGAATCAGAGTTGGGGAATCAGAGGAGGGGAATCAGAGGCGGGGAATCAGAGGCGGGGAATCAGAGGCGGGGTAACAGAGGTGGGAAATCAGAGGCAGGGAATCACAGGCAGGGAATCAGATGTGGGGAATCAGAGGCGGGGAATCATAGCTGGCGAATCACAGGTGGGGAATCAGAGTTGGGGAATCAGAGGAGGGGAATCAGACATGGGGAATCAGAGGCGGGGTATCAGAGGTGGGGAAACAGAGGCTGTGAATCAGACATGGGGAATCAGAGGCGGGGGATCAGAGGTGGTGAATCAGAGATGTGGAATCAGAGGCGGGGAATCAGAGGCTGGGATTCAGACGCGGGGAATCAGAGGCGGGGAATCAGAGCTGGGGAATCAGAGGCGGGCTATCAGAGTTGGGGAATCAGCGGCGGGGAATCAGATATGGGGAATCAGAGGCGGGGAATCAGAGCTGGGGAATGAGAGGCCGGGAATCAGATATGGGGAAACAGAGGCGGGGAATAAGAGGCGGGGAAACAGAGGCGGGGAATCAGATATGGGGAATCAGAGGTGGGGAATCAGAGGTTGGAAATCAGAGGCAGGGAATCAAAGGCGGGGAATCAGAATTGGGGAATCAGAGATAGGGAATCAGAGATGGGGAATCAGAGGCGGGGAATCAGACGCGGGGAATCAGAGGTGGTGAATCAGAGCTGGGGAATCAGAGGCGGGGAATCAGTGTTGGGGAATCAGAGGCGGGGAATCAGATATGAGGAAACAGAGGCAGGGAATCAGAGGCGGGGAAACTGAGGCGGGGAATCAGATATGGGGAATCAGAGGTGGGGAATCAGAGGTTGGGAATCAGAGGCATTGAATCAGAGGCGGGGCATCAGAGGCGGGGAAACATAGGTGGGGAATCAGATATGGGGAATCGGAGGTGGGGAATCAGAGGCGATGAATCAGAGATGGCGAATCAGAGGCGGGGAAACAGAGGCGGGCAATAAGACATGGGGAATCAGAGGCTGGGAATCAGACGCGGGGAATCAGAGGCGGGGAATCAGAGCTGGGGAATTAGAGGCGGGGAATCAGAGTTGGGGAATCAGAGGCGGGGAATCAGAGGCGGGGAATCAGGGGCGGGGAATCAGATGTGCGGTATCAGAGATGGGGAATCAGAGGCAGGGAATCAGAGGCGGGGAATCAGAGGCGGGTAATCAGAGGCCGGGAATCAGAGGCCGGAAATCAGAGGCCGGGAATCAGAGGCCGGGAATCAGAGGCCGGGAATCAGAGGCCGGGAATCAGAGGTGGGGAATAAGAGGCAGGGATTCAGATGTGCAGAATCAGAGTTGGGGAATCAGAGGCGGGGAATTAGATATGGGGAAACAGAGGCGGGGAATCAGAGGCGGGGAATCAGATATGGGGAATCAGAGGTGGGGAATCAGAGGCAGGGAATCAGATGTGCGGAATCAGAGATGGGGAATCAGAGGCGGGGAATGAGATATGGGGAATCAGAGGCGGGGAATCAGAGTTGGGGAAATAGAGGCGAGGAATCAGATATGGGGAATCAGAGGTGGCGAATCAAAGGCGGTGAATCAGAGATGGGGAATCAGAGGCGGGGAATCAGAGGCAGGGAATCAAACACGGGGAATCAGAGGCGGGGAATCAGAGCTGGGGAATCAGTGGCGGGGAATCAGAGTTGGGGAATCAGAGGCGGGGAATCAGATATGGGGAAACAGAGGCGGGGAATCAGAGGCGGGGAAACAGAGGCGGGGAATCAGATATGGGGAATCAGAGGTGGGTAATTAGAGGTTGGGAATTAGATGCAGGGAATCAGAGGCGGGGAATCAGAGGCGGGGAATCAGAGGCAGGGAATCAGATGTGCGGAATCAGAGATGGGGAATCAGAGGCAGGGAATCAGAGGCGGGTAATCAGAGGCCGGGAATGAGAGGCCGTGAATCAGAGGCCGGGAATGAGAGGCCGGGAATGAGAGGCCGGGAATCAGAGGCCGGGAATCAGAGGCCGGGAATCAGAGGTGGGGAATAAGAGGCAGGGAATCAGATGTGCAGAATCAGAGTTGGGGAATCAGAGGCGGGGAATCAGATATGGGGAATCAGAGGCGGGGTATCAGAGGTGGGGAAACAGAGGCTGTGAATCAGACATGGGGAATCAGAGGCGGGGGATCAGAGGTGGTGAATCAGAGATGGGGAATCAGAGGCGGGGAATCAGAGGCTGGGATTCAGACGCGGGGAATCAGAGGCGGGGAATCAGAGCTGGGGAATCAGAGGCGGGCTATCAGAGTTGGGGAATCAGCGGCGGGGAATCAGATATGGGGAATCAGAGGCGGGGAATCAGAGCTGGGGAATGAGAGGCCGGGAATCAGATATGGGGAAACAGAGGCGGGGAATCAGAGGCGGGGAAACAGAGGCGGGGAATCAGATATGGGGAATCAGAGGTGGGTAATTAGAGGTTGGGAATTAGATGCAGGGAATCAGAGGCGGGGAATCAGAGGTGGGGAATAAGAGGCAGGGAATCAGATGTGCAGAATCAGAGTTGGGGAATCAGAGGCGGGGAATCAGATATGGGGAATCAGAGGCGGGGTATCAGAGGTGGGGAAACAGAGGCTGTGAATCAGACATGGGGAATCAGAGGCGGGGGATCAGAGGTGGTGAATCAGAGATGGGGAATCAGAGGCGGGGAATCAGAGGCTGGGATTCAGATGCGGGGAATCAGAGGCGGGGAATCAGAGCTGGGGAATCAGAGGCGGGCTATCAGAGTTGGGGAATCAGCGGCGGGGAATCAGATATGGGGAATCAGAGGCGGGGAATCAGAGCTGGGGAATGAGACGCGGGGAATCAGAGGCGGGGAATCAGAGCTGGGGAATCAGAGGCGGGCTATCAGAGTTGGGGAATCAGCGGCGGGGAATCAGATATGGGGAAACAGAGGCGGGGAATAAGAGGCGGGGAAACAGAGGCGGGGAATCAGATATGGGGAATCAGAGGTGGGGAATCAGAGGTTGGAAATCAGAGGCAGGGAATCAAAGGCGGGGAATCAGATATGGGGAATCAGAGGCGGGGAACCAGAGGCGGGGAATCAGAGGCGGGGAATCAGATGTGTGGTATCAGAGATGGGGAATCAGAGGCAGGGAATCAGAGGTGGGGAATCAGAGGCGGGTAATCAGAGGCCGGGAATCAGAGGCCGGAAATCAGAGGCCGGGAATCAGAGGCCGGGAATCAGAGGCCGGGAATCAGAGGCCGGGAATCAGAGGTGGGGAATAAGAGGCAGGGAATCAGATTTGCAGAATCAGAGTTGGGGAATCAGAGGCGGGGAATTAGATATGGGGAAACAGAGGCGGGGAATCAGAGGCGGGGAATCAGATATGGGGAATCAGAGGCGGGGAATCAGAGGCTGGGATTCAGACGCGGGGAATCAGAGGCGGGGAATCAGAGCTGGGGAATCAGAGGCGGGCTATCAGAGTTGGGGAATCAGCGGCGGGGAATCAGATATGGGGAATCAGAGGCGGGGAATCAGAGCTGGGGAATGAGATGCGGGGAATCAGAGGTGGGGAATCAGAGCTGGGGAATCAGAGGCGGGCTATCAGAGTTGGGGAATCAGCGGCGGGGAATCAGATATGGGGAAACAGAGGCGGGGAATCAGAGGCGGGGAAACAGAGGCGGGGAATCAGATATGGTGAATCAGAGGTGGGTAATTAGAGGTTGGGAATTAGATGCAGGGAATCAGAGGCGGGGAATCAGAGGCGGGGAATCAGAGGCAGGGAATCAGATGTGCGGAATCAGAGATGGGGAATCAGAGGCAGGGAATCAGAGGCGGGGAATCAGAGGCCGGGAATGAGAGGCCGGGAATCAGAGGCCGGGAATGAGAGGCCGGGAATGAGAGGCCGGGAATCAGAGGCCGGGAATCAGAGGCCGGGAATCAGAGGTGGGGAATAAGAGGCAGGGAATCAGATGTGCAGAATCAGAGTTGGGGAATCAGAGGCGGGGAATCAGATATGGGGAATCAGAGGCGGGGTATCAGAGGTGGGGAAACAGAGGCTGTGAATCAGACATGGGGAATCAGAGGCGGGGGATCAGAGGTGGTGAATCAGAGATGGGGAATCAGAGGCGGGGAATCAGAGGCTGGGATTCAGACGCGGGGAATCAGAGGCGGGGAATCAGAGCTGGGGAATCAGAGGCGGGCTATCAGAGTTGGGGAATCAGCAGCGGGGAATCAGATATGGGGAATCAGAGGCGGGGAATCAGAGCTGGGGAATGAGACGCGGGGAATCAGAGGCGGGGAATCAGAGCTGGGGAATCAGAGGCGGGCTATCAGAGTTGGGGAAACAGAGGCGGGGAATCAGAGGCGGGGAAACAGAGGCGGGGAATCAGATATGGGGAATCAGAGGTGGGTAATTAGAGGTTGGGAATTAGATGCAGGGAATCAGAGGCGGGGAATCAGAGGCGGGAAATCAGAGGCAGGGAATCAGATGTGCGGAATCAGAGATGGGGAATCAGAGGCAGGGAATCAGAGGCGGGGAATCAGATGCTGGGAATGAGAGGCCGGGAATCAGAGGCCGGGAATGAGAGGCCGGGAATGAGAGGCCGGGAATCAGAGGCCGGGAATCAGAGGCCGGGAATCAGAGGTGGGGAATAAGAGGCAGGGAATCAGATGTGCAGAATCAGAGTTGGGGAATCAGAGGCGGGGAATCAGATATGGGGAATCAGAGGCGGGGTATCAGAGGTGGGGAAACAGAGGCTGTGAATCAGACATGGGGAATCAGAGGCGGGGGATCAGAGGTGGTGAATCAGAGATGGGGAATCAGAGGCGGGGAATCAGAGGCTGGGATTCAGACGCGGGGAATCAGAGGCGGGGAATCAGAGCTGGGGAATCAGAGGCGGGCTATCAGAGTTGGGGAATCAGCGGCGGGGAATCAGATATGGGGAATCAGAGGCGGGGAATCAGAGCTGGGGAATGAGACGCGGGGAATCAGAGGCGGGGAATCAGAGCTGGGGAATCAGAGGCGGGCTATCAGAGTTGGGGAATCAGCGGCGGGGAATCAGATATGGGGAAACAGAGGCGGGGAATAAGAGGCGGGGAAACAGAGGCGGGGAATCAGATATGGGGAATCAGAGGTGGGGAATCAGAGGTTGGAAATCAGAGGCAGGGAATCAAAGGCGGGGAATCAGATATGGGGAATCAGAAGCGGGGAATCAGAGGCGGGGAATCAGAGGCAGGGAATCAGATGTGTGGTATCAGAGATGGGGAATCAGAGGCAGGGAATCAGAGGTGGGGAATCAGAGGCGGGTAATCAGAGGCCGGGAATCAGAGGCCGGAAATCAGAGGCCGGGAATCAGAGGCCGGGAATCAGAGGCCGGGAATCAGAGGCCGGGAATCAGAGGTGGGGAATAAGAGGCAGGGAATCAGATGTGCAGAATCAGAGTTGGGGAATCAGAGGCGGGGAATTAGATATGGGGAAACAGAGGCGGGGAATCAGAGGCGGGGAATCAGATATGGGGAATCAGAGGTGGGGAATCAGAGGCAGGGAATCAGATGTGTGGAATCAGAGATGGGGAATCAGAGGCGGGGAATGAGATATGGGGAATCAGAGGCGGGGAATCAGAGGTGGGGAAATAGAGGCGAGGAATCAGATATGGGGAATCAGAGGTGGCGAATCAAAGGCGGTGAATCAGAGTTGGGGAATCAGAGGCGGGGAATCAGATATGGGGAAACAGAGGCGGGGAATCAGAGGCGGGGAAACAGAGGCGGGGAATCAGATATGGGGAATCAGATGTGGGTAATTAGAGGTTGGGAATTAGATGCAGGGAATCAGAGGCGGGGAATCAGAGGCGGGGAATCAGAGGCAGGGAATCAGATGTGCGGAATCAGAGATGGGGAATCAGAGGCAGGGAATCAGAGGCGGGGAATCAGAGGCCGGGAATGAGAGGCCGGGAATCAGAGGCCGGGAATGAGAGGCCGGGAATCAGAGGCCGGGAATCAGAGGCCGGGAATCAGAGGCCGGGAATCAGAGGTGGGGAATAAGAGGCAGGGAATCAGATGTGCAGAATCAGAGTTGGGGAATCAGAGGCGGGGAATCAGATATGGGGAATCAGAGGCGGGGTATCAGAGGTGGGGAAACAGAGGCTGTGAATCAGACATGGGGAATCAGAGGCGGGGGATCAGAGGTGGTGAATCAGAGATGGGGAATCAGAGGCGGGGAATCAGAGGCTGGGATTCAGACGCGGGGAATCAGAGGCGGGGAATCAGAGCTGGGGAATCAGAGGCGGGCTATCAGAGTTGGGGAATCAGCGGCGGGGAATCAGATATGGGGAATCAGAGGCGGGGAATCAGAGCTGGGGAATGAGAGGCCGGGAATCAGATATGGGGAAACAGAGGCGGGGAATCAGAGGCGGGGAAACAGAGGCGGGGAATCAGATATGGGGAATCAGAGGTGGGTAATTAGAGGTTGGGAATTAGATGCAGGGAATCAGAGGCGGGGAATCAGAGGTGGGGAATCAGATGTGCAGAATCAGAGTTGGGGAATCAGAGGCGGGGAATCAGATATGGGGAATCAGAGGCGGGGTATCAGAGGTGGGGAAACAGAGGCTGTGAATCAGACATGGGGAATCAGAGGCGGGGGATCAGAGGTGGTGAATCAGAGATGGGGAATCAGAGGCGGGGAATCAGAGGCTGGGATTCAGATGCGGGGAATCAGAGGCGGGGAATCAGAGCTGGGGAATCAGAGGCGGGCTATCAGAGTTGGGGAATCAGCGGCGGGGAATCAGATATGGGGAATCAGAGGCGGGGAATCAGAGCTGGGGAATGAGACGCGGGGAATCAGGGGCGGGGAATCAGAGCTGGGGAATCAGAGGCGGGCTATCAGAGTTGGGGAATCAGCGGCGGGGAATCAGATATGGGGAAACAGAGGCGGGGAATAAGAGGCGGGGAAACAGAGGCGGGGAATCAGATATGGGGAATCAGAGGTGGGGAATCAGAGGTTGGAAATCAGAGGCAGGGAATCAAAGGCGGGGAATCAGATATGGGGAATCAGAGGCGGGGAATCAGAGGCGGGGAATCAGCGGCGGGGAATCAGATGTGTGGTATCAGAGATTGGGAATCAGAGGCAGGGAATCAGAGGTGGGGAATCAGAGGCGGGTAATCAGAGGCCGGGAATCAGAGGCCGGAAATCAGAGGCCGGGAATCAGAGGCCGGGAATCAGAGGCCGGGAATCAGAGGCCGGTAATCAGAGGTGGGGAATAAGAGGCAGGGAATCAGATTTGCAGAATCAGAGTTGGGGAATCAGAGGCGGGGAATTAGATATGGGGAAACAGAGGCGGGGAATCAGAGGCGGGGAATCAGATATGGGGAATCAGAGGCGGGGAATCAGAGGCTGGGATTCAGACGCGGGGAATCAGAGGCGGGGAATCAGAGCTGGGGAATCAGAGGCGGGCTATCAGAGTTGGGGAATCAGCGGCGGGGAATCAGATATGGGGAATCAGAGGCGGGGAATCAGAGCTGGGGAATGAGACGCGGGGAATCAGAGGCGGGGAATCAGAGCTGGGGAATCAGAGGCGGGCTATCAGAGTTGGGGAATCAGCGGCGGGGAATCAGATATGGGGAAACAGAGGCGGGGAATCAGAGGCGGGGAAACAGAGGCGGGGAATCAGATATGGTGAATCAGAGGTGGGTAATTAGAGGTTGGGAATTAGATGCAGGGAATCAGAGGCGGGGAATCAGAGGCGGGGAATCAGAGGCAGGGAATCAGATGTGCGGAATTAGAGATGGGGAATCAGAGGCAGGGAATCAGAGGCGGGGAATCAGAGGCCGGGAATGAGAGGCCGGGAATCAGAGGCCGGGAATGAGAGGCCGGGAATGAGAGGCCGGGAATCAGAGGCCGGGAATCAGAGGCCGGGAATCAGAGGTGGGGAATAAGAGGCAGGGAATCAGATGTGCAGAATCAGAGTTGGGGAATCAGAGGCGGGGAATCAGATATGGGGAATCAGAGGCGGGGTATCAGAGGTGGGGAAACAGAGGCTGTGAATCAGACATTGGGAATCAGAGGCGGGGGATCAGAGGTGGTGAATCAGAGATGGGGAATCAGAGGCGGGGAATCAGAGGCTGGGATTCAGACGCGGGGAATCAGAGGCGGGGAATCAGAGCTGGGGAATCAGAGGCGGGCTATCAGAGTTGGGGAATCAGCAGCGGGGAATCAGATATGGGGAATCAGAGGCGGGGAATCAGAGCTGGGGAATGAGACGCGGGGAATCAGAGGCGGGGAATCAGAGCTGGGGAATCAGAGGCGGGCTATCAGAGTTGGGGAAACAGAGGCGGGGAATCAGAGGCGGGGAAACAGAGGCGGGGAATCAGATATGGGGAATCAGAGGTGGGTAATTAGAGGTTGGGAATTAGATGCAGGGAATCAGAGGCGGGGAATCAGAGGCGGGAAATCAGAGGCAGGGAATCAGATGTGCGGAATCAGAGATGGGGAATCAGAGGCAGGGAATCAGAGGCGGGGAATCAGATGCTGGGAATGAGAGGCCGGGAAGCAGAGGCCGGGAATGAGAGGCCGGGAATGAGAGGCCGGGAATCAGAGGCCGGGAATCAGAGGCCGGGAATCAGAGATGGGGAATCAGAGGCGGGGAATCAGATATGGGGAATCAGAGGCGGGGTATCAGAGGTGGGGAAACAGAGGCTGTGAATCAGACATGGGGAATCAGAGGCGGGGGATCAGAGGTGGTGAATCAGAGATGGGGAATCAGAGGCGGGGAATCAGAGGCTGGGATTCAGACGCGGGGAATCAGAGGCGGGGAATCAGAGCTGGGGAATCAGAGGCGGGCTATCAGAGTTGGGGAATCAGCGGCGGGGAATCAGATATGGGGAATCAGAGGCGGGGAATCAGAGCTGGGGAATGAGACGCGGGGAATCAGAGGCGGGGAATCAGAGCTGGGGAATCAGAGGCGGGCTATCAGAGTTGGGGAATCAGCGGCGGGGAATCAGATATGGGGAAACAGAGGCGGGGAATAAGAGGCGGGGAAACAGAGGCGGGGAATCAGATATGGGGAATCAGAGGTGGGGAATCAGAGGTTGGAAATCAGAGGCAGGGAATCAAAGGCGGGGAATCAGATATGGGGAATCAGAGGCGGGGAATCAGAGGCGGGGAATCAGAGGCAGGGAATCAGAGGTGTGGTATCAGAGATGGGGAATCAGAGGCAGGGAATCAGAGGTGGGGAATCAGAGGCGGGTAATCAGAGGCCGGGAATCAGAGGCCGGAAATCAGAGGCCGGGAATCAGAGGCCGGGAATCAAAGGCCGGGAATCAGAGGCCGGGAATCAGAGGCGGGGAATAAGAGGTGGGGAATAAGAGGCAGGGAATCAGATGTGCAGAATCAGAGTTGGGGAATCAGAGGCGGGGAATCAGATATGGGGAATCAGAGGCGGGGTATCAGAGGTGGGGAAACAGAGGCTGTGAATCAGACATGGGGAATCAGAGGCGGGGGATCAGAGGTGGTGAATCAGAGATGGGGAATCAGAGGCGGGGAATCAGAGGCTGGGATTCAGATGCGGGGAATCAGAGGCGGGGAATCAGAGCTGGGGAATCAGAGGCGGGCTATCAGAGTTGGGGAATCAGTGGCGGGGAATCAGATATGGGGAATCAGAGGCGGGGAATCAGAGCTGGGGAATGAGACGCGGGGAATCAGAGGCGGGGAATCAGAGCTGGGGAATCAGAGGCGGGCTATCAGAGTTGGGGAATCAGCGGCGGGGAATCAGATATGGGGAAACAGAGGCGGGGAATAAGAGGCGGGGAAACAGAGGCGGGGAATCAGATATGGGGAATCAGAGGTGGGGAATCAGAGGTTGGAAATCAGAGGCAGGGAATCAAAGGCGGGGAATCAGATATGGGGAATCAGAGGCGGGGAATCAGAGGCGGGGAATCAGCGGCGGGGAATCAGATGTGTGGTATCAGAGATGGGGAATCAGAGGCAGGGAATCAGAGGTGGGGAATCAGAGGCGGGTAATCAGAGGCCGGGAATCAGAGGCCGGAAATCAGAGGCCGGGAATCAGAGGCCGGGAATCAGAGGCCGGGAATCAGAGGCCGGGAATCAGAGGTGGGGAATAAGAGGCAGGGAATCAGATTTGCAGAATCAGAGTTGGGGAATCAGAGGCGTGGAATTAGATATGGGGAAACAGAGGCGGGGAATCAGAGGCGGGGAATCAGATATGGGGAATCAGAGGCGGGGAATCAGAGGCTGGGATTCAGACGCGGGGAATCAGAGGCGGGGAATCAGAGCTGGGGAATCAGAGGCGGGCTATCAGAGTTGGGGAATCAGCGGCGGGGAATCAGATATGGGGAATCAGAGGCGGGGAATCAGAGCTGGGGAATGAGACGCGGGGAATCAGAGGCGGGGAATCAGAGCTGGGGAATCAGAGGCGGGCTATCAGAGTTGGGGAATCAGCGGCGGGGAATCAGATATGGGGAAACAGAGGCGGGGAATAAGAGGCGGGGAAACAGAGGCGGGGAATCAGATATGGGGAATCAGAGGTGGGGAATCAGAGGTTGGAAATCAGAGGCAGGGAATCAAAGGCGGGGAATCAGATATGGGGAATCAGAGGCGGGGAATCAGAGGCGGGGAATCAGCGGCGGGGAATCAGATGTGTGGTATCAGAGATGGGGAATCAGAGGCAGGGAATCAGAGGTGGGGAATCAGAGGCGGGTAATCAGAGGCCGGGAATCATAGGCCGGAAATCAGAGGCCGGGAATCAGAGGCCGGGAATCAGAGGCCGGGAATCAGAGGCCGGGAATCAGAGGTGGGGAATAAGAGGCAGGGAATCAGATTTGCAGAATCAGAGTTGGGGAATCAGAGGCGGGGAATTAGATATGGGGAAACAGAGGCGGGGAATCAGAGGCGGGGAATCAGATATGGGGAATCAGAGGCGGGGAATCAGAGGCTGGGATTCAGACGCGGGGAATCAGAGGCGGGGAATCAGAGCTGGGGAATCAGAGGCGGGCTATCAGAGTTGGGGAATCAGCGGCGGGGAATCAGATATGGGGAATCAGAGGCGGGGAATCAGAGCTGGGGAATGATACGCGGGGAATCAGAGGCGGGGAATCAGAGCTGGGGAATCAGAGGCGGGCTATCAGAGTTGGGGAATCAGCGGCGGGGAATCAGATATGGGGAAACAGAGGCGGGGAATCAGAGGCGGGGAAACAGAGGCGGGGAATCAGATATGGTGAATCAGAGGTGGGTAATTAGAGGTTGGGAATTAGATGCAGGGAATCAGAGGCGGGGAATCAGAGGCGGGGAATCAGAGGCAGGGAATCAGATGTGCGGAATTAGAGATGGGGAATCAGAGGCAGGGAATCAGAGGCGGGGAATCAGAGGCCGGGAATGAGAGGCCGGGAATCAGAGGCCGGGAATGAGAGGCCGGGAATGAGAGGCCGGGAATCAGAGGCCGGGAATCAGAGGCCGGGAATCAGAGGTGGGGAATAAGAGGCAGGGAATCAGATGTGCAGAATCAGAGTTGGGGAATCAGAGGCGGGGAATCAGATATGGGGAATCAGAGGCGGGGTATCAGAGGTGGGGAAACAGAGGCTGTGAATCAGACATTGGGAATCAGAGGCGGGGGATCAGAGGTGGTGAATCAGAGATGGGGAATCAGAGGCGGGGAATCAGAGGCTGGGATTCAGACGCGGGGAATCAGAGGCGGGGAATCAGAGCTGGGGAATCAGAGGCGGGCTATCAGAGTTGGGGAATCAGCAGCGGGGAATCAGATATGGGGAATCAGAGGCGGGGAATCAGAGCTGGGGAATGAGACGCAGGGAATCAGAGGCGGGGAATCAGAGCTGGGGAATCAGAGGCGGGCTATCAGAGTTGGGGAAACAGAGGCGGGGAATCAGAGGCGGGGAAACAGAGGCGGGGAATCAGATATGGGGAATCAGAGGTGGGTAATTAGAGGTTGGGAATTAGATGCAGGGAATCAGAGGCGGGGAATCAGAGGCGGGAAATCAGAGGCAGGGAATCAGATGTGCGGAATCAGAGATGGGGAATCAGAGGCAGGGAATCAGAGGCGGGGAATCAGATGCTGGGAATGAGAGGCCGGGAAGCAGAGGCCGGGAATGAGAGGCCGGGAATGAGAGGCCGGGAATCAGAGGCCGGGAATCAGAGGCCGGGAATCAGAGTTGGGGAATCAGAGGCGGGGAATCAGATATGGGGAATCAGAGGCGGGGTATCAGAGGTGGGGAAACAGAGGCTGTGAATCAGACATGGGGAATCAGAGGCGGCGGATCAGAGGTGGTGAATCAGAGATGGGGAATCAGAGGCGGGGAATCAGAGGCTGGGATTCAGACGCGGGGAATCAGAGGCGGGGAATCAGAGCTGGGGAATCAGAGGCGGGCTATCAGAGTTGGGGAATCAGCGGCGGGGAATCAGATATGGGGAATCAGAGGCGGGGAATCAGAGCTGGGGAATGAGACGCGGGGAATCAGAGGCGGGGAATCAGAGCTGGGGAATCAGAGGCGGGCTATCAGAGTTGGGGAATCAGCGGCGGGGAATCAGATATGGGGAAACAGAGGCGGGGAATAAGAGGCGGGGAAACAGAGGCGGGGAATCAGATATGGGGAATCAGAGGTGGGGAATCAGAGGTTGGAAATCAGAGGCAGGGAATCAAAGGCGGGGAATCAGATATGGGGAATCAGAGGCGGGGAATCAGAGGCGGGGAATCAGAGGCAGGGAATCAGATGTGTGGTATCAGAGATGGGGAATCAGAGGCAGGGAATCAGAGGTGGGGAATCAGAGGCGGGTAATCAGAGGCCGGGAATCAGAGGCCGGAAATCAGAGGCCGGGAATCAGAGGCCGGGAATCAAAGGCCGGGAATCAGAGGCCGGGAATCAGAGGCGGGGAATAAGAGGTGGGGAATAAGAGGCAGGGAATCAGATGTGCAGAATCAGAGTTGGGGAATCAGAGGCGGGGAATCAGATATGGGGAATCAGAGGCGGGGTATCAGAGGTGGGGAAACAGAGGCTGTGAATCAGACATGGGGAATCAGAGGCGGGGGATCAGAGGTGGTGAATCAGAGATGGGGAATCAGAGGCGGGGAATCAGAGGCTGGGATTCAGATGCGGGGAATCAGAGGCGGGGAATCAGAGCTGGGGAATCAGAGGCGGGCTATCAGAGTTGGGGAATCAGCGGCGGGGAATCAGATATGGGGAATCAGAGGCGGGGAATCAGAGCTGGGGAATGAGACGCGGGGAATCAGAGGCGGGGAATCAGAGCTGGGGAATCAGAGGCGGGCTATCAGAGTTGGGGAATCAGCGGCGGGGAATCAGATATGGGGAAACAGAGGCGGGGAATAAGAGGCGGGGAAACAGAGGCGGGGAATCAGATATGGGGAATCAGAGGTGGGGAATCAGAGGTTGGAAATCAGAGGCAGGGAATCAAAGGCGGGGAATCAGATATGGGGATTCAGAGGCGGGGAATCAGAGGCGGGGAATCAGCGGCGGGGAATCAGATGTGTGGTATCAGAGATGGGGAATCAGAGGCAGGGAATCAGAGGTGGGGAATCAGAGGCGGGTAATCAGAGGCCGGGAATCAGAGGCCGGAAATCAGAGGCCGGGAATCAGAGGCCGGGAATCAGAGGCCGGGAATCAGAGGCCGGGAATCAGAGGTGGGGAATAAGAGGCAGGGAATCAGATTTGCAGAATCAGAGTTGGGGAATCAGAGGCGGGGAATTAGATATGGGGAAACAGAGGCGGGGAATCAGAGGCGGGGAATCAGATATGGGGAATCAGAGGCGGGGAATCAGAGGCTGGGATTCAGATGCGGGGAATCAGAGGCGGGGAATCAGAGCTGGGGAATCAGAGGCGGGCTATCAGAGTTGGGGAATCAGCGGCGGGGAATCAGATATGGGGAATCAGAGGCGGGGAATCAGAGCTGGGGAATGAGACGCGGGGAATCAGAGGCGGGGAATCAGAGCTGGGGAATCAGAGGCGGGCTATCAGAGTTGGGGAATCAGCGGCGGGGAATCAGATATGGGGAAACAGAGGCGGGGAATAAGAGGCGGGGAAACAGAGGCGGGGAATCAGATATGGGGAATCAGAGGTGGGGAATCAGAGGTTGGAAATCAGAGGCAGGGAATCAAAGGCGGGGAATCAGATATGGGGAATCAGAGGCGGGGAATCAGAGGCGGGGAATCAGCGGCGGGGAATCAGATGTGTGGTATCAGAGATGGGGAATCAGAGGCAGGGAATCAGAGGTGGGGAATCAGAGGCGGGTAATCAGAGGCCGGGAATCAGAGGCCGGAAATCAGAGGCCGGGAATCAGAGGCCGGGAATCAGAGGCCGGGAATCAGAGGCCGGGAATCAGCGGTGGGGAATAAGAGGCAGGGAATCAGATTTGCAGAATCAGAGTTGGGGAATCAGAGGCGGGGAATTAGATATGGGGAAACAGAGGCGGGGAATCAGAGGCGGGGAATCAGATATGGGGAATCAGAGGCGGGGAATCAGAGGCTGGGATTCAGACGCGGGGAATCAGAGGCGGGGAATCAGAGCTGGGGAATCAGAGGCGGGCTATCAGAGTTGGGGAATCAGCGGCGGGGAATCAGATATGGGGAATCAGAGGCGGGGAATCAGAGCTGGGGAATGAGACGCGGGGAATCAGAGGCGGGGAATCAGAGCTGGGGAATCAGAGGCGGGCTATCAGAGTTGGGGAATCAGCGGCGGGGAATCAGATATGGGGAAACAGAGGCGGGGAATCAGAGGCGGGGAAACAGAGGCGGGAAATCAGATATGGTGAATCAGAGGTGGGTAATTAGAGGTTGGGAATTAGATGCAGGGAATCAGAGGCGGGGAATCAGAGGCGGGGAATCAGAGGCAGGGAATCAGATGTGCGGAATTAGAGATGGGGAATCAGAGGCAGGGAATCAGAGGCGGGGAATCAGAGGCCGGGAATGAGAGGCCGGGAATGAGAGGCCGGGAATGAGAGGCCGGGAATGAGAGGCCGGGAATCAGAGGCCGGGAATCAGAGGCCGGGAATCAGAGGTTGGGAATAAGAGGCAGGGAATCAGATGTGCAGAATCAGAGTTGGGGAATCAGAGGCGGGGAATCAGATATGGGGAATCAGAGGCGGGGTATCAGAGGTGGGGAAACAGAGGCTGTGAATCAGACATTGGGAATCAGAGGCGGGGGATCAGAGGTGGTGAATCAGAGATGGGGAATCAGAGGCGGGGAATCAGAGGCTGGGATTCAGACGCGGGGAATCAGAGGCGGGGAATCAGAGCTGGGGAATCAGAGGCGGGCTATCAGAGTTGGGGAATCAGCAGCGGGGAATCAGATATGGGGAATCAGAGGCGGGGAATCAGAGCTGGGGAATGAGACGCGGGGAATCAGAGGCGGGGAATCAGAGCTGGGGAATCAGAGGCGGGCTATCAGAGTTGGGGAAACAGAGGCGGGGAATCAGAGGCGGGGAAACAGAGGCGGGGAATCAGATATGGGGAATCAGAGGTGGGTAATTAGAGGTTGGGAATTAGATGCAGGGAATCAGAGGCGGGGAATCAGAGGCGGGAAATCAGAGGCAGGGAATCAGATGTGCGGAATCAGAGATGGGGAATCAGAGGCAGGGAATCAGAGGCGGGGAATCAGATGCTGGGAATGAGAGGCCGGGAAGCAGAGGCCGGGAATGAGAGGCCGGGAATGAGAGGCCGGGAATCAGAGGCCGGGAATCAGAGGCCGGGAATCAGAGTTGGGGAATCAGAGGCGGGGAATCAGATATGGGGAATCAGAGGCGGGGTATCAGAGGTGGGGAAACAGAGGCTGTGAATCAGACATGGGGAATCAGAGGCGGGGGATCAGAGGTGGTGAATCAGAGATGGGGAATCAGAGGCGGGGAATCAGAGGCTGGGATTCAGACGCGGGGAATCAGAGGCGGGGAATCAGAGCTGGGGAATCAGAGGCGGGCTATCAGAGTTGGGGAATCAGCGGCGGGGAATCAGATATGGGGAATCAGAGGCGGGGAATCAGAGCTGGGGAATGAGACGCGGGGAATCAGAGGCGGGGAATCAGAGCTGGGGAATCAGAGGCGGGCTATCAGAGTAGGGGAATCAGCGGCGGGGAATCAGATATGGGGAAACAGAGGCGGGGAATAAGAGGCGGGGAAACAGAGGCGGGGAATCAGATATGGGGAATCAGAGGTGGGGAATCAGAGGTTGGAAATCAGAGGCAGGGAATCAAAGGCGGGGAATCAGATATGGGGAATCAGAGGCGGGGAATCAGAGGCGGGGAATCAGAGGCAGGGAATCAGATGTGTGGTATCAGAGATGGGGAATCAGTGGCAGGGAATCAGAGGTGGGGAATCAGAGGCGGGTAATCAGAGGCCGGGAATCAGAGGCCGGAAATCAGAGGCCGGGAATCAGAGGCCGGGAATCAAAGGCCGGGAATCAGAGGCCGGGAATCAGAGGCGGGGAATAAGAGGTGGGGAATAAGAGGCAGGGAATCAGATGTGCAGAATCAGAGTTGGGGAATCAGAGGCGGGGAATCAGATATGGGGAATCAGAGGCGGGGTATCAGAGGTGGGGAAACAGAGGCTGTGAATCAGACATGGGGAATCAGAGGCGGGGGATCAGAGGTGGTGAATCAGAGATGGGGAATCAGAGGCGGGGAATCAGAGGCTGGGATTCAGATGCGGGGAATCAGAGGCGGGGAATCAGAGCTGGGGAATCAGAGGCGGGCTATCAGAGTTGGGGAATCAGCGGCGGGGAATCAGATATGGGGAATCAGAGGCGGGGAATCAGAGCTGGGGAATGAGACGCGGGGAATCAGAGGCGGGGAATCAGAGCTGGGGAATCAGAGGCGGGCTATCAGAGTTGGGGAATCAGCGGCGGGGAATCAGATATGGGGAAACAGAGGCGGGGAATAAGAGGCGGGGAAACAGAGGCGGGGAATCAGATATGGGGAATCAGAGGTGGGGAATCAGAGGTTGGAAATCAGAGGCAGGGAATCAAAGGCGGGGAATCAGATATGGGGAATCAGAGGCGGGGAATCAGAGGCGGGGAATCAGAGGCAGGGAATCAGATGTGTGGTATCAGAGATGGGGAATCAGAGGCAGGGAATCAGAGGTGGGGAATCAGAGGCGGGTAATCAGAGGCCGGGAATCAGAGGCCGGAAATCAGAGGCCGGGAATCAGAGGCCGGGAATCAAAGGCCGGGAATCAGAGGCGGGGAATCAGAGGCGGGGAAACAGAGGCGGGGAATCAGATATGGGGAATCAGAGGTGGGTAATTAGAGGTTGGGAATTAGATGCAGGGAATCAGAGGCGGGGAATCAGAGGCGGGAAATCAGAGGCAGGGAATCAGATGTGCGGAATCAGAGATGGGGAATCAGAGGCAGGGAATCAGAGGCGGGGAATCAGATGCTGGGAATGAGAGGCCGGGAAGCAGAGGCCGGGAATGAGAGGCCGGGAATGAGAGGCCGGGAATCAGAGGCCGGGAATCAGAGGCCGGGAATCAGAGTTGGGGAATCAGAGGCGGGGAATCAGATATGGGGAATCAGAGGCGGGGTATCAGAGGTGGGGAAACAGAGGCTGTGAATCAGACATGGGGAATCAGAGGCGGGGGATCAGAGGTGGTGAATCAGAGATGGGGAATCAGAGGCGGGGAATCAGAGGCTGGGATTCAGACGCGGGGAATCAGAGGCGGGGAATCAGAGCTGGGGAATCAGAGGCGGGCTATCAGAGTTGGGGAATCAGCGGCGGGGAATCAGATATGGGGAATCAGAGGCGGGGAATCAGAGCTGGGGAATGAGACGCGGGGAATCAGAGGCGGGGAATCAGAGCTGGGGAATCAGAGGCGGGCTATCAGAGTTGGGGAATCAGCGGCGGGGAATCAGATATGGGGAAACAGAGGCGGGGAATAAGAGGCGGGGAAACAGAGGCGGGGAATCAGATATGGGGAATCAGAGGTGGGGAATCAGAGGTTGGAAATCAGAGGCAGGGAATCAAAGGCGGGGAATCAGATATGGGGAATCAGAGGCGGGGAATCAGAGGCGGGGAATCAGAGGCAGGGAATCAGATGTGTGGTATCAGAGATGGGGAATCAGAGGCAGGGAATCAGAGGTGGGGAATCAGAGGCGGGTAATCAGAGGCCGGGAATCAGAGGCCGGAAATCAGAGGCCGGGAATCAGAGGCCGGGAATCAAAGGCCGGGAATCAGAGGCCGGGAATCAGAGGCGGGGAATAAGAGGTGGGGAATAAGAGGCAGGGAATCAGATGTGCAGAATCAGAGTTGGGGAATCAGAGGCGGGGAATCAGATATGGGGAATCAGAGGCGGGGTATCAGAGGTGGGGAAACAGAGGCTGTGAATCAGACATGGGGAATCAGAGGCGGGGGATCAGAGGTGGTGAATCAGAGATGGGGAATCAGAGGCGGGGAATCAGAGGCTGGGATTCAGATGCGGGGAATCAGAGGCGGGGAATCAGAGCTGGGGAATCAGAGGCGGGCTATCAGAGTTGGGGAATCAGCGGCGGGGAATCAGATATGGGGAATCAGAGGCGGGGAATCAGAGCTGGGGAATGAGACGCGGGGAATCAGAGGCGGGGAATCAGAGCTGGGGAATCAGAGGCGGGCTATCAGAGTTGGGGAATCAGCGGCGGGGAATCAGATATGGGGAAACAGAGGCGGGGAATAAGAGGCGGGGAAACAGAGGCGGGGAATCAGATATGGGGAATCAGAGGTGGGGAATCAGAGGTTGGAAATCAGAGGCAGGGAATCAAAGGCGGGGAATCAGATATGGGGAATCAGAGGCGGGGAATCAGAGGCGGAGAATCAGCGGCGGGGAATCAGATGTGTGGTATCAGAGATGGGGAATCAGAGGCAGGGAATCAGAGGTGGGGAATCAGAGGCGGGTAATCAGAGGCCGGGAATCAGAGGCCGGAAATCAGAGGCCGGGAATCAGAGGCCGGGAATCAGAGGCCGGGAATAAGAGGCCGGGAATCAGAGGTGGGGAATAAGAGGCAGGGAATCAGATTTGCAGAATCAGAGTTGGGGAATCAGAGGCGGGGAATTAGATATGGGGAAACAGAGGCGGGGAATCAGAGGCGGGGAATCAGATATGGGGAATCAGAGGCGGGGAATCAGAGGCTGGGATTCAGACGCGGGGAATCAGAGGCGGGGAATCAGAGCTGGGGAATCAGAGGCGGGCTATCAGAGTTGGGGAATCAGCGGCGGGGAATCAGATATGGGGAATCAGAGGCGGGGAATCAGAGCTGGGGAATGAGACGCGGGGAATCAGAGGCGGGGAATCAGAGCTGGGGAATCAGAGGCGGGCTATCAGAGTTGGGGAATCAGCGGCGGGGAATCAGATATGGGGAAACAGAGGCGGGGAATAAGAGGCGGGGAAACAGAGGCGGGGAATCAGATATGGGGAATCAGAGGTGGGGAATCAGAGGTTGGAAATCAGAGGCAGGGAATCAAAGGCGGGGAATCAGATATGGGGAATCAGAGGCGGGGAATCAGAGGCGGGGAATCAGCGGCGGGGAATCAGATGTGTGGTATCAGAGATGGGGAATCAGAGGCAGGGAATCAGAGGTGGGGAATCAGAGGCGGGTAATCAGAGGCCGGGAATCAGAGGCCGGAAATCAGAGGCCGGGAATCAGAGGCCGGGAATCAGAGGCCGGGAATCAGAGGCCGGGAATCAGAGGTGGGGAATAAGAGGCAGGGAATCAGATTTGCAGAATCAGAGTTGGGGAATCAGAGGCGGGGAATTAGATATGGGGAAACAGAGGCGGGGAATCAGAGGCGGGGAATCAGATATGGGGAATCAGAGGCGGGGAATCAGAGGCTGGGATTCAGACGCGGGGAATCAGAGGCGGGGAATCAGAGCTGGGGAATCAGAGGCGGGCTATCAGAGTTGGGGAATCAGCGGCGGGGAATCAGATATGGGGAATCAGAGGCGGGGAATCAGAGCTGGGGAATGAGACGCGGGGAATCAGAGGCGGGGAATCAGAGCTGGGGAATCAGAGGCGGGCTATCAGAGTTGGGGAATCAGCGGCGGGGAATCAGATATGGGGAAACAGAGGCGGGGAATCAGAGGCGGGGAAACAGAGGCGGGGAATCAGATATGGTGAATCAGAGGTGGGTAATTAGAGGTTGGGAATTAGATGCAGGGAATCAGAGGCGGGGAATCAGAGGCGGGGAATCAGAGGCAGGGAATCAGATGTGCGGAATTAGAGATGGGGAATCAGAGGCAGGGAATCAGAGGCGGGGAATCAGAGGCCGGGAATGAGAGGCCGGGAATGAGAGGCCGGGAATGAGAGGCCGGGAATGAGAGGCCGGGAATCAGAGGCCGGGAATCAGAGGCCGGGAATCAGAGGTGGGGAATAAGAGGCAGGGAATCAGATGTGCAGAATCAGAGTTGGGGAATCAGAGGCGGGGAATCAGATATGGGGAATCAGAGGCGGGGTATCAGAGGTGGGGAAACAGAGGCTGTGAATCAGACATTGGGAATCAGAGGCGGGGGATCAGAGGTGGTGAATCAGAGATGGGGAATCAGAGGCGGGGAATCAGAGGCTGGGATTCAGACGCGGGGAATCAGAGGCGGGGAATCAGAGCTGGGGAATCAGAGGCGGGCTATCAGAGTTGGGGAATCAGCAGCGGGGAATCAGATATGGGGAATCAGAGGCGGGGAATCAGAGCTGGGGAATGAGACGCGGGGAATCAGAGGCGGGGAATCAGAGCTGGGGAATCAGAGGCGGGCTATCAGAGTTGGGGAAACAGAGGCGGGGAATCAGAGGCGGGGAAACAGAGGCGGGGAATCAGATATGGGGAATCAGAGGTGGGTAATTAGAGGTTGGGAATTAGATGCAGGGAATCAGAGGCGGGGAATCAGAGGCGGGAAATCAGAGGCAGGGAATCAGATGTGCGGAATCAGAGATGGGGAATCAGAGGCAGGGAATCAGAGGCGGGGAATCAGATGCTGGGAATGAGAGGCCGGGAAGCAGAGGCTGGGAATGAGAGGCCGGGAATGAGAGGCCGGGAATCAGAGGCCGGGAATCAGAGGCCGGGAATCAGAGTTGGGGAATCAGAGGCGGGGAATCAGATATGGGGAATCAGAGGCGGGGTATCAGAGGTGGGGAAACAGAGGCTGTGAATCAGACATGGGGAATCAGAGGCGGGGGATCAGAGGTGGTGAATCAGAGATGGGGAATCAGAGGCGGGGAATCAGAGGCTGGGATTCAGACGCGGGGAATCAGAGGCGGGGAATCAGAGCTGGGGAATCAGAGGCGGGCTATCAGAGTTGGGGAATCAGCGGCGGGGAATCAGATATGGGGAATCAGAGGCGGGGAATCAGAGCTGGGGAATGAGACGCGGGGAATCAGATGCGGGGAATCAGAGCTGGGGAATCAGAGGCGGGCTATCAGAGTTGGGGAATCAGCGGCGGGGAATCAGATATGGGGAAACAGAGGCGGGGAATAAGAGGCGGGGAAACAGAGGCGGGGAATCAGATATGGGGAATCAGAGGTGGGGAATCAGAGGTTGGAAATCAGAGGCAGGGAATCAAAGGCGGGGAATCAGATATGGGGAATCAGAGGCGGGGAATCAGAGGCGGGGAATCAGAGGCAGGGAATCAGATGTGTGGTATCAGAGATGGGGAATCAGAGGCAGGGAATCAGAGGTGGGGAATCAGAGGCGGGTAATCAGAGGCCGGGAATCAGAGGCCGGAAATCAGAGGCCGGGAATCAGAGGCCGGGAATCAAAGGCCGGGAATCAGAGGCCGGGAATCAGAGGCGGGGAATAAGAGGTGGGGAATAAGAGGCAGGGAATCAGATGTGCAGAATCAGAGTTGGGGAATCAGAGGCGGGGAATCAGATATGGGGAATCAGAGGCGGGGTATCAGAGGTGGGGAAACAGAGGCTGTGAATCAGACATGGGGAATCAGAGGCGGGGGATCAGAGGTGGTGAATCAGAGATGGGGAATCAGAGGCGGGGAATCAGAGGCTGGGATTCAGATGCGGGGAATCAGAGGCGGGGAATCAGAGCTGGGGAATCAGAGGCGGGCTATCAGAGTTGGGGAATCAGCGGCGGGGAATCAGATATGGGGAATCAGAGGCGGGGAATCAGAGCTGGGGAATGAGACGCGGGGAATCAGAGGCGGGGAATCAGAGCTGGGGAATCAGAGGCGGGCTATCAGAGTTGGGGAATCAGCGGCGGGGAATCAGAGGCGGGGAAACAGAGGCGGGGAATCAGATATGGGGAATCAGAGGTGGGTAATTAGAGGTTGGGAATTAGATGCAGGGAATCAGAGGCGGGGAATCAGAGGCGGGAAATCAGAGGCAGGGAATCAGATGTGCGGAATCAGAGATGGGGAATCAGAGGCAGGGAATCAGAGGCGGGGAATCAGATGCTGGGAATGAGAGGCCGGGAAGCAGAGGCCGGGAATGAGAGGCCGGGAATGAGAGGCCGGGAATCAGAGGCCGGGAATCAGAGGCCGGGAATCAGAGTTGGGGAATCAGAGGCGGGGAATCAGATATGGGGAATCAGAGGCGGGGTATCAGAGGTGGGGAAACAGAGGCTGTGAATCAGACATGGGGAATCAGAGGCGGGGGATCAGAGGTGGTGAATCAGAGATGGGGAATCAGAGGCGGGGAATCAGAGGCTGGGATTCAGACGCGGGGAATCAGAGGCGGGGAATCAGAGCTGGGGAATCAGAGGCGGGCTATCAGAGTTGGGGAATCAGCGGCGGGGAATCAGATATGGGGAATCAGAGGCGGGGAATCAGAGCTGGGGAATGAGACGCGGGGAATCAGAGGCGGGGAATCAGAGCTGGGGAATCAGAGGCGGGCTATCAGAGTTGGGGAATCAGCGGCGGGGAATCAGATATGGGGAAACAGAGGCGGGGAATAAGAGGCGGGGAAACAGAGGCGGGGAATCAGATATGGGGAATCAGAGGTGGGGAATCAGAGGTTGGAAATCAGAGGCAGGGAATCAAAGGCGGGGAATCAGATATGGGGAATCAGAGGCGGGGAATCAGAGGCGGGGAATCAGAGGCAGGGAATCAGATGTGTGGTATCAGAGATGGGGAATCAGAGGCAGGGAATCAGAGGTGGGGAATCAGAGGCGGGTAATCAGAGGCCGGGAATCAGAGGCCGGAAATCAGAGGCCGGGAATCAGAGGCCGGGAATCAGAGGCCGGGAATCAGAGGTTGGGAATCAGAGGTGGGGAATAAGAGGCAGGGAATCAGATGTGCAGAATCAGAGTTGGGGAATCAGAGGCGGGGAATTAGATATGGGGAAACAGAGGCGGGGAATCAGAGGCGGGGAATCAGATATGGGGAATCAGAGGTGGGGAATCAGAGGCAGGGAATCAGATGTGTGGAATCAGAGATGGGGAATCAGAGGCGGGGAATGAGATATGGGGAATCAGAGGCGGGGAATCAGAGGTGGGGAAATAGAGGCGAGGAATCAGATATGGGGAATCAGAGGTGGCGAATCAAAGGCGGTGAATCAGAGATGGGGAATCAGAGGCGGGGAATCAGAGGCTGGGATTCAGACGCGGGGAATCAGAGGCGGGGAATCAGAGCTGGGGAATCAGAGGCGGGCTATCAGAGTTGGGGAATCAGCGGCGGGGAATCAGATATGGGGAATCAGAGGCGGGGAATCAGAGCTGGGGAATGAGATGCGGGGAATCAGAGGCGGGGAATCAGAGCTGGGGAATCAGAGGCGGGCTATCAGAGTTGGGGAATCAGCGGCGGGGAATCAGATATGGGGAAACAGAGGCGGGGAATAAGAGGCGGGGAAACAGAGGCGGGGAATCAGATATGGGGAATCAGAGGTGGGGAATCAGAGGTTGGAAATCAGAGGCAGGGAATCAAAGGCGGGGAATCAGATATGGGGAATCAGAGGCGGGGAATCAGAGGCGGGGAATCAGAGGCAGGGAATCAGATGTGTGGTATCAGAGATGGGGAATCAGAGGCAGGGAATCAGAGGTGGGGAATCAGAGGCGGGTAATCAGAGGCCGGGAATCAGAGGCCGGAAATCAGAGGCCGGGAATCAGAGGCCGGGAATCAGAGGCCGGGAATCAGAGGCCGGGAATCAGAGGTGGGGAATAAGAGGCAGGGAATCAGATGTGCAGAATCAGAGTTGGGGAATCAGAGGCGGGGAATTAGATATGGGGAAACAGAGGCTGGGATTCAGACGCGGGGAATCAGAGGCGGGGAATCAGAGCTGGGGAATCAGAGGCGGGCTATCAGAGTTGGGGAATCAGCGGCGTGGAATCAGATATGGGGAATCAGAGGCGGGGAATCAGAGCTGGGGAATGAGACGCGGGGAATCAGAGGCGGGGAATCAGAGCTGGGGAATCAGAGGCGGGCTATCAGAGTTGGGGAATCAGCGGCGGGGAATCAGATATGGGGAAACAGAGGCGGGGAATAAGAGGCGGGGAAACAGAGGCGGGGAATCAGATATGGGGAATCAGAGGTGGGGAATCAGAGGTTGGAAATCAGAGGCAGGGAATCAAAGGCGGGGAATCAGATATGGGGAATCAGAGGTGGGGAATCAGAGTTTGGAAATCAGAGGCAGGGAATCAAAGGCGGGGAATCAGATATGGGGAATCAGAGGCAGGGAATCAAACACGGGGAATCAGAGGCGGGGAATCAGAGCTGGGGAATCAGTGGCGGGGAATCAGAGTTGGGGAATCAGAGGCGGGGAATCAGATATGGGGAAACAGAGGCGGGGAATCAGAGGTGGGTAATTAGAGGTTGGGAATTAGATGCAGGGAATCAGAGGCGGGGAATCAGAGGCGGGGAATCAGAGGCAGGGAATCAGATGTGCGGAATCAGAGATGGGGAATCAGAGGCAGGGAATCAGAGGCGGGGAATCAGAGGCCGGGAATGAGAGGCCGGGAATCAGAGGCCGGGAATGAGAGGCCGGGAATGAGAGGCCGGGAATCAGAGGCCGGGAATCAGAGGCCGGGAATCAGAGGTGGGGAATAAGAGGCAGGGAATCAGATGTGCAGAATCAGAGTTGGGGAATCAGAGGCGGGGAATCAGATATGGGGAATCAGAGGCGGGGTATCAGAGGTGGGGAAACAGAGGCTGTGAATCAGACATGGGGAATCAGAGGCGGGGGATCAGAGGTGGTGAATCAGAGATGGGGAATCAGAGGCGGGGAATCAGAGGCTGGGATTCAGACGCGGGGAATCAGAGGCGGGGAATCAGAGCTGGGGAATCAGAGGCGGGCTATCAGAGTTGGGGAATCAGCGGCGGGGAATCAGATATGGGGAATCAGAGGCGGGGAATCAGAGCTGGGGAATGAGACGCGGGGAATCAGAGGCGGGGAATCAGAGCTGGGGAATCAGAGGCGGGCTATCAGAGTTGGGGAATCAGCGGCGGGGAATCAGATATGGGGAAACAGAGGCGGGGAATAAGAGGCGGGGAAACAGAGGCGGGGAATCAGATATGGGGAATCAGAGGTGGGGAATCAGAGGTTGGAAATCAGAGGCAGGGAATCAAAGGCGGGGAATCAGATATGGGGAATCAGAGGCGGGGAATCAGAGGCGGGGAATCAGAGGCAGGGAATCAGATGTGTGGTATCAGAGATGGGGAATCAGAGGCAGGGAATCAGAGGTGGGGAATCAGAGGCGGGTAATCAGAGGCCGGGAATCAGAGGCCGGAAATCAGAGGCCGGGAATCAGAGGCCGGGAATCAGAGGCCGGGAATCAGAGGCCGGGAATCAGAGGTGGGGAATAAGAGGCAGGGAATCAGATGTGCAGAATCAGAGTTGGGGAATCAGAGGCGGGGAATTAGATATGGGGAAACAGAGGCGGGGAATCAGAGGCGGGGAATCAGATATGGGGAATCAGAGGTGGGGAATCAGAGGCAGGGAATCAGATGTGTGGAATCAGAGATGGGGAATCAGAGGCGGGGAATGAGATATGGGGAATCAGAGGCGGGGAATCAGAGGTGGGGAAATAGAGGCGAGGAATCAGATATGGGGAATCAGAGGTGGCGAATCAAAGGCGGTGAATCAGAGATGGGGAATCAGAGGCGGGGAATCAGAGGCAGGGAATCAAACACGGGGAATCAGAGGCGTGGAATCAGAGCTGGGGAATCAGTGGCGGGGAATCAGAGTTGGGGAATCAGAGGCGGGGAATCAGATATGGGGAAACAGAGGCGGGGAATCAGAGGCGGGGAAACAGAGGCGGGGAATCAGATATGGGGAATCAGAGGTGGGTAATTAGAGGTTGGGAATTAGATGCAGGGAATCAGAGGCGGGGAATCAGAGGCGGGGAATCAGAGGCGGGGAATCAGAGGCAGGGAATCAGATGTGCGGAATCAGAGATGGGGAATCAGAGGCAGGGAATCAGAGGCGGGGAATCAGAGGCCGGGAATGAGAGGCCGGGAATCAGAGGCCGGTAATGAGAGGCCGGGATTGAGAGGCCGGGAATCAGAGGCCGGGAATCAGAGGCCGGGAATCAGAGGTGGGGAATAAGAGGCAGGGAATCAGATGTGCAGAATCAGAGTTGGGGAATCAGAGGCGGGGAATTAGATATGGGGAAACAGAGGCGGGGAATCAGAGGCGGGGAATCAGATATGGGGAATCAGAGGTGGGGAATCAGAGGCAGGGAATCAGATGTGTGGAATCAGAGATGGGGAATCAGAGGCAGGGAATCAGAATCAGAAGCGGGGAATCAGAGGCCGGGAATCAGAGGCCGGGAATCAGAGTTGGGGAATCAGAGTCCGGGAATCAGAGATGGGGAATCAGAGGCGGGGAATGAGATATGGGGAATCAGAGGCGGGGAATCAGAGGCGGGGAAATAGAGGCGAAGAATCAGATATGGGGAATCAGAGGTGGCGAATCAAAGGCGGTGAATCAGAGATGGGGAATCAGAGGCTGGGAATCAGAGGAAGGGAATCAAACACGGGGAATCAGAGGCGGGGAATCAGAGCTGGGGAATCAGTGGCGGGGAATCAGAGTTGGGAAATCAGAGGCGGGGAATCAGATATGGGGAAACAGAGGCGGGGAATCAGAGGCGGGGAAACAGAGGCGGGGAATCAGATATGGGGAATCAGAGGTGGGTAATTAGAGGTTGGGAATTAGATGCAGGGAATCAGAGGCGGGGAATCAGAGGCGGGGAATCAGAGGCAGGGAATCAGATGTGCGGAATCAGAGATGGGTATCAGAGGCAGGGAATCAGAGGCGGGGAATCAGAGGCCGGGAATGAGAGGCCGGGAATCAGAGGCCGTGAAACAGAGGCCGGGAATCAGAGGTGGGGAATAAGAGGCAGGGAATCAGATGTGCGGAATCAGAGATGGGGAATCAGAGGCAGGGAATCACTGGCGGGGAATCAGAGGCGGGGAATCAGAGACCGGGAATCAGAGGCCGGGAATGAGAGGCCGGGAATCAGAGGCCGGGAATCAGAGGCTGGGAATCAGAGGTGGGGTATAAGAGGCCGGGAATGAGAGATCGGGAATCAGAGGCGGGGAATCAGAGGCGGGGAATCAGAGGCATGGATTCAGACGCAGGGAATCAGAGGCGTGGAATCATAGCTGGCGAATCAGAGGCGGGGAATCAGAGTTGGGGAATCAGAGGTGGGGAATCAGATATGGGAAATCAGAGGCGGGGAATCAGAGGCGGGGAAACAGAGGCGGGGAATCAGATATGGGGAATCATAGGTGGAAAATCAGAGGTGGTGAATCAGAGATGGGGAATCAGAGGTGGGGAATCAGAGTTGGGGAATCAGAGGAGGGGAATCAGAGTTGGGGAATCAGAGGAGGGGAATCAGATATGGGGAATCAGAGGCGGGGAATCAGAGGCGGGGTAACAGAGGTGGGAAATCAGAGGCAGTGAATCACAGGCAGGGAATCAGATGTGGGGAATCAGAGGCGGGGAATCATAGCTGGCGAATCACAGGTGGGGAATCAGAGTTGGGGAATCAGAGGAGGGGAATCAGATATGGGGAATCAGAGGCGGGGTATCAGAGGTGGGGAAACAGAGGCTGTGAATCAGACATGGGGAATCAGAGGCGGGGGATCAGAGGTGGTGAATCAGAGATGGGGAATCAGAGGCGGGGAATCAGAGGCTGGGATTCAGACGCGGGGAATCAGAGGCGGGGAATCAGAGCTGGGGAATCAGAGGCGGGCTATCAGAGTTGGGGAATCAGCGGCGGGGAATCAGATATGGGGAATCAGAGGCGGGGAATCAGAGCTGGGGAATGAGAGGCCGGGAATCAGATATGGGGAAACAGAGGCGGGGAATAAGAGGCGGGGAAACAGAGGCGGGGAATCAGATATGGGGAATCAGAGGTGGGGAATCAGAGGTTGGAAATAAGAGGCAGGGAATCAAAGGCGGGGAATCAGAATTGGGGAATCAGAGATATGGAATCAGAGATGGGGAATCAGAGGCGGGGAATCAGACGCGGGGAATCAGAGGTGGTGAATCAGAGCTGGGGAATCAGAGGCGTGGAATCAGTGTTGGGAAATCAGAGGCGGGGAATCAGATATGAGGAAACAGAGGCAGGGAATCAGAGGCGGGGAAACTGAGGCGGGGAATCAGATATGGGGAATCAGAGGTGGGGAATCAGAGGTTGGGAATCAGAGGCATGGAATCAGAGGCGGGGCATCAGAGGCGGGGAAACATAGGTGGGGAATCAGATATGGGGAATCGGAGGTGGGGAATCAGAGGCGATGAATCAGAGATGGCGAATCAGAGGCGGGGAAACAGAGGCGGGCAATAAGACATGGGGAATCAGAGGCTGGGAATCAGACGCGGGGAATCAGAGGCGGGGAATCAGAGCTGGGGAATCAGAGGCGGGGAATCAGAGTTGGGGAATCAGAGGCGGGGAATCAGATATGGCAAAACAGAGTCGGGGAATCAGAGGCAGGGAATCGGAGGCGGGGAATCAGATATGGGGAATCAGAGGAGGGGAATCAGAGGCAGGGAATCAGATGTGTGGAATCAGATATGGGGAATCAGAGGCGGGGAATCAGAGCTGGGGAATGAGACGCGGGGAATCAGAGGCGGGGAATCAGAGCTGGGGAATCAGAGGCGGGCTATCAGAGTTGGGGAATCAGCGGCGGGGAATCAGATATGGGGAAACAGAGGCGGGGAATAAGAGGCGGGGAAACAGAGGCGGGGAATCAGATATGGGGAATCAGAGGTGGGGAATCAGAGGTTGGAAATCAGAGGCAGGGAATCAAAGGCGGGGAATCAGATATGGGGAATCAGAGGCGGGGAATCAGAGGCGGGGAATCAGAGGCAGGGAATCAGATGTGTGGTATCAGAGATGGGGAATCAGAGGCAGGGAATCAGAGGTGGGGAATCAGAGGCGGGTAATCAGAGGCCGGGAATCAGAGGCCGGAAATCAGAGGCCGGGAATCAGAGGCCGGGAATCAGAGGCCGGGAATCAGAGGCCGGGAATCAGAGGTGGGGAATAAGAGGCAGGGAATCAGATGTGCAGAATCAGAGTTGGGGAATCAGAGGCGGGGAATTAGATATGGGGAAACAGAGGCGGGGAATCAGAGGCGGGGAATCAGATATGGGGAATCAGAGGTGGGGAATCAGAGGCAGGGAATCAGATGTGTGGAATCAGAGATGGGGAATCAGAGGCGGGGAATGAGATATGGGGAATCAGAGGCGGGGAATCAGAGGTGGGGAAATAGAGGCGAGGAATCAGATATGGGGAATCAGAGGTGGCGAATCAAAGGCGGTGAATCAGAGATGGGGAATCAGAGGCGGGGAATCAGAGGCTGGGATTCAGACGCGGGGAATCAGAGGCGGGGAATCAGAGCTGGGGAATCAGAGGCGGGCTATCAGAGTTGGGGAATCAGCGGCGGGGAATCAGATATGGGGAATCAGAGGCGGGGAATCAGAGCTGGGGAATGAGACGCGGGGAATCAGAGGCGGGGAATCAGAGCTGGGGAATCAGAGGCGGGCTATCAGAGTTGGGGAATCAGCGGCGGGGAATCAGATATGGGGAAACAGAGGCGGGGAATAAGAGGCGGGGAAACAGAGGCGGGGAATCAGATATGGGGAATCAGAGGTGGGGAATCAGAGGTTGGAAATCAGAGGCAGGGAATCAAAGGCGGGGAATCAGATATGGGGAATCAGAGGCGGGGAATCAGAGGCGGGGAATCAGAGGCAGGGAATCAGATGTGTGGTATCAGAGATGGGGAATCAGAGGCAGGGAATCAGAGGTGGGGAATCAGAGGCGGGTAATCAGAGGCCGGGAATCAGAGGCCGGAAATCAGAGGCCGGGAATCAGAGGCCGGGAATCAGAGGCCGGGAATCAGAGGTGGGGAATAAGAGGCAGGGAATCAGATGTGCAGAATCAGAGTTGGGGAATCAGAGGCGGGGAATTAGATATGGGGAAACAGAGGCTGGGATTCAGACGCGGGGAATCAGAGGCGGGGAATCAGAGCTGGGGAATCAGAGGCGGGCTATCAGAGTTGGGGAATCAGCGGCGGGGAATCAGATATGGGGAATCAGAGGCGGGGAATCAGAGCTGGGGAATGAGACGCGGGGAATCAGAGGCGGGGAATCAGAGCTGGGGAATCAGAGGCGGGCTATCAGAGTTGGGGAATCAGCGGCAGGGAATCAGATATGGGGAAACAGAGGCGGGGAATAAGAGGCGGGGAAACAGAGGCGGGGAATCAGATATGGGGAATCAGAGGTGGGGAATCAGAGGTTGGAAATCAGAGGCAGGGAATCAAAGGCGGGGAATCAGATATGGGGAATCAGAGGTGGGGAATCAGAGGTTGGAAATCAGAGGCAGGGAATCAATGGCGGGGAATCAGATATGGGGAATCAGAGGCAGGGAATCAAACACGGGGAATCAGAGGCGGGGAATCAGAGCTGGGGAATCAGTGGCGGGGAATCAGAGTTGGGGAATCAGAGGCGGGGAATCAGATATGGGGAAACAGAGGCGGGGAATCAGAGGCGGGGAAACAGAGGCGGGGAATCAGATATGGGGAATCAGAGGTGGGTAATTAGAGGTTGGGAATTAGATGCAGGGAATCAGAGGCGGGGAATCAGAGGCGGGGAATCAGAGGCAGGGAATCAGATGTGCGGAATCAGAGATGGGGAATCAGAGGCAGGGAATCAGAGGCGGGGAATCAGAGGCCGGGAATGAGAGGCCGGGAATCAGAGGCCGGGAATGAGAGGCCGGGAATGAGAGGCCGGGAATCAGAGGCCGGGAATCAGAGGCCGGGAATCAGAGGTGGGGAATAAGAGGCAGGGAATCAGATGTGCAGAATCAGAGTTGGGGAATCAGAGGCGGGGAATCAG
The DNA here is from genome assembly GCF_036971445.1 of Narcine bancroftii. Classification (NCBI taxonomy): domain Eukaryota; kingdom Metazoa; phylum Chordata; class Chondrichthyes; order Torpediniformes; family Narcinidae; genus Narcine; species Narcine bancroftii. The sequence goes on along the minus strand of NC_091469.1, from coordinate 306,596,291 downwards.
ATATGGGGAATCAGAGGCGGGGTATCAGAGGTGGGGAAACAGAGGCTGTGAATCAGACATGGGGAATCAGAGGCGGGGGATCAGAGGTGGTGAATCAGAGATGGGGAATCAGAGGCGGGGAATCAGAGGCTGGGATTCAGACGCGGGGAATCAGAGGCGGGGAATCAGAGCTGGGGAATCAGAGGCGGGCTATCAGAGTTGGGGAATCAGCGGCGGGGAATCAGATATGGGGAATCAGAGGCGGGGAATCAGAGCTGGGGAATGAGACGCGGGGAATCAGAGGCGGAGAATCAGAGCTGGGGAATCAGAGGCGGGCTATCAGAGTTGGGGAATCAGCGGCGGGGAATCAGATATGGGGAAACAGAGGCGGGGAATAAGAGGCGGGGAAACAGAGGCGGGGAATCAGATATGGGGAATCAGAGGTGGGGAATCAGAGGTTGGAAATCAGAGGCAGGGAATCAAAGGCGGGGAATCAGATATGGGGAATCAGAGGCGGGGAATCAGAGGCGGGGAATCAGAGGCAGGGAATCAGATGTGTGGTATCAGAGATGGGGAATCAGAGGCAGGGAATCAGAGGTGGGGAATCAGAGGCGGGTAATCAGAGGCCGGGAATCAGAGGCCGGAAATCAGAGGCCGGGAATCAGAGGCCGGGAATCAGAGGCCGGGAATCAGAGGCCGGGAATCAGAGGTGGGGAATAAGAGGCAGGGAATCAGATGTGCAGAATCAGAGTTGGGGAATCAGAGGCGGGGAATTAGATATGGGGAAACAGAGGCGGGGAATCAGAGGTGGGGAATCAGATATGGGGAATCAGAGGTGGGGAATCAGAGGCAGGGAATCAGATGTGTGGAATCAGAGATGGGGAATCAGAGGCGGGGAATGAGATATGGGGAATCAGAGGCGGGGAATCAGAGGTGGGGAAATAGAGGCGAGGAATCAGATATGGGGAATCAGAGGTGGCGAATCAAAGGCGGTGAATCAGAGATGGGGAATCAGAGGCGGGGAATCAGAGGCAGGGAATCAAACACGGGGAATCAGAGGCGGGGAATCAGAGCTGGGGAATCAGTGGCGGGGAATCAGAGTTGGGGAATCAGAGGCGGGGAATCAGATATGGGGAAACAGAGGCGGGGAATCAGAGGCGGGGAAACAGAGGCGGGGAATCAGATATGGGGAATCAGAGGTGGGTAATTAGAGGTTGGGAATTAGATGCAGGGAATCAGAGGCGGGGAATCAGAGGCGGGGAATCAGAGGCAGGGAATCAGATGTGCGGAATCAGAGATGGGGAATCAGAGGCAGGGAATCAGAGGCGGGGAATCAGAGGCCGGGAATGAGAGGCCGGGAATCAGAGGCCGGTAATGAGAGGCCGGGATTGAGAGGCCGGGAATCAGAGGCCGGGAATCAGAGGCCGGGAATCAGAGGTGGGGAATAAGAGGCAGGGAATCAGATGTGCAGAATCAGAGTTGGGGAATCAGAGGCGGGGAATTAGATATGGGGAAACAGAGGCGGGGAATCAGAGGCGGGGAATCATATATGGGGAATCAGAGGTGGGGAATCAGAGGCAGGGAATCAGATGTGTGGAATCAGAGATGGGGAATCAGAGGCAGGGAATCAGAATCAGAAGCGGGGAATCAGAGGCCGGGAATCAGAGGCCGGGAATCAGAGTTGGGGAATCAGAGTCCGGGAATCAGAGATGGGGAATCAGAGGCGGGGAATGAGATATGGGGAATCAGAGGCGGGGAATCAGAGGCGGGGAAATAGAGGCGAAGAATCAGATATGGGGAATCAGAGGTGGCGAATCAAAGGAGGTGAATCAGAGATGGGGAATCAGAGGCTGGGAATCAGAGGCAGGGAATCAAACACGGGGAATCAGAGGCGGGGAATCAGAGCTGGGGAATCAGTGGCGGGGAATCAGAGTTGGGGAATCAGAGGCGGGGAATCAGATATGGGGAAACAGAGGCGGGGAATCAGAGGCGGGGAAACAGAGGCGGGGAATCAGATATGGGGAATCAGAGGTGGGTAATTAGAGGTTGGGAATTAGATGCAGGGAATCAGAGGCGGGGAATCAGAGGCGGGGAATCAGAGGCAGGGAATCAGATGTGCGGAATCAGAGATGGGTATCAGAGGCAGGGAATCAGAGGCGGGGAATCAGAGGCCGGGAATGAGAGGCCGGGAATCAGAGGCCGTGAAACAGAGGCCGGGAATCAGAGGTGGGGAATAAGAGGCAGGGAATCAGAGACCGGGAATCAGAGGCCGGGAATGAGAGGCCGGGAATCAGAGGCCGGGAATCAGAGGCTGGGAATCAGAGGTGGGGTATAAGAGGCCGGGAATGAGAGATCGGGAATCAGAGGCGTGGAATCATAGCTGGCGAATCAGAGGCGGGGAATCAGAGTTGGGGAATCAGAGGTGGGGAATCAGATATGGGAAATCAGAGGCGGGGAATCAGAGGCGGGGAAACAGAGGCGGGGAATCAGATATGGGGAATCATAGGTGGAAAATCAGAGGTGGTGAATCAGAGATGGGGAATCAGAGGTGGGGAATCAGAGGCAGGGTATCAGACGCGGGGTATCAGAGTCAGGGAATGAGAGCTGGGGAATCAGAGGCGGGGAATCAGAGTTGGGGAATCAGAGGAGGGGAATCAGATATGGGGAATCAGAGGCGGGGAATCAGAGGCGGGGTAACAGAGGTGGGAAATCAGAGGCAGGGAATCACAGGCAGGGAATCAGATGTGGGGAATCAGAGGCGGGGAATCATAGCTGGCGAATCACAGGTGGGGAATCAGAGTTGGGGAATCAGAGGAGGGGAATCAGATATGGGGAATCAGAGGCGGGGTATCAGAGGTGGGGAAACAGAGGCTGTGAATCAGACATGGGGAATCAGAGGCGGGGGATCAGAGGTGGTGAATCAGAGATGGGGAATCAGAGGCGGGGAATCAGATATGGGGAATCAGAGGCGGGGAATCAGAGCTGGGGAATGAGACGCGGGGAATCAGAGGCGGGGAATCAGAGCTGGGGAATCAGAGGCGGGCTATCAGAGTTGGGGAATCAGCGGCGGGGAATCAGATATGGGGAAACAGAGGCGGGGAATAAGAGGCGGGGAAACAGAGGCGGGGAATCAGATATGGGGAATCAGAGGTGGGGAATCAGAGGTTGGAAATCAGAGGCAGGGAATCAAAGGCGGGGAATCAGATATGGGGAATCAGAGGTGGGGAATCAGAGTTTGGAAATCAGAGGCAGGGAATCAAAGGCGGGGAATCAGATATGGGGAATCAGAGGCAGGGAATCAAACACGGGGAATCAGAGGCGGGGAATCAGAGCTGGGGAATCAGTGGCGGGGAATCAGAGTTGGGGAATCAGAGGCGGGGAATCAGATATGGGGAAACAGAGGCGGGGAATCAGAGGTGGGTAATTAGAGGTTGGGAATTAGATGCAGGGAATCAGAGGCGGGGAATCAGAGGCGGGGAATCAGAGGCAGGGAATCAGATGTGCGGAATCAGAGATGGGGAATCAGAGGCAGGGAATCAGAGGCGGGGAATGAGAGGCCGGGAATGAGAGGCCGGGAATCAGAGGCCGGGAATCAGAGGCCGGGAATCAGAGGTGGGGAATAAGAGGCAGGGAATCAGATGTGCAGAATCAGAGTTGGGGAATCAGAGGCGGGGAATCAGATATGGGGAATCAGAGGCGGGGTATCAGAGGTGGGGAAACAGAGGCTGTGAATCAGACATGGGGAATCAGAGGCGGGGGATCAGAGGTGGTGAATCAGAGATGGGGAATCAGAGGCGGGGAATCAGAGGCTGGGATTCAGACGCGGGGAATCAGAGGCGGGGAATCAGAGCTGGGGAATCAGAGGCGGGCTATCAGAGTTGGGGAATCAGCGGCGGGGAATCAGATATGGGGAATCAGAGGCGGGGAATCAGAGCTGGGGAATGAGACGCGGGGAATCAGAGGCGGGGAATCAGAGCTGGGGAATCAGAGGCGGGCTATCAGAGTTGGGGAATCAGCGGCGGGGAATCAGATATGGGGAAACAGAGGCGGGGATTAAGAGGCGGGGAAACAGAGGCGGGGAATCAGATATGGGGAATCAGAGGTGGGGAATCAGAGGTTGGAAATCAGAGGCAGGGAATCAAAGGCGGGGAATCAGATATGGGGAATCAGAGGCGGGGAATCAGAGGCGGGGAATCAGAGGCAGGGAATCAGATGTGTGGTATCAGAGATGGGGAATCAGAGGCAGGGAATCAGAGGTGGGGAATCAGAGGCGGGTAATCAGAGGCCGGGAATCAGAGGCCGGAAATCAGAGGCCGGGAATCAGAGGCCGGGAATCAGAGGCCGGGAATCAGAGGCCGGGAATCAGAGGTGGGGAATAAGAGGCAGGGAATCAGATGTGCAGAATCAGAGTTGGGGAATCAGAGGCGGGGAATTAGATATGGGGAAACAGAGGCGGGGAATCAGAGGCGGGGAATCAGATATGGGGAATCAGAGGTGGGGAATCAGAGGCAGGGAATCAGATGTGTGGAATCAGAGATGGGGAATCAGAGGCGGGGAATGAGATATGGGGAATCAGAGGCGGGGAATCAGAGGTGGGGAAATAGAGGCGAGGAATCAGATATGGGGAATCAGAGGTGGCGAATCAAAGGCGGTGAATCAGAGATGGGGAATCAGAGGCGGGGAATCAGAGGCAGGGAATCAAACACGGGGAATCAGAGGCGGGGAATCAGAGCTGGGGAATCAGTGGCGGGGAATCAGAGTTGGGGAATCAGAGGCGGGGAATCAGATATGGGGAAACAGAGGCGGGGAATCAGAGGCGGGGAAACAGAGGAGGGGAATCAGATATGGGGAATCAGAGGTGGGTAATTAGAGGTTGGGAATTAGATGCAGGGAATCAGAGGCGGGGAATCAGAGGCGGGGAATCAGAGGCGGGGAATCAGAGGCAGGGAATCAGATGTGCGGAATCAGAGATGGGGAATCAGAGGCAGGGAATCAGAGGCGGGGAATCAGAGGCCGGGAATGAGAGGCCGGGAATCAGAGGCCGGTAATGAGAGGCCGGGATTGAGAGGCCGGGAATCAGAGGCCGGGAATCAGAGGCCGGGAATCAGAGGTGGGGAATAAGAGGCAGGGAATCAGATGTGCAGAATCAGAGTTGGGGAATCAGAGGCGGGGAATTAGATATGGGGAAACAGAGGCGGGGAATCAGAGGCGGGGAATCAGATATGGGGAATCAGAGGTGGGGAATCAGAGGCAGGGAATCAGATGTGTGGAATCAGAGATGGGGAATCAGAGGCAGGGAATCAGAATCAGAAGCGGGGAATCAGAGGCCGGGAATCAGAGGCCGGGAATCAGAGTTGGGGAATCAGAGTCCGGGAATCAGAGATGGGGAATCGGAGGCGGGGAATGAGATATGGGGAATCAGAGGCGGGGAATCAGAGGCGGGGAAATAGAGGCGAAGAATCAGATATGGGGAATCAGAGGTGGCGAATCAAAGGCGGTGAATCAGAGATGGGGAATCAGAGGCTGGGAATCAGAGGCAGGGAATCAAACACGGGGAATCAGAGGCGGGGAATCAGAGCTGGGGAATCAGTGGCGGGGAATCAGAGTTGGGGAATCAGAGGCGGGGAATCAGATATGGGGAAACAGAGGCGGGGAATCAGAGGCGGGGAAACAGAGGCGGGGAATCAGATATGGGGAATCAGAGGCGGGGAATCAGAGCTGGGGAATGAGACGCGGGGAATCAGAGGCGGGGAATCAGAGCTGGGGAATCAGAGGCGGGCTATCAGAGTTGGGGAATCAGCGGCGGGGGATCAGAGGTGGTGAATCAGAGATGGGGAATCAGAGGCGGGGGATCAGAGGTGGTGAATCAGAGATGGGGAATCAGAGGCGGGGAATCAGATATGGGGAATCAGAGGCGGGGAATCAGAGCTGGGGAATGAGACGCGGGGAATCAGAGGCGGGGAATCAGAGCTGGGGAATCAGAGGCGGGCTATCAGAGTTGGGGAATCAGCGGCGGGGAATCAGATATGGGGAAACAGAGGCGGGGAATAAGAGGCGGGGAAACAGAGGCGGGGAATCAGATATGGGGAATCAGAGGTGGGGAATCAGAGGTTGGAAATCAGAGGCAGGGAATCAAAGGCGGGGAATCAGATATGGGGAATCAGAGGTGGGGAATCAGAGTTTGGAAATCAGAGGCAGGGAATCAAAGGCGGGGAATCAGATATGGGGAATCAGAGGCAGGGAATCAAACACGGGGAATCAGAGGCGGGGAATCAGAGCTGGGGAATCAGTGGCGGGGAATCAGAGTTGGGGAATCAGAGGCGGGGAATCAGATATGGGGAAACAGAGGCGGGGAATCAGAGGTGGGTAATTAGAGGTTGGGAATTAGATGCAGGGAATCAGAGGCGGGGAATCAGAGGCGGGGAATCAGAGGCAGGGAATCAGATGTGCGGAATCAGAGATGGGGAATCAGAGGCAGGGAATCAGAGGCGGGGAATCAGAGGCCGGGAATGAGAGGCCGGGAATCAGAGGCCGGGAATGAGAGGCCGGGAATGAGAGGCCGGGAATCAGAGGCCGGGAATCAGAGGCCGGGAATCAGAGGTGGGGAATAAGAGGCAGGGAATCAGATGTGCAGAATCAGAGTTGGGGAATCAGAGGCGGGGAATCAGATATGGGGAATCAGAGGCGGGGTATCAGAGGTGGGGAAACAGAGGCTGTGAATCAGACATGGGGAATCAGAGGCGGGGGATCAGAGGTGGTGAATCAGAGATGGGGAATCAGAGGCGGGGAATCAGAGGCTGGGATTCAGACGCGGGGAATCAGAGGCGGGGAATCAGAGCTGGGGAATCAGAGGCGGGCTATCAGAGTTGGGGAATCAGCGGCGGGGAATCAGATATGGGGAATCAGAGGCGGGGAATCAGAGCTGGGGAATGAGACGCGGGGAATCAGAGGCGGGGAATCAGAGCTGGGGAATCAGAGGCGGGCTATCAGAGTTGGGGAATCAGCGGCGGGGAATCAGATATGGGGAAACAGAGGCGGGGATTAAGAGGCGGGGAAACAGAGGCGGGGAATCAGATATGGGGAATCAGAGGTGGGGAATCAGAGGTTGGAAATCAGAGGCAGGGAATCAAAGGCGGGGAATCAGATATGGGGAATCAGAGGCGGGGAATCAGAGGCGGGGAATCAGAGGCAGGGAATCAGATGTGTGGTATCAGAGATGGGGAATCAGAGGCAGGGAATCAGAGGTGGGGAATCAGAGGCGGGTAATCAGAGGCCGGGAATCAGAGGCCGGAAATCAGAGGCCGGGAATCAGAGGCCGGGAATCAGAGGCCGGGAATCAGAGGCCGGGAATCAGAGGTGGGGAATAAGAGGCAGGGAATCAGATGTGCAGAATCAGAGTTGGGGAATCAGAGGCGGGGAATTAGATATGGGGAAACAGAGGCGGGGAATCAGAGGCGGGGAATCAGATATGGGGAATCAGAGGTGGGGAATCAGAGGCAGGGAATCAGATGTGTGGAATCAGAGATGGGGAATCAGAGGCGGGGAATGAGATATGGGGAATCAGAGGCGGGGAATCAGAGGTGGGGAAATAGAGGCGAGGAATCAGATATGGGGAATCAGAGGTGGCGAATCAAAGGCGGTGAATCAGAGATGGGGAATCAGAGGCGGGGAATCAGAGGCAGGGAATCAAACACGGGGAATCAGAGGCGGGGAATCAGAGCTGGGGAATCAGTGGCGGGGAATCAGAGTTGGGGAATCAGAGGCGGGGAATCAGATATGGGGAAACAGAGGCGGGGAATCAGAGGCGGGGAAACAGAGGAGGGGAATCAGATATGGGGAATCAGAGGTGGGTAATTAGAGGTTGGGAATTAGATGCAGGGAATCAGAGGCGGGGAATCAGAGGCGGGGAATCAGAGGCGGGGAATCAGAGGCAGGGAATCAGATGTGCGGAATCAGAGATGGGGAATCAGAGGCAGGGAATCAGAGGCGGGGAATCAGAGGCCGGGAATGAGAGGCCGGGAATCAGAGGCCGGTAATGAGAGGCCGGGATTGAGAGGCCGGGAATCAGAGGCCGGGAATCAGAGGCCGGGAATCAGAGGTGGGGAATAAGAGGCAGGGAATCAGATGTGCAGAATCAGAGTTGGGGAATCAGAGGCGGGGAATTAGATATGGGGAAACAGAGGCGGGGAATCAGAGGCGGGGAATCAGATATGGGGAATCAGAGGTGGGGAATCAGAGGCAGGGAATCAGATGTGTGGAATCAGAGATGGGGAATCAGAGGCAGGGAATCAGAATCAGAAGCGGGGAATCAGAGGCCGGGAATCAGAGGCCGGGAATCAGAGTTGGGGAATCAGAGTCCGGGAATCAGAGATGGGGAATCAGAGGCGGGGAATGAGATATGGGGAATCAGAGGCGGGGAATCAGAGGCGGGGAAATAGAGGCGAAGAATCAGATATGGGGAATCAGAGGTGGCGAATCAAAGGCGGTGAATCAGAGATGGGGAATCAGAGGCTGGGAATCAGAGGCAGGGAATCAAACACGGGGAATCAGAGGCGGGGAATCAGAGCTGGGGAATCAGTGGCGGGGAATCAGAGTTGGGGAATCAGAGGCGGGGAATCAGATATGGGGAAACAGAGGCGGGGAATCAGAGGCGGGGAAACAGAGGCGGGGAATCAGATATGGGGAATCAGAGGTGGGTAATTAGAGGTTGGGAATTAGATGCAGGGAATCAGAGGCGGGGAATCAGAGGCGGGGAATCAGAGGCAGGGAATCAGATGTGCGGAATCAGAGATGGGTATCAGAGGCAGGGAATCAGAGGCGGGGAATCAGAGGCCGGGAATGAGAGGCCGGGAATCAGAGGCCGTGAAACAGAGGCCGGGAATCAGAGGTGGGGAATAAGAGGCAGGGAATCAGATGTGCGGAATCAGAGATGGGGAATCAGAGGCAGGGAATCACTGGCGGGGAATCAGAGGCGGGGAATCAGAGACCGGGAATCAGAGGCCGGGAATGAGAGGCCGGGAATCAGAGGCCGGGAATCAGAGGCTGGGAATCAGAGGTGGGGTATAAGAGGCCGGGAATGAGAGATCGGGAATCAGAGGCGGGGAATCAGAGGCGGGGAATCAGAGGCATGGATCCAGACGCAGGGAATCAGAGGCGTGGAATCATAGCTGGCGAATCAGAGGCGGGGAATCAGAGTTGGGGAATCAGAGGTGGGGAATCAGATATGGGAAATCAGAGGCGGGGAATCAGAGGCGGGGAAACAGAGGCGGGGAATCAGATATGGGGAATCATAGGTGGAAAATCAGAGGTGGTGAATCAGAGATGGGGAATCAGAGGTGGGGAATCAGAGGCAGGGTATCAGATGCGGGGTATCAGAGTCAGGGAATGAGAGCTGGGGAATCAGAGGCGGGGAATCAGAGTTGGGGAATCAGAGGAGGGGAATCAGATATGGGGAATCAGAGGCGGGGAATCAGAGGCGGGGTAACAGAGGTGGGAAATCAGAGGCAGGGAATCACAGGCAGGGAATCAGATGTGGGGAATCAGAGGCGGGGAATCATAGCTGGCGAATCACAGGTGGGGAATCAGAGTTGGGGAATCAGAGGAGGGGAATCAGATATGGGGAATCAGAGGCGGGGTATCAGAGGTGGGGAAACAGAGGCTGTGAATCAGACATGGGGAATCAGAGGCGGGGGATCAGAGGTGGTGAATCAGAGATGGGGAATCAGAGGCGGGGAATCAGAGGCTGGGATTCAGACGCGGGGAATCAGAGGCGGGGAATCAGAGCTGGGGAATCAGAGGCGGGCTATCAGAGTTGGGGAATCAGCGGCGGGGAATCAGATATGGGGAATCAGAGGCGGGGAATCAGAGCTGGGGAATGAGAGGCCGGGAATCAGATATGGGGAAACAGAAGCGGGGAATAAGAGGCGGGGAAACAGAGGCGGGGAATCAGATATGGGGAATCAGAGGTGGGGAATCAGAGGTTGGAAATAAGAGGCAGGGAATCAAAGGCGGGGAATCAGAATTGGGGAATCAGAGATATGGAATCAGAGATGGGGAATCAGAGGCGGGGAATCAGACGCGGGGAATCAGAGGTGGTGAATCAGAGCTGGGGAATCAGAGGCGGGGAATCAGTGTTGGGAAATCAGAGGCGGGGAATCAGATATGAGGAAACAGAGGCAGGGAATCAGAGGCGGGGAAACTGAGGCGGGGAATCAGATATGGGGAATCAGAGGTGGGGAATCAGAGGTTGGGAATCAGAGGCATGGAATCAGAGGCGGGGCATCAGAGGCGGGGAAACATAGGTGGGGAATCAGATATGGGGAATCGGAGGTGGGGAATCAGAGGCGATGAATCAGAGATGGCGAATCAGAGGCGGGGAAACAGAGGCGGGCAATAAGACATGGGGAATCAGAGGCTGGGAATCAGACGCGGGGAATCAGAGGCGGGGAATCAGAGCTGGGGAATCAGAGGCGGGGAATCAGAGTTGGGGAATCAGAGGCGGGGAATCAGATATGGCGAAACAGAGGCGGGGAATCAGAGGCAGGGAATCGGAGGCGGGGAATCAGATATGGGGAATCAGAGGAGGGGAATCAGAGGCAGGGAATCAGATGTGTGGAATCAGATATGGGGAATCAGAGGCGGGGAATCAGAGCTGGGGAATGAGACGCGGGGAATCAGAGGCGGGGAATCAGAGCTGGGGAATCAGAGGCGGGCTATCAGAGTTGGGGAATCAGCGGCGGGGAATCAGATATGGGGAAACAGAGGCGGGGAATAAGAGGCGGGGAAACAGAGGCGGGGAATCAGATATGGGGAATCAGAGGTGGGGAATCAGAGGTTGGAAATCAGAGGCAGGGAATCAAAGGCGGGGAATCAGATATGGGGAATCAGAGGCGGGGAATCAGAGGCGGGGAATCAGAGGCAGGGAATCAGATGTGTGGTATCAGAGATGGGGAATCAGAGGCAGGGAATCAGAGGTGGGGAATCAGAGGCGGGTAATCAGAGGCCGGGAATCAGAGGCCGGAAATCAGAGGCCGGGAATCAGAGGCCGGGAATCAGAGGCCGGGAATCAGAGGCCGGGAATCAGAGGTGGGGAATAAGAGGCAGGGAATCAGATGTGCAGTATCAGAGTTGGGGAATCAGAGGCGGGGAATTAGATATGGGGAAACAGAGGCGGGGAATCAGAGGCGGGGAATCAGATATGGGGAATCAGAGGTGGGGAATCAGAGGCAGGGAATCAGATGTGTGGAATCAGAGATGGGGAATCAGAGGCGGGGAATGAGATATGGGGAATCAGAGGCGGGGAATCAGAGGTGGGGAAATAGAGGCGAGGAATCAGATATGTGGAATCAGAGGTGGCGAATCAAAGGCGGTGAATCAGAGATGGGGAATCAGAGGCGGGGAATCAGAGGCTGGGATTCAGACGCGGGGAATCAGAGGCGGGGAATCAGAGCTGGGGAATCAGAGGCGGGCTATCAGAGTTGGGGAATCAGCGGCGGGGAATCAGATATGGGGAATCAGAGGCGGGGAATCAGAGCTGGGGAATGAGACGCGGGGAATCAGAGGCGGGGAATCAGAGCTGGGGAATCAGAGGCGGGCTATCAGAGTTGGGGAATCAGCGGCGGGGAATCAGATATGGGGAAACAGAGGCGGGGAATAAGAGGCGGGGAAACAGAGGCGGGGAATCAGATATGGGGAATCAGAGGTGGGGAATCAGAGGTTGGAAATCAGAGGCAGGGAATCAAAGGCGGGGAATCAGATATGGGGAATCAGAGGCGGGGAATCAGAGGCGGGGAATCAGAGGCAGGGAATCAGATGTGTGGTATCAGAGATGGGGAATCAGAGGCAGGGAATCAGAGGTGGGGAATCAGAGGCGGGTAATCAGAGGCCGGGAATCAGAGGCCGGAAATCAGAGGCCGGGAATCAGAGGCCGGGTATCAGAGGCCGGGAATCAGAGGCCGGGAATCAGAGGTGGGGAATAAGAGGCAGGGAATCAGATGTGCAGAATCAGAGTTGGGGAATCAGAGGCGGGGAATTAGATATGGGGAAACAGAGGCTGGGATTCAGACGCGGGGAATCAGAGGCGGGGAATCAGAGCTGGGGAATCAGAGGCGGGCTATCAGAGTTGGGGAATCAGCGGCGGGGAATCAGATATGGGGAATCAGAGGCGGGGAATCAGAGCTGGGGAATGAGACGCGGGGAATCAGAGGCGGGGAATCAGAGCTGGGGAATCAGAGGCGGGCTATCAGAGTTGGGGAATCAGCGGCGGGGAATCAGATATGGGGAAACAGAGGCGGGGAATAAGAGGCGGGGAAACAGAGGCGGGGAATCAGATATGGGGAATCAGAGGTGGGGAATCAGAGGTTGGAAATCAGAGGCAGGGAATCAAAGGCGGGGAATCAGATATGGGGAATCAGAGGTGGGGAATCAGAGGTTGGAAATCAGAGGCAGGGAATCAATGGCGGGGAATCAGATATGGGGAATCAGAGGCAGGGAATCAAACACGGGGAATCAGAGGCGGGGAATCAGAGCTGGGGAATCAGTGGCGGGGAATCAGAGTTGGGGAATCAGAGGCGGGGAATCAGATATGGGGAAACAGAGGCGGGGAATCAGAGGCGGGGAAACAGAGGCGGGGAATCAGATATGGGGAATCAGAGGTGGGTAATTAGAGGTTGGGAATTAGATGCAGGGAATCAGAGGCGGGGAATCAGAGGCGGGGAATCAGAGGCAGGGAATCAGATGTGCGGAATCAGAGATGGGGAATCAGAGGCGGGGAATCAGAGGCGGGGAATCAGAGGCCGGGAATGAGAGGCCGGGAATCAGAGGCCGGGAATGAGAGGCCGGGAATGAGAGGCCGGGAATCAGAGGCCGGGAATCAGAGGCCGGGAATCAGAGGTGGGGAATAAGAGGCAGGGAATCAGATGTGCAGAATCAGAGTTGGGGAATCAGATGCGGGGAATCAGATATGGGGAATCAGAGGCGGGGTATCAGAGGTGGGGAAACAGAGGCTGTGAATCAGACATGGGGAATCAGAGGCGGGGGATCAGAGGTGGTGAATCAGAGATGGGGAATCAGAGGCGGGGAATCAGAGGCTGGGATTCAGACGCGGGGAATCAGAGGCGGGGAATCAGAGCTGGGGAATCAGAGGCGGGCTATCAGAGTTGGGGAATCAGCGGCGGGGAATCAGATATGGGGAATCAGAGGCGGGGAATCAGAGCTGGGGAATGAGACGCGGGGAATCAGAGGCGGGGAATCAGAGCTGGGGAATCAGAGGCGGGCTATCAGAGTTGGGGAATCAGCGGCGGGGAATCAGATATGGGGAAACAGAGGCGGGGAATAAGAGGCGGGGAAACAGAGGCGGGGAATCAGATATGGGGAATCAGAGGTGGGGAATCAGAGGTTGGAAATCAGAGGCAGGGAATCAAAGGCGGGGAATCAGATATGGGGAATCAGAGGCGGGGAATCAGAGGCGGGGAATCAGAGGCAGGGAATCAGATGTGTGGTATCAGAGATGGGGAATCAGAGGCAGGGAATCAGAGGTGGGGAATCAGAGGCGGGTAATCAGAGGCCGGGAATCAGAGGCCGGAAATCAGAGGCCGGGAATCAGAGGCCGGGAATCAGAGGCCGGGAATCAGAGGCCGGGAATCAGAGGTGGGGAATAAGAGGCAGGGAATCAGATGTGCAGAATCAGAGTTGGGGAATCAGAGGCGGGGAATTAGATATGGGGAAACAGAGGCGGGGAATCAGAGGTGGGGAATCAGATATGGGGAATCAGAGGTGGGGAATCAGAGGCAGGGAATCAGATGTGTGGAATCAGAGATGGGGAATCAGAGGCGGGGAATGAGATATGGGGAATCAGAGGCGGGGAATCAGAGGTGGGGAAATAGAGGCGAGGAATCAGATATGGGGAATCAGAGGTGGCGAATCAAAGGCGGTGAATCAGAGATGGGGAATCAGAGGCGGGGAATCAGAGGCAGGGAATCAAACACGGGGAATCAGAGGCGGGGAATCAGAGCTGGGGAATCAGTGGCGGGGAATCAGAGTTGGGGAATCAGAGGCGGGGAATCAGATATGGGGAAACAGAGGCGGGGAATCAGAGGCGGGGAAACAGAGGCGGGGAATCAGATATGGGGAATCAGAGGTGGGTAATTAGAGGTTGGGAATTAGATGCAGGGAATCAGAGGCGGGGAATCAGAGGCGGGGAATCAGAGGCAGGGAATCAGATGTGCGGAATCAGAGATGGGGAATCAGAGGCAGGGAATCAGAGGCGGGGTATCAGAGGCCGGGAATGAGAGGCCGGGAATCAGAGGCCGGTAATGAGAGGCCGGGATTGAGAGGCCGGGAATCAGAGGCCGGGAATCAGAGGCCGGGAATCAGAGGTGGGGAATAAGAGGCAGGGAATCAGATGTGCAGAATCAGAGTTGGGGAATCAGAGGCGGGGAATTAGATATGGGGAAACAGAGGCGGGGAATCAGAGGCGGGGAATCATATATGGGGAATCAGAGGTGGGGAATCAGAGGCAGGGAATCAGATGTGTGGAATCAGAGATGGGGAATCAGAGGCAGGGAATCAGAATCAGAAGCGGGGAATCAGAGGCCGGGAATCAGAGGCCGGGAATCAGAGTTGGGGAATCAGAGTCCGGGAATCAGAGATGGGGAATCAGAGGCGGGGAATGAGATATGGGGAATCAGAGGCGGGGAATCAGAGGCGGGGAAATAGAGGCGAAGAATCAGATATGGGGAATCAGAGGTGGCGAATCAAAGGCGGTGAATCAGAGATGGGGAATCAGAGGCTGGGAATCAGAGGCAGGGAATCAAACACGGGGAATCAGAGGCGGGGAATCAGAGCTGGGGAATCAGTGGCGGGGAATCAGAGTTGGGGAATCAGAGGCGGGGAATCAGATATGGGGAAACAGAGGCGGGGAATCAGAGGCGGGGAAACAGAGGCGGGGAATCAGATATGGGGAATCAGAGGTGGGTAATTAGAGGTTGGGAATTAGATGCAGGGAATCAGAGGCGGGGAATCAGAGGCGGGGAATCAGAGGCAGGGAATCAGATGTGCGGAATCAGAGATGGGTATCAGAGGCAGGGAATCAGAGGCGGGGAATCAGAGGCCGGGAATGAGAGGCCGGGAATCAGAGGCCGTGAAACAGAGGCCGGGAATCAGAGGTGGGGAATAAGAGGCAGGGAATCAGATGTGCGGAATCAGAGATGGGGAATCAGAGGCAGGGAATCACTGGCGGGGAATCAGAGGCGGGGAATCAGAGACCGGGAATCAGAGGCCGGGAATGAGAGGCCGGGAATCAGAGGCCGGGAATCAGAGGCTGGGAATCAGAGGTGGGGTATAAGAGGCCGGGAATGAGAGATCGGGAATCAGAGGCGTGGAATCATAGCTGGCGAATCAGAGGCGGGGAATCAGAGTTGGGGAATCAGAGGTGGGGAATCAGATATGGGAAATCAGAGGCTGGGAATCAGAGGCGGGGAAACAGAGGCGGGGAATCAGATATGGGGAATCATAGGTGGAAAATCAGAGGTGGTGAATCAGAGATGGGGAATCAGAGGTGGGGAATCAGAGGCAGGGTATCAGACGCGGGGTATCAGAGTCAGGGAATGAGAGCTGGGGAATCAGAGGCGGGGAATCAGAGTTGGGGAATCAGAGGAGGGGAATCAGATATGGGGAATCAGAGGCGGGGAATCAGAGGCGGGGTAACAGAGGTGGGAAATCAGAGGCAGGGAATCACAGGCAGGGAATCAGATGTGGGGAATCAGAGGCGGGGAATCATAGCTGGCGAATCACAGGTGGGGA
Source organism: Narcine bancroftii (assembly GCF_036971445.1). Classification (NCBI taxonomy): domain Eukaryota; kingdom Metazoa; phylum Chordata; class Chondrichthyes; order Torpediniformes; family Narcinidae; genus Narcine; species Narcine bancroftii. The sequence continues at coordinate 306,580,511 of NC_091469.1, read as the reverse complement.
ATCAGAGTTGGGGAATCAGAGGAGGGGAATCAGATATGGGGAATCAGAGGCGGGGTATCAGAGGTGGGGAAACAGAGGCTGTGAATCAGACATGGGGAATCAGAGGCGGGGGATCAGAGGTGGTGAATCAGAGATGGGGAATCAGAGGCGGGGAATCAGAGGCTGGGATTCAGACGCGGGGAATCAGAGGCGGGGAATCAGAGCTGGGGAATCAGAGGCGGGCTATCAGAGTTGGGGAATCAGCGGCGGGGAATCAGATATGGGGAATCAGAGGCGGGGAATCAGAGCTGGGGAATGAGAGGCCGGGAATCAGATATGGGGAAACAGAGGCGGGGAATAAGAGGCGGGGAAACAGAGGCGGGGAATCAGATATGGGGAATCAGAGGTGGGGAATCAGAGGTTGGAAATCAGAGGCAGGGAATCAAAGGCGGGGAATCAGAATTGGGGAATCAGAGATAGGGAATCAGAGATGGGGAATCAGAGGCGGGGAATCAGAAGCGGGGAATCAGAGGTGGTGAATCAGAGCTGGGGAATCAGAGGCTGGGAATCAGTGTTGGGGAATCAGAGGCGGGGAATCAGATATGAGGAAACAGAGGCAGGGAATCAGAGGCGGGGAAACTGAGGCGGGGAATCAGATATGGGGAATCAGAGGTGGGGAATCAGAGGTTGGGAATCAGAGGCATGGAATCAGAGGCGGGGCATCAGAGGCGGGGAAACATAGGTGGGGAATCAGATATGGGGAATCGGAGGTGGGGAATAAGAGGCGATGAATCAGAGATGGCGAATCAGAGGCGGGGAAACAGAGTTGGGGAATCAGAGGCGGGGAATCAGATATGGCGAAACAGAGGCGGGGAATCAGAGGCAGGGAATCGGAGGCGGGGAATCAGATATGGGGAATCAGAGGAGGGGAATCAGAGGCAGGGAATCAGATGTGTGGAATCAGAGATGGGGAATCAGAGGCAGGGAATCAGAATCAGAAGCGGGAAATCAGAGGCCGGGAATCAGAGGCCGGGAATCAGATGCCGGGAATAAGAGGCCGGGAATCAGAGGTGGGGAATCAGAGTCCGGGAATCAGATATGGGGAATCAGAGGCGGGGAATGAGATATGGGGAATCAGAGGCGGGGAATCAGAGGCGGGGAAACAGAGGCGGGGAATCACATATGGGGAATCAGAGGTGGCGAATCAAAGGCGGGGAATCAGATATGGGGAAACAGAGGCGGGGAATCAGAGGCGGGGAAACAGAGGCGGGGAATCGGATATGGGGAATTAGAGGTGGGGAATCAGAAGTTGGGAATCAGAGGCAGGGAATCAGAGGCAGGGAATCAAACACGGGGAATCAGAGGCGGGGAATCAGAGCTGGGGAATCAGAGGTGGGGAATCAGAGTTCGGGAATCAGAGGCGGGGAATCAGATATGGGGAAACAGAGGTGGGGAATCAGAGGCGGGGAAACAGAGGCGGGGAATCAGATATGGGGAATCAGAGGTGGGGAATCAGAGGTTGGGAATCAGAGGCAGGGAATCAGAGGCAGGGAATCAGAGGCGGGGAATCAGAGGCAGGGAATCAGAGGCCGGGAATCAGAGGCCGGGAATGAGAGGCCGGGAATGAGAGGCCGGGAATCAGAGGCCGGGAATCAGAGGCCGGGAATCAGAGGTGGGGAATAAGAGGCAGGGAATCAGATGTGCAGAATCAGAATTGGGGAATCAGAGGCGGGGAATTAGATATGGGGAAACAGAGGCGGGGAATCAGAGGCGGGGAATCAGAGGCGGGGAATCAGATATGGGGAATCAGAGGTGGGGAATCAGAGGCAGGGAATCAGATGTGTGGAATCAGAGATGGGGAATCAGAGGCAGGGAATCAGAATCAGAAGCGGGGAATCAGAGGCCGGGAATCAGAGGCCGGGAATCAGAGTTGGGGAATCAGAGTCCGGGAATCAGAGATGGGGAATCAGAGGCGGGGAATGAGATATTGGCGAATCAGAGGCGGGGAATCAGAGGCGGGGAAATAGAGGCGAGGAATCAGATATGGGGAATCAGAGGTGGCGAATCAAAGGCGGTGAATCAGAGATGGGGAATCAGAGGCGGGGAATCAGAGGCAGGGAATCAAACACGGGGAATCAGAGGCGGGGAATCAGAGCTGGGGAATCAGTGGCGGGGAATCAGAGTTGGGGAATCAGAGGCGGGGAATCAGATATGGGGAAACAGAGGCGGGGAATCAGAGGCGGGGAAACAGAGGCGGGGAATCATATATGGGGAATCAGAGGTGGGTAATTAGAGGTTGGGAATTAGATGCAGGGAATCAGAGGTGGGGAATCAGAGGCGGGGAATCAGAGGCAGGGAATCAGATGTGCGGAATCAGAGATGGGGAATCAGAGGCAGGGAATCAGAGGCGGGGTATCAGAGGCCGGGAATGAGAGGCCGGGAATGAGAGGCCGGGAATGAGAGGCCGGGAATCAGAGGCCGTGAAACAGAGGACGGGAGTCAGAGGTGGGGAATAAGAGGCAGGGAATCAGATGTGCGGAATCAGAGATGGGGAATCAGAGGCAGGGAATCACTGGCGGGGAATCAGAAGCGGGGAATCAGAGACCGGGAATCAGAGGCCGGGAATGAGAGGCCGGGAATCAGAGGCCGGGAATCAGAGGCTGGGAATCAGAGGTGGGGAATAAGAGGCCGGGAATCAGAGATCGGGAATCAGAGGCGGGGAATCAGAGGCGGGCAATCAGAGGCGGGGAATCAGAGGCATGGATTCAGACGCAGGGAATCAGAGGCGTGGAATCATAGCTGGCGAATCAGAGGCGGGGAATCAGAGTTGGGGAATCAGAGGTGGGGAATCAGATATGGGGAATCAGAGGCGGGGAATCAGAGGCGGGGAAACAGAGGCGGGGAATCAGATATGGGGAATCATAGGTGGAAAATCAGAGGTGGTGAATCAGAGATGGGGAATCAGAGGTGGGGAATCAGAGGCAGGGTATCAGACGCGGGGTATCAGAGGCAGGGAATGAGAGCTGGGGAATCAGAGGCGGGGAATCAGAGGCCGGGAATCAGAGGTGGGGAATAAGAGGCTGTGAATCAGACATGGGGAATCAGAGGCGGGGGATCAGAGGTGGTGAATCAGAGATGGGGAATCAGAGGCGGGGAATCAGAGGCTGGGATTCAGACGCGGGGAATCAGAGGCGGGGAATCAGAGCTGGGGAATCAGAGGCGGGCTATCAGAGTTGGGGAATCAGCGGCGGGGAATCAGATATGGGGAATCAGAGGCGGGGAATCAGAGCTGGGGAATGAGAGGCCGGGAATCAGATATGGGGAAACAGAGGCGGGGAATAAGAGGCGGGGAAACAGAGGCGGGGAATCAGATATGGGGAATCAGAGGTGGGGAATCAGAGGTTGGAAATCAGAGGCAGGGAATCAAAGGCGGGGAATCAGAATTGGGGAATCAGAGATAGGGAATCAGAGATGGGGAATCAGAGGCGGGGAATCAGACGCGGGGAATCAGAGGTGGTGAATCAGAGCTGGGGAATCAGAGGCGGGGAATCAGTGTTGGGGAATCAGAGGCGGGGAATCAGATATGAGGAAACAGAGGCAGGGAATCAGAGGCGGGGAAACTGAGGCGGGGAATCAGATATGGGGAATCAGAGGTGGGGAATCAGTGGTTGGGAATCAGAGGCATGGAATCAGAGGCGGGGCATCAGAGGCGGGGAAACATAGGTGGGGAATCAGATATGGGGAATCGGAGGTGGGGAATCAGAGGCGATGAATCAGAGATGGCGAATCAGAGGCGGGGAAACAGAGGCGGGCAATAAGACATGGGGAATCAGAGGCTGGGAATCAGACGCGGGGAATCAGAGGCGGGGAATCAGAGCTGGGGAATCAGAGGCGATGAATCAGAGTTGGGGAATCAGAGGCGGGGAATAAGATATGGCGAAACAGAGGCGGGGAATCAGAGGCAGGGAATCGGAGGCGGGGAATCAGATATGGGGAATCAGAGGAGGGGAATCAGAGGCAGGGAATCAGATGTGTGGAATCAGAGATGGGGAATCAGAGGCAGGGAATCAGAATCAGAAGCGGGGAATCAGAGGCCGGGAATCAGAGGCCGGGAATCAGATGCCGGGAATAAGAGGCCGGGAATCAGAGGTGGGGAATCAGAGTCCGGGAATCAGATATGGGGAATCAGAGGCGGGGAATGAGATATGGGGAATCAGAGGCGGGGAATCAGAGGCGGGGAAACAGAGGCGGGGAATCACATATGGGGAATCAGAGGTGGCGAATCAAAGGCGGGGAATCAGATATGGGGAAACAGAGGCGGGGAATCAGAGGCGGGGAAACAGAGGGGGGAATCAGATATGGGGAATTAGAGGTGGGGAATCAGAGGTTGGGAATCAGAGGCAGGGAATCAGAGGCAGGGAATCAAACACGGGGAATCAGAGGCGGGGAATCAGAGCTGGGGAATCAGAGGTGGGGAATCAGAGTTCGGGAATCAGAGGCGGGGAATCAGATATGGGGAAACAGAGGTGGGGAATCAGAGGCGGGGAAACAGAGGCGGGGAATCAGATATGGGGAATCAGAGGTGGGGAATCAGAGGTTGGGAATCAGAGGCAGGGAATCAGAGGCAGGGAATCAGAGGCGGGGAATCAGAGTCAGGGAATCAGAGGCCGGGAATCAGAGGCCGGGAATGAGAGGCCGGGAATGAGAGGCCGGGAATCAGAGGCCGGGAATCAGAGGCCGGGAATCAGAGGCGGGGAAACAGAGGCGGGGAATCAGATATGGGGAATTAGAGGTGGGGAATCAGAGGTTGGGAATCAGAGGCAGGGAATCAGAGGCAGGGAATCAAACACGGGGAATCAGAGGCGGGGAATCAGAGCTGGGGAATCAGAGGTGGGGAATCAGAGTTCGGGAATCAGAGGCGGGGAATCAGATATGGGGAAACAGAGGTGGGGAATCAGAGGCGGGGAAACAGAGGCGGGGAATCAGATATGGGGAATCAGAGGTGGGGAATCAGAGGTTGGGAATCAGAGGCAGGGAATCAGAGGCAGGGAATCAGAGGCGGGGAATCAGAGGCAGGGAATCAGAGGCCGGGAATCAGAGGCCGGGAATGAGAGGCCGGGAATGAGAGGCCGGGAATCAGAGGCCGGGAATCAGAGGCCGGGAATCAGAGGTGGGGAATAAGAGGCAGGGAATCAGATGTGCAGAATCAGAATTGGGGAATCAGAGGCGGGGAATTAGATATGGGGAAACAGAGGCGGGGAATCAGAGGCGGGGAATCAGAGGCGGGGAATCAGATATGGGGAATCAGAGGTGGGGAATCAGAGGCAGGGAATCAGATGTATGGAATCAGAGATGGGGAATCAGAGGCAGGGAATCAGAATCAGAAGCGGGGAATCAGAGGCCGGGAATCAGAGGCCGGGAATCAGAGTTGGGGAATCAGAGTCCGGGAATCAGAGATGGGGAATCAGAGGCGGGGAATGAGATATTGGCGAATCAGAGGCGGGGAATCAGAGGCGGGGAAATAGAGGCGAGGAATCAGATATGGGGAATCAGAGGTGACGAATCAAAGGCGGTGAATCAGAGATGGGGAATCAGAGGCGGGGCATCAGAGGCAGGGAATCAAACACGGGGAATCAGAGGCGGGGAATCAGAGCTGGGGAATCAGTGGCGGGGAATCAGAGTTGGGGAATCAGAGGCGGGGAATCAGATATGGGGAAACAGAGGCGGGGAATCAGAGGCGGGGAAACAGAGGCGGGGAATCAGATATGGGGAATCAGAGGTGGGTAATTAGAGGTTGGGAATTAGATGCAGGGAATCAGAGGCGGGGAATCAGAGGCGGGGAATCAGAGGCAGGGAATCAGATGTGCGGAATCAGAGATGGGGAATCAGAGGCAGGGAATCAGAGGCGGGGTATCAGAGGCCGGGAATGAGAGGCCGGGAATCAGAGGCCGGTAATGAGAGGCCGGGATTGAGAGGCCGGGAATCAAAGGCCGGGAATCAGAGGCCGGGAATCAGAGGTGGGGAATAAGAGGCAGGGAATCAGATGTGCAGAATCAGAGTTGGGGAATCAGAGGCGGGGAATTAGATATGGGGAAACAGAGGCGGGGAATCAGAGGCGGGGAATCATATATGGGGAATCAGAGGTGGGGAATCAGAGGCAGGGAATCAGATGTGTGGAATCAGAGATGGGGAATCAGAGGCAGGGAATCAGAATCAGAAGCGGGGAATCAGAGGCCGGGAATCAGAGGCCGGGAATCAGAGTTGGGGAATCAGAGTCCGGGAATCAGAGATGGGGAATCAGAGGCGGGGAATGAGATATGGGGAATCAGAGGCGGGGAATCAGAGGCGGGGAAATAGAGGCGAAGAATCAGATATGGGGAATCAGAGGTGGCGAATCAAAGGCGGTGAATCAGAGATGGGGAATCAGAGGCTGGGAATCAGAGGCAGGGAATCAAACACGGGGAATCAGAGGCGGGGAATCAGAGCTGGGGAATCAGTGGCGGGGAATCAGAGTTGGGGAATCAGAGGCGGGGAATCAGATATGGGGTAACAGAGGCGGGGAATCAGAGGCGGGGAAACAGAGGCGGGGAATCAGATATGGGGAATCAGAGGTGGGTAATTAGAGGTTGGGAATTAGATGCAGGGAATCAGAGGCGGGGAATCAGAGGCGGGGAATCAGAGGCAGGGAATCAGATGTGCGGAATCAGAGATGGGTATCAGAGGCAGGGAATCAGAGGCGGGGAATCAGAGGCCGGGAATGAGAGGCCGGGAATCAGAGGCCGTGAAACAGAGGCCGGGAATCAGAGGTGGGGAATAAGAGGCAGGGAATCAGATGTGCGGAATCAGAGATGGGGAATCAGAGGCAGGGAATCACTGGCGGGGAATCAGAGGCGGGGAATCAGAGACCGGGAATCAGAGGCCGGGAATGAGAGGCCGGGAATCAGAGGCCGGGAATCAGAGGCTGGGAATCAGAGGTGGGGTATAAGAGGCCGGGAATGAGAGATCGGGAATCAGAGGCGTGGAATCATAGCTGGCGAATCAGAGGCGGGGAATCAGAGTTGGGGAATCAGAGGTGGGGAATCAGATATGGGAAATCAGAGGCTGGGAATCAGAGGCGGGGAAACAGAGGCGGGGAATCAGATATGGGGAATCATAGGTGGAAAATCAGAGGTGGTGAATCAGAGATGGGGAATCAGAGGTGGGGAATCAGAGGCAGGGTATCAGACGCGGGGTATCAGAGTCAGGGAATGAGAGCTGGGGAATCAGAGGCGGGGAATCAGAGTTGGGGAATCAGAGGAGGGGAATCAGATATGGGGAATCAGAGGCGGGGAATCAGAGGCGGGGTAACAGAGGTGGGAAATCAGAGGCAGGGAATCACAGGCAGGGAATCAGATGTGGGGAATCAGAGGCGGGGAATCATAGCTGGCGAATCACAGGTGGGGAATCAGAGTTGGGGAATCAGAGGAGGGGAATCAGATATGGGGAATCAGAGGCGGGGTATCAGAGGTGGGGAAACAGAGGCTGTGAATCAGACATGGGGAATCAGAGGCGGGGGATCAGAGGTGGTGAATCAGAGATGGGGAATCAGAGGCGGGGAATCAGAGGCTGGGATTCAGACGCGGGGAATCAGAGGCGGGGAATCAGAGCTGGGGAATCAGAGGTGGGCTATCAGAGTTGGGGAATCAGCGGCGGGGAATCAGATATGGGGAATCAGAGGCGGGGAATCAGAGGCGGGGAAACAGAGGCGGGGAATCAGATATGGGGAATCAGAGGTGGGTAATTAGAGGTTGGGAATTAGATGCAGGGAATCAGAGGCGGGCAATCAGAGGCGGGGAATCAGAGGCATGGATTCAGACGCAGGGAATCAGAGGCGTGGAATCATAGCTGGCGAATCAGAGGCGGGGAATCAGAGTTGGGGAATCAGAGGTGGGGAATCAGATATGGGGAATCAGAGGCGGGGAATCAGAGGCGGGGAAACAGAGGCGGGGAATCAGATATGGGGAATCATAGGTGGAAAATCAGAGGTGGTGAATCAGAGATGGGGAATCAGAGGTGGGGAATCAGAGGCAGGGTATCAGACGCGGGGTATCAGAGGCAGGGAATGAGAGCTGGGGAATCAGAGGCGGGGAATCAGAGGCCGGGAATCAGAGGTGGGGAATAAGAGGCTGTGAATCAGACATGGGGAATCAGAGGCGGGGGATCAGAGGTGGTGAATCAGAGATGGGGAATCAGAGGCGGGGAATCAGAGGCTGGGATTCAGACGCGGGGAATCAGAGGCGGGGAATCAGAGCTGGGGAATCAGAGGCGGGCTATCAGAGTTCGGGAATCAGCGGCGGGGAATCAGATATGGGGAATCAGAGGCGGGGAATCAGAGCTGGGGAATGAGAGGCCGGGAATCAGATATGGGGAAACAGAGGCGGGGAATAAGAGGCGGGGAAACAGAGGCGGGGAATCAGATATGGGGAATCAGAGGTGGGGAATCAGAGGTTGGAAATCAGAGGCAGGGAATCAAAGGCGGGGAATCAGAATTGGGGAATCAGAGATAGGGAATCAGAGATGGGGAATCAGAGGCGGGGAATCAGACGCGGGGAATCAGAGGTGGTGAATCAGAGCTGGGGAATCAGAGGCGGGGAATCAGTGTTGGGGAATCAGAGGCGGGGAATCAGATATGAGGAAACAGAGGCAGGGAATCAGAGGCGGGGAAACTGAGGCGGGGAATCAGATATGGGGAATCAGAGGTGGGGAATCAGTGGTTGGGAATCAGAGGCATGGAATCAGAGGCGGGGCATCAGAGGCGGGGAAACATAGGTGGGGAATCAGATATGGGGAATCGGAGGTGGGGAATCAGAGGCGATGAATCAGAGATGGCGAATCAGAGGCGGGGAAACAGAGGCGGGCAATAAGACATGGGGAATCAGAGGCTGGGAATCAGACGCGGGGAATCAGAGGCGGGGAATCAGAGCTGGGGAATCAGAGGCGATGAATCAGAGTTGGGGAATCAGAGGCGGGGAATCAGATATGGCGAAACAGAGGCGGGGAATCAGAGGCAGGGAATCGGAGGCGGGGAATCAGATATGGGGAATCAGAGGAGGGGAATCAGAGGCAGGGAATCAGATGTGTGGAATCAGAGATGGGGAATCAGAGGCAGGGAATCAGAATCAGAAGCGGGGAATCAGAGGCCGGGAATCAGAGGCCGGGAATCAGATGCCGGGAATAAGAGGCCGGGAATCAGAGGTGGGGAATCAGAGTCCGGGAATCAGATATGGGGAATCAGAGGCGGGGAATGAGATATGGGGAATCAGAGGCGGGGAATCAGAGGCGGGGAAACAGAGGCGGGGAATCACATATGGGGAATCAGAGGTGGCGAATCAAAGGCGGGGAATCAGATATGGGGAAACAGAGGCGGGGAATCAGAGGCGGGGAAACAGAGGCGGGGAATCAGATATGGGGAATTAGAGGTGGGGAATCAGAGGTTGGGAATCAGAGGCAGGGAATCAGAGGCAGGGAATCAAACACGGGGAATCAGAGGCGGGGAATCAGAGCTGGGGAATCAGAGGTGGGGAATCAGAGTTCGGGAATCAGAGGCGGGGAATCAGATATGGGGAAACAGAGGTGGGGAATCAGAGGCGGGGAAACAGAGGCGGGGAATCAGATATGGGGAATCAGAGGTGGGGAATCAGAGGTTGGGAATCAGAGGCAGGGAATCAGAGGCAGGGAATCAGAGGCGGGGAATCAGAGGCAGGGAATCAGAGGCCGGGAATCAGAGGCCGGGAATGAGAGGCCGGGAATGAGAGGCCGGGAATCAGAGGCCGGGAATCAGAGGCCGGGAATCAGAGGCGGGGAAACAGAGGCGGGGAATCAGATATGGGGAATTAGAGGTGGGGAATCAGAGGTTGGGAATCAGAGGCAGGGAATCAGAGGCAGGGAATCAAACACGGGGAATCAGAGGCGGGGAATCAGAGCTGGGGAATCAGAGGTGGGGAATCAGAGTTCGGGAATCAGAGGCGGGGAATCAGATATGGGGAAACAGAGGTGGGGAATCAGAGGCGGGGAAACAGAGGCGGGGAATCAGATATGGGGAATCAGAGGTGGGGAATCAGAGGTTGGGAATCAGAGGCAGGGAATCAGAGGCAGGGAATCAGAGGCGGGGAATCAGAGGCAGGGAATCAGAGGCCGGGAATCAGAGGCCGGGAATGAGAGGCCGGGAATGAGAGGCCGGGAATCAGAGGCCGGGAATCAGAGGCCGGGAATCAGAGGTGGGGAATAAGAGGCAGGGAATCAGATGTGCAGAATCAGAATTGGGGAATCAGAGGCGGGGAATTAGATATGGGGAAACAGAGGCGGGGAATCAGAGGCGGGGAATCAGAGGCGGGGAATCAGATATGGGGAATCAGAGGTGGGGAATCAGAGGCAGGGAATCAGATGTATGGAATCAGAGATGGGGAATCAGAGGCAGGGAATCAGAATCAGAAGCGGGGAATCAGAGGCCGGGAATCAGAGGCCGGGAATCAGAGTTGGGGAATCAGAGTCCGGGAATCAGAGATGGGGAATCAGAGGCGGGGAATGAGATATTGGCGAATCAGAGGCGGGGAATCAGAGCTGGGGAATCAGTGGCGGGGAATCAGAGTTGGGGAATCAGAGGCGGGGAATCAGATATGGGGAAACAGAGGCGGGGAATCAGAGGCGGGGAAACAGAGGCGGGGAATCAGATATGGGGAATCAGAGGTGGGTAATTAGAGGTTGGGAATTAGATGCAGGGAATCAGAGGCGGGGAATCAGAGGCGGGGAATCAGAGGCAGGGAATCAGATGTGCGGAATCAGAGATGGGGAATCAGAGGCAGGGAATCAGAGGCGGGGTATCAGAGGCCGGGAATGAGAGGCCGGGAATCAGAGGCCGGTAATGAGAGGCCGGGATTGAGAGGCCGGGAATCAGAGGCCGGGAATCAGAGGCCGGGAATCAGAGGTGGGGAATAAGAGGCAGGGAATCAGATGTGCAGAATCAGAGTTGGGGAATCAGAGGCGGGGAATTAGATATGGGGAAACAGAGGCGGGGAATCAGAGGCGGGGAATCATATATGGGGAATCAGAGGTGGGGAATCAGAGGCAGGGAATCAGATGTGTGGAATCAGAGATGGGGAATCAGAGGCAGGGAATCAGAATCAGAAGCGGGGAATCAGAGGCCGGGAATCAGAGGCCGGGAATCAGAGTTGGGGAATCAGAGTCCGGGAATCAGAGATGGGGAATCAGAGGCGGGGAATGAGATATGGGGAATCAGAGGCGGGGAATCAGAGGCGGGGAAATAGAGGCGAAGAATCAGATATGGGGAATCAGAGGTGGCGAATCAAAGGCGGTGAATCAGAGATGGGGAATCAGAGGCTGGGAATCAGAGGCAGGGAATCAAACACGGGGAATCAGAGGCGGGGAATCAGAGCTGGGGAATCAGTGGCGGGGAATCAGAGTTGGGGAATCAGAGGCGGGGAATCAGATATGGGGAAACAGAGGCGGGGAATCAGAGGCGGGGAAACAGAGGCGGGGAATCAGATATGGGGAATCAGAGGTGGGTAATTAGAGGTTGGGAATTAGATGCAGGGAATCAGAGGCGGGGAATCAGAGGCGGGGAATCAGAGGCAGGGAATCAGATGTGCGGAATCAGAGATGGGTATCAGAGGCAGGGAATCAGAGGCGGGGTATCAGAGGCCGGGAATGAGAGGCCGGGAATCAGAGGCCGTGAAACAGAGGCCGGGAATCAGAGGTGGGGAATAAGAGGCAGGGAATCAGATGTGCGGAATCAGAGATGGGGAATCAGAGGCAGGGAATCACTGGCGGGGAATCAGAGGCGGGGAATCAGAGACCGGGAATCAGAGGCCGGGAATGAGAGGCCGGGAATCAGAGGCCGGGAATCAGAGGCTGGGAATCAGAGGTGGGGTATAAGAGGCCGGGAATGAGAGATCGGGAATCAGAGGCGTGGAATCATAGCTGGCGAATCAGAGGCGGGGAATCAGAGTTGGGGAATCAGAGGTGGGGAATCAGATATGGGAAATCAGAGGCTGGGAATTAGAGGCGGGGAAACAGAGGCGGGGAATCAGATATGGGGAATCATAGGTGGAAAATCAGAGGTGGTGAATCAGAGATGGGGAATCAGAGGTGGGGAATCAGAGGCAGGGTATCAGACGCGGGGTATCAGAGTCAGGGAATGAGAGCTGGGGAATCAGAGGCGGGGAATCAGAGTTGGGGAATCAGAGGAGGGGAATCAGATATGGGGAATCAGAGGCGGGGAATCAGAGGCGGGGTAACAGAGGTGGGAAATCAGAGGCAGGGAATCACAGGCAGGGAATCAGATGTGGGGAATCAGAGGCGGGGAATCATAGCTGGCGAATCACAGGTGGGGAATCAGAGTTGGGGAATCAGAGGAGGGGAATCAGATATGGGGAATCAGAGGCGGGGTATCAGAGGTGGGGAAACAGAGGCTGTGAATCAGACATGGGGAATCAGAGGCGGGGGATCAGAGGTGGTGAATCAGAGATGGGGAATCAGAGGCGGGGAATCAGAGGCTGGGATTCAGACGCGGGGAATCAGAGGCGGGGAATCAGAGCTGGGGAATCAGAGGCGGGCTATCAGAGTTGGGGAATCAGCGGCGGGGAATCAGATATGGGGAATCAGAGGCGGGGAATCAGAGGCGGGGAAACAGAGGCGGGGAATCAGATATGGGGAATCAGAGGTGGGTAATTAGAGGTTGGGAATTAGATGCAGGGAATCAGAGGCGGGCAATCAGAGGCGGGGAATCAGAGGCATGGATTCAGACGCAGGGAATCAGAGGCGTGGAATCATAGCTGGCGAATCAGAGGCGGGGAATCAGAGTTGGGGAATCAGAGGTGGGGAATCAGATATGGGGAATCAGAGGCGGGGAATCAGAGGCGGGGAAACAGAGGCGGGGAATCAGATATGGGGAATCATAGGTGGAAAATCAGAGGTGGTGAATCAGAGATGGGGAATCAGAGGTGGGGAATCAGAGGCAGGGTATCAGACGCGGGGTATCAGAGGCAGGGAATGAGAGCTGGGGAATCAGAGGCGGGGAATCAGAGGCCGGGAATCAGAGGTGGGGAATAAGAGGCTGTGAATCAGACATGGGGAATCAGAGGCGGGGGATCAGAGGTGGTGAATCAGAGATGGGGAATCAGAGGCGGGGAATCAGAGGCTGGGATTCAGACGCGGGGAATCAGAGGCGGGGAATCAGAGCTGGGGAATCAGAGGCGGGCTATCAGAGTTGGGGAATCAGCGGCGGGGAATCAGATATGGGGAATCAGAGGCGGGGAATCAGAGCTGGGGAATGAGAGGCCGGGAATCAGATATGGGGAAACAGAGGCGGGGAATAAGAGGCGGGGAAACAGAGGCGGGGAATCAGATATGGGGAATCAGAGGTGGGGAATCAGAGGTTGGAAATCAGAGGCAGGGAATCAAAGGCGGGGAATCAGAATTGGGGAATCAGAGATAGGGAATCAGAGATGGGGAATCAGAGGCGGGGAATCAGACGCGGGGAATCAGAGGTGGTGAATCAGAGCTGGGGAATCAGAGGCGGGGAATCAGTGTTGGGGAATCAGAGGCGGGGAATCAGATATGAGGAAACAGAGGCAGGGAATCAGAGGCGGGGAAACTGAGGCGGGGAATCAGATATGGGGAATCAGAGGTGGGGAATCAGTGGTTGGGAATCAGAGGCATGGAATCAGAGGCGGGGCATCAGAGGCGGGGAAACATAGGTGGGGAATCAGATATGGGGAATCGGAGGTGGGGAATCAGAGGCGATGAATCAGAGATGGCGAATCAGAGGCGGGGAAACAGAGGCGGGCAATAAGACATGGGGAATCAGAGGCTGGGAATCAGACGCGGGGAATCAGAGGCGGGGAATCAGAGCTGGGGAATCAGAGGCGATGAATCAGAGTTGGGGAATCAGAGGCGGGGAATCAGATATGGCGAAACAGAGGCGGGGAATCAGAGGCAGGGAATCGGAGGCGGGGAATCAGATATGGGGAATCAGAGGAGGGGAATCAGAGGCAGGGAATCAGATGTGTGGAATCAGAGATGGGGAATCAGAGGCAGGGAATCAGAATCAGAAGCGGGGAATCAGAGGCCGGGAATCAGAGGCCGGGAATCAGATGCCGGGAATAAGAGGCCGGGAATCAGAGGTGGGGAATCAGAGTCCGGGAATCAGATATGGGGAATCAGAGGCGGGGAATGAGATATGGGGAATCAGAGGCGGGGAATCAGAGGCGGGGAAACAGAGGCGGGGAATCACATATGGGGAATCAGAGGTGGCGAATCAAAGGCGGGGAATCAGATATGGGGAAACAGAGGCGGGGAATCAGAGGCGGGGAAACAGAGGCGGGGAATCAGATATGGGGAATTAGAGGTGGGGAATCAGAGGTTGGGAATCAGAGGCAGGGAATCAGAGGCAGGGAATCAAACACGGGGAATCAGAGGCGGGGAATCAGAGCTGGGGAATCAGAGGTGGGGAATCAGAGTTCGGGAATCAGAGGCGGGGAATCAGATATGGGGAAACAGAGGTGGGGAATCAGAGGCGGGGAAACAGAGGCGGGGAATCAGATATGGGGAATCAGAGGTGGGGAATCAGAGGTTGGGAATCAGAGGCAGGGAATCAGAGGCAGGGAATCAGAGGCGGGGAATCAGAGGCAGGGAATCAGAGGCCGGGAATCAGAGGCCGGGAATGAGAGGCCGGGAATGAGAGGCCGGGAATCAGAGGCCGGGAATCAGAGGCCGGGAATCAGAGGCGGGGAAACAGAGGCGGGGAATCAGATATGGGGAATTAGAGGTGGGGAATCAGAGGTTGGGAATCAGAGGCAGGGAATCAGAGGCAGGGAATCAAACACGGGGAATCAGAGGCGGGGAATCAGAGCTGGGGAATCAGAGGTGGGGAATCAGAGTTCGGGAATCAGAGGCGGGGAATCAGATATGGGGAAACAGAGGTGGGGAATCAGAGGCGGGGAAACAGAGGCGGGGAATCAGATATGGGGAATCAGAGGTGGGGAATCAGAGGTTGGGAATCAGAGGCAGGGAATCAGAGGCAGGGAATCAGAGGCGGGGAATCAGAGGCAGGGAATCAGAGGCCGGGAATCAGAGGCCGGGAATGAGAGGCCGGGAATGAGAGGCCGGGAATCAGAGGCCGGGAATCAGAGGCCGGGAATCAGAGGTGGGGAATAAGAGGCAGGGAATCAGATGTGCAGAATCAGAATTGGGGAATCAGAGGCGGGGAATTAGATATGGGGAAACAGAGGCGGGGAATCAGAGGCGGGGAATCAGAGGCGGGGAATCAGATATGGGGAATCAGAGGTGGGGAATCAGAGGCAGGGAATCAGATGTATGGAATCAGAGATGGGGAATCAGAGGCAGGGAATCAGAATCAGAAGCGGGGAATCAGAGGCCGGGAATCAGAGGCCGGGAATCAGAGTTGGGGAATCAGAGTCCGGGAATCAGAGATGGGGAATCAGAGGCGGGGAATGAGATATTGGCGAATCAGAGGCGGGGAATCAGAGGCGGGGAAATAGAGGCGAGGAATCAGATATGGGGAATCAGAGGTGACGAATCAAAGGCGGTGAATCAGAGATGGGGAATCAGAGGCGGGGCATCAGAGGCAGGGAATCAAACACGGGGAATCAGAGGCGGGGAATCAGAGCTGGGGAATCAGTGGCGGGGAATCAGAGTTGGGGAATCAGAGGCGGGGAATCAGATATGGGGAAACAGAGGCGGGGAATCAGAGGCGGGGAAACAGAGGCGGGGAATCAGATATGGGGAATCAGAGGTGGGTAATTAGAGGTTGGGAATTAGATGCAGGGAATCAGAGGCGGGGAATCAGAGGCGGGGAATCAGAGGCAGGGAATCAGATGTGCGGAATCAGAGATGGGGAATCAGAGGCAGGGAATCAGAGGCGGGGTATCAGAGGCCGGGAATGAGAGGCCGGGAATCAGAGGCCGGTAATGAGAGGCCGGGATTGAGAGGCCGGGAATCAGAGGCCGGGAATCAGAGGCCGGGAATCAGAGGTGGGGAATAAGAGGCAGGGAATCAGATGTGCAGAATCAGAGTTGGGGAATCAGAGGCGGGGAATTAGATATGGGGAAACAGAGGCGGGGAATCAGAGGCGGGGAATCATATATGGGGAATCAGAGGTGGGGAATCAGAGGCAGGGAATCAGATGTGTGGAATCAGAGATGGGGAATCAGAGGCAGGGAATCAGAATCAGAAGCGGGGAATCAGAGGCCGGGAATCAGAGGCCGGGAATCAGAGTTGGGGAATCAGAGTCCGGGAATCAGAGATGGGGAATCAGAGGCGGGGAATGAGATATGGGGAATCAGAGGCGGGGAATCAGAGGCGGGGAAATAGAGGCGAAGAATCAGATATGGGGAATCAGAGGTGGCGAATCAAAGGCGGTGAATCAGAGATAGGGAATCAGAGGCTGGGAATCAGAGGCAGGGAATCAAACACGGGGAATCAGAGGCGGGGAATCAGAGCTGGGGAATCAGTGGCGGGGAATCAGAGTTGGGGAATCAGAGGCGGGGAATCAGATATGGGGAAACAGAGGCGGGGAATCAGAGGCGGGGAAACAGAGGCGGGGAATCAGATATGGGGAATCAGAGGTGGGTAATTAGAGGTTGGGAATTAGATGCAGGGAATCAGAGGCGGGGAATCAGAGGCGGGGAATCAGAGGCAGGGAATCAGATGTGCGGAATCAGAGATGGGTATCAGAGGCAGGGAATCAGAGGCGGGGAATCAGAGGCCGGGAATGAGAGGCCGGGAATCAGAGGCCGTGAAACAGAGGCCGGGAATCAGAGGTGGGGAATAAGAGGCAGGGAATCAGATGTGCGGAATCAGAGATGGGGAATCAGAGGCAGGGAATCACTGGCGGGGAATCAGAGGCGGGGAATCAGAGACCGGGAATCAGAGGCCGGGAATGAGAGGCCGGGAATCAGAGGCCGGGAATCAGAGGCTGGGAATCAGAGGTGGGGTATAAGAGGCCGGGAATGAGAGATCGGGAATCAGAGGCGTGGAATCATAGCTGGCGAATCAGAGGCGGGGAATCAGAGTTGGGGAATCAGAGGTGGGGAATCAGATATGGGAAATCAGAGGCTGGGAATCAGAGGCGGGGAAACAGAGGCGGGGAATCAGATATGGGGAATCATAGGTGGAAAATCAGAGGTGGTGAATCAGAGATGGGGAATCAGAGGTGGGGAATCAGAGGCAGGGTATCAGACGCGGGGTATCAGAGTCAGGGAATGAGAGCTGGGGAATCAGAGGCGGGGAATCAGAGTTGGGGAATCAGAGGAGGGGAATCAGATATGGGGAATCAGAGGTGGGGAATCAGAGGCGGGGTAACAGAGGTGGGAAATCAGAGGCAGGGAATCACAGGCAGGGAATCAGATGTGGGGAATCAGAGGCGGGGAATCATAGCTGGCGAATCACAGGTGGGGAATCAGAGTTGGGGAATCAGAGGAGGGGAATCAGATATGGGGAATCAGAGGCGGGGTATCAGAGGTGGGGAAACAGAGGCTGTGAATCAGACATGGGGAATCAGAGGCGGGGGATCAGAGGTGGTGAATCAGAGATGGGGAATCAGAGGCGGGGAATCAGAGGCTGGGATTCAGACGCGGGGAATCAGAGGCGGGGAATCAGAGCTGGGGAATCAGAGGCGGGCTATCAGAGTTGGGGAATCAGCGGCGGGGAATCAGATATGGGGAATCAGAGGCGGGGAATCAGAGGCGGGGAAACAGAGGCGGGGAATCAGATATGGGGAATCAGAGGTGGGTAATTAGAGGTTGGGAATTAGATGCAGGGAATCAGAGGCGGGCAATCAGAGGCGGGGAATCAGAGGCATGGATTCAGACGCAGGGAATCAGAGGCGTGGAATCATAGCTGGCGAATCAGAGGCGGGGAATCAGAGTTGGGGAATCAGAGGTGGGGAATCAGATATGGGGAATCAGAGGCGGGGAATCAGAGGCGGGGAAACAGAGTCGGGGAATCAGATATGGGGAATCATAGGTGGAAAATCAGAGGTGGTGAATCAGAGATGGGGAATCAGAGGTGGGGAATCAGAGGCAGGGTATCAGACGCGGTGTATCAGAGGCAGGGAATGAGAGCTGGGGAATCAGAGGCGGGGAATCAGAGGCCGGGAATCAGAGGTGGGGAATAAGAGGCTGTGAATCAGACATGGGGAATCAGAGGCGGGGGATCAGAGGTGGTGAATCAGAGATGGGGAATCAGAGGCGGGGAATCAGAGGCTGGGATTCAGACGCGGGGAATCAGAGGCGGGGAATCAGAGCTGGGGAATCAGAGGCGGGCTATCAGAGTTGGGGAATCAGCGGCGGGGAATCAGATATGGGGAATCAGAGGCGGGGAATCAGAGCTGGGGAATGAGAGGCCGGGAATCAGATATGGGGAAACAGAGGCGGGGAATAAGAGGCGGGGAAACAGAGGCGGGGAATCAGATATGGGGAATCAGAGGTGGGGAATCAGAGGTTGGAAATCAGAGGCAGGGAATCAAAGGCGGGGAATCAGAATTGGGGAATCAGAGATAGGGAATCAGAGATGGGGAATCAGAGGCGGGGAATCAGACGCGGGGAATCAGAGGTGGTGAATCAGAGCTGGGGAATCAGAGGCGGGGAATCAGTGTTGGGGAATCAGAGGCGGGGAATCAGATATGAGGAAACAGAGGCAGGGAATCAGAGGCGGGGAAACTGAGGCGGGGAATCAGATATGGGGAATCAGAGGTGGGGAATCAGTGGTTGGGAATCAGAGGCATGGAATCAGAGGCGGGGCATCAGAGGCGGGGAAACATAGGTGGGGAATCAGATATGGGGAATCGGAGGTGGGGAATCAGAGGCGATGAATCAGAGATGGCGAATCAGAGGCGGGGAAACAGAGGCGGGCAATAAGACATGGGGAATCAGAGGCTGGGAATCAGACGCGGGGAATCAGAGGCGGGGAATCAGAGCTGGGGAATCAGAGGCGATGAATCAGAGTTGGGGAATCAGAGGCGGGGAATCAGATATGGCGAAACAGAGGCGGGGAATCAGAGGCAGGGAATCGGAGGCGGGGAATCAGATATGGGGAATCAGAGGAGGGGAATCAGAGGCAGGGAATCAGATGTGTGGAATCAGAGATGGGGAATCAGAGGCAGGGAATCAGAATCAGAAGCGGGGAATCAGAGGCCGGGAATCAGAGGCCGGGAATCAGATGCCGGGAATAAGAGGCCGGGAATCAGAGGTGGGGAATCAGAGTCCGGGAATCAGATATGGGGAATCAGAGGCGGGGAATGAGATATGGGGAATCAGAGGCGGGGAATCAGAGGCGGGGAAACAGAGGCGGGGAATCACATATGGGGAATCAGAGGTGGCGAATCAAAGGCGGGGAATCAGATATGGGGAAACAGAGGCGGGGAATCAGAGGCGGGGAAACAGAGGCGGGGAATCAGATATGGGGAATTAGAGGTGGGGAATCAGAGGTTGGGAATCAGAGGCAGGGAATCAGAGGCAGGGAATCAAACACGGGGAATCAGAGGCGGGGAATCAGAGCTGGGGAATCAGAGGTGGGGAATCAGAGTTCGGGAATCAGAGGCGGGGAATCAGATATGGGGAAACAGAGGTGGGGAATCAGAGGCGGGGAAACAGAGGCGGGGAATCAGATATGGGGAATCAGAGGTGGGGAATCAGAGGTTGGGAATCAGAGGCCGGGAATCAGAGGTGGGGAATAAGAGGCAGGGAATCAGATGTGCAGAATCAGAATTGGGGAATCAGAGGCGGGGAATTAGATATGGGGAAACAGAGGCGGGGAATCAGAGGCGGGGAATCAGAGGCGGGGAATCAGATATGGGGAATCAGAGGTGGGGAATCAGAGGCAGGGAATCAGATGTATGGAATCAGAGATGGGGAATCAGAGGCAGGGAATCAGAATCAGAAGCGGGGAATCAGAGGCCGGGAATCAGAGGCCGGGAATCAGAGTTGGGGAATCAGAGTCCGGGAATCAGAGGTGGGGAATCAGAGGTTGGGAATCAGAGGCAGGGAATCAGAGGCAGGGAATCAGAGGCGGGGAATCAGAGGCAGGGAATCAGAGGCCGGGAATCAGAGGCCGGGAATGAGAGGCCGGGAATGAGAGGCCGGGAATCAGAGGCCGGGAATCAGAGGCCGGGAATCAGAGGTGGGGAATAAGAGGCAGGGAATCAGATGTGCAGAATCAGAATTGGGGAATCAGAGGCGGGGAATTAGATATGGGGAAACAGAGGCGGGGAATCAGAGGCGGGGAATCAGAGGCGGGGAATCAGATATGGGGAATCAGAGGTGGGGAATCAGAGGCAGGGAATCAGATGTATGGAATCAGAGATGGGGAATCAGAGGCAGGGAATCAGAATCAGAAGCGGGGAATCAGAGGCCGGGAATCAGAGGCCGGGAATCAGAGTTGGGGAATCAGAGTCCGGGAATCAGAGATGGGGAATCAGAGGCGGGGAATGAGATATTGGCGAATCAGAGGCGGGGAATCAGAGGCGGGGAAATAGAGGCGAGGAATCAGATATGGGGAATCAGAGGTGACGAATCAAAGGCGGTGAATCAGAGATGGGGAATCAGAGGCGGGGCATCAGAGGCAGGGAATCAAACACGGGGAATCAGAGGCGGGGAATCAGAGCTGGGGAATCAGTGGCGGGGAATCAGAGTTGGGGAATCAGAGGCGGGGAATCAGATATGGGGAAACAGAGGCGGGGAATCAGAGGCGGGGAAACAGAGGCGGGGAATCATATATGGGGAATCAGAGGTGGGTAATTAGAGGTTGGGAATTAGATGCAGGGAATCAGAGGTGGGGAATCAGAGGCGGGGAATCAGAGGCAGGGAATCAGATGTGCGGAATCAGAGATGGGGAATCAGAGGCAGGGAATCAGAGGCGGGGTATCAGAGGCCGGGAATGAGAGGCCGGGAATGAGAGGCCGGGAATGAGAGGCCGGGAATCAGAGGCCGTGAAACAGAGGACGGGAGTCAGAGGTGGGGAATAAGAGGCAGGGAATCAGATGTGCGGAATCAGAGATGGGGAATCAGAGGCAGGGAATCACTGGCGGGGAATCAGAGGCGGGGAATCAGAGACCGGGAATCAGAGGCCGGGAATGAGAGGCCGGGAATCAGAGGCCGGGAATCAGAGGCTGGGAATCAGAGGTGGGGAATAAGAGGCCGGGAATCAGAGATCGGGAATCAGAGGCGGGGAATCAGAGGCGGGCAATCAGAGGCGGGGAATCAGAGGCATGGATTCAGACGCAGGGAATCAGAGGCGTGGAATCATAGCTGGCGAATCAGAGGCGGGGAATCAGAGTTGGGGAATCAGAGGTGGGGAATCAGATATGGGGAATCAGAGGCGGGGAATCAGAGGCGGGGAAACAGAGGCGGGGAATCAGATATGGGGAATCATAGGTGGAAAATCAGAGGTGGTGAATCAGAGATGGGGAATCAGAGGTGGGGAATCAGAGGCAGGGTATCAGACGCGGGGTATCAGAGGCAGGGAATGAGAGCTGGGGAATCAGAGGCGGGGAATCAGAGGCCGGGAATCAGAGGTGGGGAATAAGAGGCAGGGAATCAGATGTGCAGAATCAGAGTTGGGGAATCAGAGGCGGGGAATTAGATATGGGGAAACAGAGGCGGGGAATCAGAGGCGGGGAATCAGATATGGGGAATCAGAGGTGGGGAATCAGAGGCAGGGAATCAGATGTGTGGAATCAGAGATGGGGAATCAGAGGCAGGGAATCAGAATCAGAAGCGGGGAATCAGAGGCCGGGAATCAGAGGCCGGGAATCAGAGTTGGGGAATCAGAGTCCGGGAATCAGAGATGGGGAATCAGAGGCGGGGAATGAGATATGGGGAATCAGAGGCGGGGAATCAGAGGCGGGGAAATAGAGGCGAAGAATCAGATATGGGGAATCAGAGGTGGCGAATCAAAGGCGGTGAATCAGAGATGGGGAATCAGAGGCTGGGAATCAGAGGCAGGGAATCAAACACGGGGAATCAGAGGCGGGGAATCAGAGCTGGGGAATCAGTGGCGGGGAATCAGAGTTGGGGAATCAGAGGCGGGGAATCAGATATGGGGAAACAGAGGCGGGGAATCAGAGGCGGGGAAACAGAGGCGGGGAATCAGATATGGGGAATCAGAGGTGGGTAATTAGAGGTTGGGAATTAGATGCAGGGAATCAGAGGCGGGGAATCAGAGGCGGGGAATCAGAGGCAGGGAATCAGATGTGCGGAATCAGAGATGGGTATCAGAGGCAGGGAATCAGAGGCGGGGAATCAGAGGCCGGGAATGAGAGGCCGGGAATCAGAGGCCGTGAAACAGAGGCCGGGAATCAGAGGTGGGGAATAAGAGGCAGGGAATCAGATGTGCGGAATCAGAGATGGGGAATCAGAGGCAGGGAATCAGAGTTGGGGAATCAGAGGTGGGGAATCAGATATGGGAAATCAGAGGCGGGGAATCAGAGGCGGGGAAACAGAGGCGGGGAATCAGATATGGGGAATCATAGGTGGAAAATCAGAGGTGGTGAATGAGAGATGGGGAATCAGAGGTGGGGAATCAGAGGCAGGGTATCAGACGCGGGGTATCAGAGTCAGGGAATGAGAGCTGGGGAATCAGAGGCGGGGAATCAGAGTTGGGGAATCAGAGGAGGGGAATCAGATATGGGGAATCAGAGGCGGGGAATCAGATGTGCGGAATCAGAGATGGGGAATCAGAGGCAGGCAATCACTGGCGGGGAATCAGAGGCGGGGAATCAGAGACCGGGAATCAGAGGCCGGGAATGAGAGGCCGGGAATAAGAGGCCGGGAATCAGAAGCTGGGAATCAGAGGTGGGGAATAAGAGGCCGGGAATGAGAGATCGGGAATCAGAGGCGGGGAATCAGAGGCGGGGAATCAGAGGCATGGATTCAGACGCAGGGAATCAGAGGCGTGGAATCATAGCTGGCGAATCAGAGGCGGGGAATCAGAGTTGGGGAATCAGAGGTGGGGAATCAGATATGGGGAATCAGAGGCGGGGAATCAGAGGCGGGGAAACAGAGGCGGGGAATCAGATATGGGGAATCATAGGTGGAAAATCAGAGGTGGTGAATCAGAGATGGGGAATCAGAGGTGGGGAATCAGAGGCAGGGTATCAGACGCGGTGTATCAGAGGCAGGGAATGAGAGCTGGGGAATCAGAGGCGGGGAATCAGAGTTGGCGAATCAGAGGAGGGGAATCAGATATGGGGAATCAGAGGCGTGGAATCAGAGGCGGGGTAACAGAGGTGGGAAATCAGAGGCAGGGAATCACAGGCAGGGAATCAGAGTTGGGGAATCAGAGGCGGGGAATCAGATATGGGGAATCAGAGGCGGGGTATCAGAGGTGGGGAAACAGAGGCGGTAAATCAGACATGGGGAATCAGAGGCGGGGGATCAGAGGTGGTGAATCATAGATGGAGAATCAGAGGCGGGGAATCAGAGGCAGGGATTCAGACGCGGGGAATCAGAGGCGGGGAATCAGAGCTGGGGAATCAGAGGCGGGCTATCAGAGTTGGGGAATCAGCGGCGGGGAATCAGATATGGGGAATCAGAGGCGGGGAATCAGAGCTGGGGAATGAGAGGCCCTGAATCAGATATGGGGAATCAGAGGCGGGGAATAAGAGGCGGGGAAACAGAGGCGGGGAATCAGATATGGGGAATCAGAGGTGGGGAATCAGAGGTTGGAAATCAGAGGCAGGGAATCAAAGGCGGGGAATAAGAATCGGGGAATCAGAGATAGGGAATCAGAGATGGGGAATCAGAGGCGGGGAATCAGAGGCCGGGAATGAGAGGCCGGGAATGAGAGGCCGGGAATGAGAGGCCGGGAATCAGAGGCCGTGAAACAGAGGACGGGAATCAGAGGTGGGGAATAAGAGGCAGGGAATCAGATGTGCGGAATCAGAGATGGGGAATCAGAGACAGGGAATCACTGGCGGGGAATCAGAGGCGGAGAATCAGAGACCGGGAATCAGAGGCCGGGAATGAGAGGCCGGGAATCAGAGGCCGGGAATCAGAGGCTGGGAATCAGAGGTGGGGAATAAGAGGCCGGGAATCAGAGATCGGGGATCAGAGGCGGGGAATCAGAGGCTGGGAATCAGAGGCGGGGAATCAGAGGCATGGATTCAGAGGCAGGGAATCAGAGGCGTGGAATCATAGCTGGCGAATCAGAGGCGGGGAATCAGAGTTGGGGAATCAGAGGTGGGGAATCAGATATGGGGAATCAGAGGCGGGGAATCAGAGGCGGGGAATCAGATATGGGGAATCATAGGTGGAAAATCAGAGGTGGTGAATCAGAGATGGGGAATCAGAGGTGGGGAATCAGAGGCAGGGTATCAGACGCGGGGTATCAGAGGCAGGGAATGAGAGCTGGGGAATCAGAGGCGGGGAATCAGAGTTGGGGAATCAGAGGAGGGGAATCAGATATGGGGAATCAGATGCGTGGAATCAGAGGCGGGGTAACAGAGGTGGGAAATCAGAGGCAGGGAATCACAGGCAGGGAATCAGATGTGGGGAATCAGTGGCGGGGAATCATAGCTGGCGAATCACAGGCGGGGAATCAGAGATGGGGAATCAGAGGCGGGGAATCAGATATGGGGAATCAGAGGCGGGGTATCAGAGGTGGGGAAACAGAGGCGGTAAATCAGACATGGGGAATCAGAGGCGGCGGATCAGAGGTGGTGAATCAGAGATGGGGAATCAGAGGCGGGGAATCAGAGGCAGGGATTCAGACGCGGGGAATCAGAGGTGGGGAATCAGAGCTGGGGAATCAGAGGCGGGCTATCAGAGTTGGGGAATCAGCGGCGGGGAATCAGATATGGGGAATCAGATGCGGGGAATCAGAGCTGGGGAATGAGAGGCCGGGAATCAGATATGGGGAAACAGAGGCGGGGAATAAGAGGCGGGGAAACAGAGGAGGGAATCAGATATGGGGAATCAGAGGTGGGGAATCAGAGGTTGGAAATCAGAGGCAGGGAATCAAAGGCGGGGAATCAGAATTGGGGAATCAGAGATAGGGAATCAGAGATGGGGAATCAGAGGCGGGGAATCAGACGTGGGGAATCAGAGGTGGTGAATCAGAGCTGGGGAATCAGAGGCGGGGAATCAGTGTTGGGGAATCAGAGGCGGGGAATCAGATATGAGGAAACAGAGGCAGGGAATCAGAGGCGGGGAAACAGAGGCGGGGAATCAGATATGGGGAATCAGAGGTGGGGAATCAGAGGTTGGGAATCAGAGGCATGGAATCAGAGGCGGGGCATCAGAGGCGGGGAAACATAGGTGGGGAATCAGATATGGGGAATCGGAGGTGGGGAATCAGAGGGGATGAATCTGAGATGGCGAATCAGAGGCGGGGAATAAGACATGGGGAATCAGAGGCTGGGAATCAGACGCGGGGAATCAGAGGCGGGGAATCAGAGCTGGGGAATCAGAGGCGGGGAATCAGAGTTGGGGAATCAGAGGCAGGGAATCAGATATGGCGAAACAGAGGCGGGGAATCAGAGGCAGGGAATCGGAGGCGGGGAATCAGATATGGGGAATCAGAGGAGGGGAATCAAACGTTGGGAATCAGAGGCAGGGAATCAGAGGCAGGGAATCAGAGGTGGGTATTCAGAGGCAGGGAATCAGATGCGGGGAATCTGAGGCGGGGATTCAGAGCTGGGGAATTACTGCGGGGAATCAGAGTTGGGGAATCAGAGGCAGGGAATTAAATATGGGGAAACAGAGGCGGGGAATCAGAGGCGGGGAAACAGAGGCGGGGAATCAGATATGGGGAATCAGAGGTGGGGAATCAGAGGCAGGGAATCAGATGTGTGGAATCAGAGATGGGGAATTTGAGGCAGGGAATCAGAATCAGAAGCGGGGAATCAGAGGCCGGGAATCAGAGGCCGGGAATCAGATGCCGGGAATAAGAGGCCGGGAATCAGAGGTGGGGAATCAGAGTCCGGGAATCAGATATGGGGAATCAGAGGCGGGGAATGACATATGGGGAATCAGAGGCGGGGAATCAGAGGCGGAGAAACAGAGGCGGGGAATCACATATGGGGAATCAGAGGTGGCGAATCAAAGGCGGGGAATCAGATATGTGGAAACAGAGGCGGGGAATCAGAGGCGGGGAAACAGAGGCGGGGAATCAGATATGGGGAATCAGAGGTGGGGAATCAGAGGTTGGGAATCAGAGGCAGGGAATCAGAGGCAGGGAATCAAACACGGGGAATCAGAGGCGGGGAATCAGAGCTGGGGAATCAGAGGTGGGGAATCAGAGTTCGGGAATCAGAGGCGGGGAATCAGATATGGGGAAACAGAGGCGGGGAATCAGAGGCGGGGAAACAGAGGCGGGGAATCAGATATGGGGAATCAGAGGTGGGAAATCAGAGGTTGGGAATCAGAGGCAGGGAATCAGAGGCAGGGAATCAGAGGCGGGGAATCAGAGCCAGGGAATCTGAGGCCGGGAATCAGAGGCCGGGAATGAGAGGCCGGGAATGAGAGGCCGGGAATGAGAGGCCGGGAATCAGAGGCCGGGAATCAGAGGTGGGGAATAAGAGGCAGGGAATCAGATGTGCAGAATCAGAGTTGGGGAATCAGAGGCGGGGAATCAGAGGCGGGGAATCAGAGACCGGGAATCAGACGCCGGGAATGAGAGGCCGGGAATCAGAGGCCGGGTATCAGAGGCTGGGAATCAGAGGTGGGGAATAAGAGGCCGGGAATCAGAGATCGGGAATCAGAGGCGGGGAATCAGAGGCGGGGAATCAGAGGCATGGATTCAGACGCAGGGAATCAGAGGCATGGAATCATAGCTGGCGAATCAGAGGCGGGGAATCAGAGTTGGGGAATCAGAGGTGGGGAATCAGATATGGGGAATCAGAGGCGGGGAATCAGAGGCGGGGAAACAGAGGCGGGGAATCAGATATGGGGAATCATAGGTGGAAAATCAGAGGTGGTGAATCAGAGATGGGGAATCAGAGGTGGGGAATCAGAGGCAGGGTATCAGACGCGGGGTATCAGAGGCAGGGAATGAGAGCTGGGGAATCAGAGGCGGGGAATCAGAGTTGGGGAATCAGAGGAGGGGAATCAGATATGGGGAATCAGAGGCGTGGAATCAGAGGCGGGGTAACAGAGGTGGGAAATCAGAGGCAGGAAATCACAGGCAGGGAATCAGAGATGGGGAATCAGAGGCGGGGAATCAGATATGGGGAATCAGAGGCGGGGTATCAGAGGTGGGGAAACAGAGGCGGTAAATCAGACATGGGGAATCAGAGGCGGGGATCAGAGGTGGTGAATCAGAGATGGGGAATCAGAGGCGGGGAATCAGAGGCAGGGATTCAGACGCGGGGAATCAGAGGCGGGGAATCAGAGCTGGGGAATCAGAGGCGGGCTATCAGAGTTGGGGAATCAGCGGCGGGGAATCAGATATGTGGAATCAGAGGCGGGGAATCAGAGCTGGGGAATGAGAGGCCGGGAATCAGATATGGGGAAACAGAGGCGGGGAATAAGAGGCGGGGAAACAGAGGCGGGGAATCAGATATGGGGAATCAGAGGTGGGGAATCAGAGGTTGGAAATCAGAGGCAGGGAATCAAAGGCGGGGAATCAGAATTGGGGAATCAGAGATAGGGAATCAGAGATGGGGAATCAGAGGCGGGGAATCGGAGTTGGGGAATCAGAGGCGGGGAATCAGATATGGTGAAACAGAGGCGGGGAATCAGAGGCAGGGAATCGGAGGCGGGGAATCAGATATGGGGAATCAGAGGAGGGGAATCAGAGGTTGGGAATCAGAGGCAGGGAATCAGAGGCAGGGAATCAGAGGTGGGTATTCAGAGGCAGGGAATCAGATGCGGGGAATCTGAGGCGGGGATTCAGAGCTGGGGAATTACTGCGGGGTATCAGAGTTGGGGAATCAGAGGCGGGGAATTAAATATGGGGAAACAGAGGCGGGGAATCAGAGGCGGGGAAACAGAGGCGGGGAATCAGATATGGGGAATCAGAGGTGGGGAATCAGAGGCAGGGAATCAGATGTGTGGAATCAGAGATGGGGAATCAGAGGCAGGGAATCAGAATCAGAAGCGGGGAATCAGAGGCCGGGAATCAGAGGCCGGGAATCAGATGCCGGGAATAAGAGGCCGGGAATCAGAGGTGGGGAATCAAAGGCGGGGAATCAGATATGGGGAAACAGAGGCGGGGAATCAGAGGCGGGGAAACAGAGGCGGGGAATCAGATATGGGGAATCAGAGGTGGGGAATGAGATATGGGGAATCAGAGGCGGGGAATCAGAGGCGGAGAAACAGAGGCGGGGAATCACATATGGGGAATCAGAGATGGCGAATCAAAGGTGGGGAATCAGATATGGGGAAACAGAGGCGGGGAATCAGAGGCGGGGAAACAGAGGCGGGGAATCAGATATGGGGAATCAGAGGTGGGGAATCAGAGGTTGGGAATCAGAGGCAGGGAATCAGAGGCAGGGAATCAAACACGGGGAATCAGAGGCGGGGAATCAGAGCTGGGGAATCAGAGGTGGGGAATCAGAGTTCGGGAATCAGAGGCGGGGAATCAGATATGGGGAAACAGAGGTGGGGAATCAGAGGCGGGGAAACAGAGGCGGGGAATCAGATATGGGGAATCAGAGGTGGGAAATCAGAGGTTGGGAATCAGAGGCAGGGAATCAGAGGCAGGGAATCAGAGGCGGGGAATCAGAGGCAGGGAATCTGAGGCCGGGAATCAGAGGCCGGGAATGAGAGGCCGGGAATGAGAGGCCGGGAATCAGAGGCCGGGAATCAGAGGCCGGGAATCAGAGGTGGGGAATAAGAGGCAGGGAATCAGATGTGCAGAATCAGAGTTGGGGAATCAGAGGCGGGGAATTAGATATGGGGAAACAGAGGCGGGGAATCAGAGGCGGGGAATCAGAGGCCGGGAATGAGATGCCGGGAATGAGAGGCCGGGAATGAGAGGCCGGGAATCAGAGGCCGTGAAACAGAGGCCGGGAATCAGAGGTGGGGAATAAGAGGCAGGGAATCAGATGTGCGGAATCAGAGATGGGGAATCAGAGGCAGGGAATCACTTGCGGGGAATCAGAGGCGGGGAATCAGAGACCGGGAATCAGAGGCCGGGAATGAGAGTCCTGGAATCAGAGGCCGGGAATCAGAGGCTGGGAATCAGAGGTGGGGAATAAGAGGCCGGGAATCAGAGATCGGGAATCAGAGGCAGGGAATCAGAGGCGGGGAATCAGAGGCATGGATTCAGACGCAGGGAATCAGAGGCGTGGAATCATAGCTGGCGAATCAGAGGCGGGGAATCAGAGTTGGGGAATCAGAGGTGGGGAATCAGATATGGGGAATCAGAGGCGGGGAATCAGAGGCGGGGAAACAGAGGCGGGGAATCAGATATGGGGAATCATAGGTGGAAAATCAGAGGTGGTGAATCAGAGATGGGGAATCAGAGGTGGGGAATCAGAGGCAGGGTATCAGACGCGGGGTATCAGAGGCAGGGAATGAGAGCTGGGGAATCAGAGGCGGGGAATCAGAGTTGGAGAATCAGAGGAGGGGAATCAGATATGGGGAATCAGAGGCGTGGAATCAGAGGCGGGGTAACAGAGGTGGGAAATCAGAGGCAGGGAATCACAGGCAGGGAATCAGAGTTGGGGAATCAGAGGCGGGGAATCAGATATGGGGAATCAGAGGCGGGGTATCAGAGGTGGGGAAACAGAGGTGGTAAATCAGACATGGGGAATCAGAGGCGGGGGATCAGAGGTGGTGAATCAGAGATGGGGAATCAGAGGCGGGGAATCAGAGGCAGGGATTCAGACGCGGGGAATCAGAGGCGGGGAATCAGAGCTGGGGAATCAGAGGCGGGCTATCAGAGTTGGGGAATCAGCGGCGCGGAATCAGATATGGGGAATCAGAGGCGGGGAATCAGAGCTGGGGAATGAGAGGCCGGGAATCAGATATTGGGAAATAGAGGCGGGGAATAAGAGGCGGGGAAACAGAGGCGGGGAATCAGATATGGGGAATCAGAGGTGGGCAATCAGAGGTTGGAAATCAGAGGCAGGGAATCAAAGGCGGGGAATCAGAATTGGGGAATCAGAGATAGGGAATCAGAGATGGGGAATCAGAGGCGGGGAATCAGACGCGGGGAATCAGAGGTGGTGAATCAGAGCTGGGGAATCAGAGGCGGGGAATCAGTGTTGGGGAATCAGAGGCGGGGAATCAGATATGAGGAAACAGAGGCAGGGAATCAGAGGCGGGGAAACAGAGGCGGGGAATCAGATATGGGGAATCAGAGGTGGGGAATCAGAGGTTGGGAATCAGAGGCATGGAATCAGAGGCGGGGCATCAGAGGCGGGGAAACATAGGTGGGGAATCAGATATGGGGAATCGGAGGTGGGGAATCAGAGGCGATGAATCTGAGATGGCGAATCAGAGGCGGGGAATCAGAGGCGGGGAATAAGACATGGGGAATCAGAGGCTGGGAATCAGACGCGGGGAATCAGAGGCGGGGAATCAGAGCTGGGGAATCAGAGGCGGGGAATCAGTGTTGGGGAATCAGAGGCGGGGAATCAGATATGGCGAAACAGAGGCGGGGAATCAGAGGCAGGGAATCGGAGGCGGGGAATCAGATATGGGGAATCAGAGGAGGGGAATCAGAGGTTGGGACTCAGAGGCAGGGAATCAGAGGTGGGGATTCAGAGGCAGGGAATCAGATGCGGGGAATCTGAGGCGGGGATTCAGAGCTGGGGAATTACTGCGGGGAATCAGAATTGGGGAATCAGAGGCGGGGAATTAAATATGCGGAAACAGAGGAGGGGAATCAGAGGCGGGGAAACAGAGGCGGGGAATCAGATATGGGGAATCAGAGGTGGGGAATCAGAGGCAGGGAATCAGATGTGTGGAATCAGAGATGGGGAATCAGAGGCAGGGAATCAGAATCAGAAGCGGGGAATCAGAGGCCGGGAATCAGAGGCCGGGAATCAGATGCCGGGAATAAGAGGCCGGGAATCAGAGGTGGGGAATCAGAGTCCGGGAATCAGATATGGGGAATCAGAGGCGGGGAATGAGGTATGGGGAATCAGAGGCGGGGATTCAGAAGCGGAGAAACAGAGGCGGGGAATCAGATATGGGGAATCATAGGTGGAAAATCAGAGGTGGTGAATCAGAGATGGGGAATCAGAGGTGGGGAATCAGAGGCAGGGTATCAGACGCGGGGTATCAGAGGCAGGGAATGAGAGCTGGGGAATCAGAGGCGGGGAATCAGAGTTGGCGAATCAGAGGAGGGGAATCAGATATGGGGAATCAGAGGCGTGGAATCAGAGGCAGGGAATCAGATGTGTGGAATCAGAGATGGGGAATCAGAGGCAGGGAATCAGAATCAGAAGCGGGGAATCAGAGGCCGGGAATCAGAGGCCGGGAATCAGATGCCGGGAATAAGAGGCCGGGAATCAGAGGTGGGGAATCAGAGTCCGGGAATCAGATATGGGGAATCAGAGGCGGGGACTGAGATATGGGGAATCAGAGGCGGGGAATCAGAGGCGGAGAAACAGAGGCGGGGAATCACATATGGGGAATCAGAGATGGCGAATCAAAGGCGGGGAATCAGATATGGGGAAACAGAGGCGGCGAATCAGAGGCGGGGAAACAGAGGCGGGGAATCAGATATGGGGAATCAGAGGTGGGGAATCAGAGGTTGGGAATCAGAGGCAGGGAATCAGAGGCAGGGAATCAAACACGGGGAATCAGAGGCGGGGAATCAGAGCTGGGGAATCAGAGGTGGGGAATCAGAGTTCGGGAATCAGAGGCGGGGAATCAGATATGGGGAAACAGAGGTGGGGAATCAGAGGCGGGGAAACAGAGGCGGGGAATCAGATATGTGGAATCAGAGGTGGGAAATCAGAGGTTGGGAATCAGAGGCAGGGAATCAGAGGCAGGGAATCAGAGGCGAGGAATCAGAGGCAGGGAATCTGAGGCCGGGAATCAGAGGCCGGGAATGAGAGGCCGGGAATGAGAGGCCGGGAATCAGAGGCCGGGAATCAGAGGCCGGGAATCAGAGGTGGGGAATAAGAGGCAGGGAATCAGATGTGCAGAATCAGAGTTGGGGAATCAGAGGCGGGGAATTAGATATGGGGAAACAGAGGCGGGGAATCAGAGGCGGGGAATCAGAGGCCGGGAATGAGATGCCGGGAATGAGAGGCCGGGAATGAGAGGCCGGGAATCAGAGGCCGTGAAACAGAGGCCGGGAATCAGAGGTGGGGAATAAGAGGCAGGGAATCAGATGTGCGGAATCAGAGATGGGGAATCAGAGGCAGGGAATCACTGGCGGGGAATCAGAGGCGGGGAATCAGAGACCGGGAATCTGAGGCCGGGAATGAGAGGCCGGGAATCAGAGGCCGGGAATCAGAGGCTGGGAATCAGAGGTGGGGAATAAGAGGCCGGGAATCAGAGATCGGGAATCAGAGGCGGGGAATCAGAGGCGGGGAATCAGAGGCATGGATTCAGACGCAGGGAATCAGAGGCGTGGAATCATAGCTGGTGAATCAGAGGCGGGGAATCAGAGTTGGGGAATCAGAGGTGGGGAATCAGATATGGGGAATCAGAGGCGGGGAATCAGAGGCGGGGAAACAGAGGCGGGGAATCAGATATGGGGAATCATAGGTGGAAAATCAGAGGTGGTGAATCAGAGATGGGGAATCAGAGGTGGGGAATCAGAGGCAGGGTATCAGACGCGGGGTATCAGAGGCAGGGAATGAGAGCTGGGGAATCAGAGGCGGGGAATCAGAGTTGGCGAATCAGAGGAGGGGAATCAGATATGGGGAATCAGAGGCGTGGAATCAGAGGCGGGGTAACAGAGGTGGGAAATCAGAGGCAGGGAATCACAGGCAGGGAATCAGAGTTGGGGAATCAGAGGCGGGGAATCAGATATGGGGAATCAGAGGCGGGGTATCAGAGGTGGGGAAACAGAGGCGGTAAATCATACATGGAGAATCAGAGGCGGGGGATCAGAGGTGGTGAATCAGAGATGGGGAATCAGAGGCGGGGAATCAGAGGCAGGGATTCAGACGCGGGGAATCAGAGGCGGGGAATCAGAGCTGGGGAATCAGAGTCGGGCTATCAGAGTTGGGGAATCAGCGGCGGGGAATCAGATATGGGGAATCAGAGGCGGGGAATCAGAGCTGGGGAATGAGAGGCCGGGAATCAGATATTGGGAAATAGAGGCGGGGAATAAGAGGCGGGGAAACAGAGGCGGGGAATCAGATATGGGGAATCAGAGGTGGGCAATCAGAGGTTGGAAATCAGAGGCAGGGAATCAAAGGCGGGGAAACAGAGGCGGGGAATCAGATATGAGGAAACAGAGGCAGGGAATCAGAGGCGGGGAAACAGAGGCGGGGAATCAGATATGGGGAATCAGAGGTGGGGAATCAGAGGTTGGGAATCAGAGGCATGGAATCAGAGGCGGGGCATCAGAGGCGGGGAAACATAGGTGGGGAATCAGATATGGGGAATCGGAGGTGGGGAATCAGAGGCGATGAATCTGAGATGGCGAATCAGAGGCGGGGAATCAGAGGCGGGGAATAAGACATGGGGAATCAGAGGCTGGGAATCAGACGCGGGGAATCAGAGGCGGGGAATCAGAGCTGGGGAATCAGAGGCGGGGAATCAGAGTTGGGGAATCAGAGGCGGGAATCAGATATCGCGAAACAGAGGTGGGGAATCAGAGGCAGGGAATCGGAGGCGGGGAATCAGATATGGGGAATCAGAGGAGGGGATTCAGAGGTTGGGACTCAGAGGCAGGGAATCAGAGGTGGGGATTCAGAGGCAGGGAATCAGATGCGGGGAATCTGAGGCGGGGATTCAGAGCTGGGGAATTACTGCGGGGAATCAGAGTTGGGGAATCAGAGGCGGGGAATTAAATATGGGGAAACAGAAGCGGGGAATCAGAGGCGGGGAAACAGAGGCGGGGAATCAGATATGGGGAATCAGAGGTGGGGAATCAGAGGCAGGGAATCAGATGTGTGGAATCAGAGATGGGGAATCAGAGGCAGGGAATCAGAATCAGAAGCGGGGAATCAGAGGCCGGGAATCAGAGGCCGGGAATCAGATGCCGGGAATAAGAGGCCGGCAATCAGAGGTGGGGAATCAGAGTCCGGGAATCAGATATGGGGAATCAGAGGCGGGGAATGAGATATGGGGAATCAGAGGCGGGGAATCAGAAGCGGAGAAACAGAGGCGGGGAATCACATATGGGGAATCAGAGGTGGCGAATCAAAGGCGGGGAATCAGAGGCATGGATTCAGACGCAGGGAATCAGAGGCGTGGAATCATAGCTGGTGAATCAGAGGCGGGGAATCAGAGTTGGGGAATCAGAGGTGGGGAATCAGATATGGGGAATCAGAGGCGGGGAATCAGAGGCGGGGAAACAGAGGCGGGGAATCAGATATGGGGAATCATAGGTGGAAAATCAGAGGTGGTGAATCAGAGATGGGGAATCAGAGGTGGGGAATCAGAGGCAGGGTATCAGACGCGGGGTATCAGAGGCAGGGAATGAGAGCTGGGGAATCAGAGGCGGGGAATCAGAGTTGGCGAATCAGAGGAGGGGAATCAGATATGGGGAATCAGAGGCGTGGAATCAGAGGCGGGGTAACAGAGGTGGGAAATCAGAGGCAGGGAATCACAGGCAGGGAATCAGAGTTGGGGAATCAGAGGCGGGGAATCAGATATGGGGAATCAGAGGCGGGGTATCAGAGGTGGGGAAACAGAGGCGGTAAATCATACATGGAGAATCAGAGGCGGGGGATCAGAGGTGGTGAATCAGAGATGGGGAATCAGAGGCGGGGAATCAGAGGCAGGGATTCAGACGCGGGGAATCAGAGGCGGGGAATCAGAGCTGGGGAATCAGAGTCGGGCTATCAGAGTTGGGGAATCAGCGGCGGGGAATCAGATATGGGGAATCAGAGGCGGGGAATCAGAGCTGGGGAATGAGAGGCCGGGAATCAGATATTGGGAAATAGAGGCGGGGAATAAGAGGCGGGGAAACAGAGGCGGGGAATCAGATATGGGGAATCAGAGGTGGGCAATCAGAGGTTGGAAATCAGAGGCAGGGAATCAAAGGCGGGGAAACAGAGGCGGGGAATCAGATATGAGGAAACAGAGGCAGGGAATCAGAGGCGGGGAAACAGAGGCGGGGAATCAGATATGGGGAATCAGAGGTGGGGAATCAGAGGTTGGGAATCAGAGGCATGGAATCAGAGGCGGGGCATCAGAGGCGGGGAAACATAGGTGGGGAATCAGATATGGGGAATCGGAGGTGGGGAATCAGAGGCGATGAATCTGAGATGGCGAATCAGAGGCGGGGAATCAGAGGCGGGGAATAAGACATGGGGAATCAGAGGCTGGGAATCAGACGCGGGGAATCAGAGGCGGGGAATCAGAGCTGGGGAATCAGAGGCGGGGAATCAGAGTTGGGGAATCAGAGGCGGGGAATCAGATATCGCGAAACAGAGGCGGGGAATCAGAGGCAGGGAATCGGAGGCGGGGAATCAGATATGGGGAATCAGAGGAGGGGATTCAGAGGTTGGGACTCAGAGGCAGGGAATCAGAGGTGGGGATTCAGAGGCAGGGAATCAGATGCGGGGAATCTGAGGCGGGGATTCAGAGCTGGGGAATTACTGCGGGGAATCAGAGTTGGGGAATCAGAGGCGGGGAATTAAATATGGGGAAACAGAAGCGGGGAATCAGAGGCGGGGAAACAGAGGCGGGGAATCAGATATGGGGAATCAGAGGTGGGGAATCAGAGGCAGGGAATCAGATGTGTGGAATCAGAGATGGGGAATCAGAGGCAGGGAATCAGAATCAGAAGCGGGGAATCAGAGGCCGGGAATCAGAGGCCGGGAATCAGATGCCGGGAATAAGAGGCCGGGAATCAGAGGTGGGGAATCAGAGTCCGGGAATCAGATATGGGGAATCAGAGGCGGGGAATGAGATATGGGGAATCAGAGGCGGGGAATCTGAAGCGGAGAAACAGAGGCGGGGAATCACATATGGGGAATCAGAGGTGGCGAATCAAAGGCGGGGAATCAGATATGGGGAAACAGAGGCGGGGAATCAGAGGCGGGGAAACAGAGGCGGGGAATCAGATATGGGGAATCAGAGGTGGGGAATCAGAGGTTGGGAATCAGAGGCAGGGAATCAGAGGCAGGGAATCAAACACGGGGAATCAGAGGTGGGGAATCAGAGCTGGGGAATCAGAGGTGGGGAATCAGAGTTCGGGAATCAGAGGCGGGGAATCAGATATGGGGAAACTGAGGCGGGGAATCAGAGGCGGGGAAACAGAGGCGGGGTATCAGAGGTGGGGAATCAGAGGTTGGGAATCAGAGGCAGGGAATCAGAGGCTTGGAATCAGAGGCGGGGAATCAGAGGCAGGGAATCAGAGGCCGGGAATCAGAGGCCGGGAATGAGAGGCCGGGAATGAGAGGCCGGGAATCAGAGGCCGGGAATCAGAGGCCGGCAATCAGAGGTGGGGAATAAGAGGCAGGGAATCAGATGTGCAGAATCAGAGTTGGGGAATCAGAGGCGGGGAATTAGATATGGGGAAACAGAGGTGGGGAATCAGAGGCGGGGAATCAGAGGCGGGGAATCAGATATGGGGAATCAGAGGTGGGGAATCAGAGGCAGGGAATCAGATGTGTGGAATCAGAGATGGGGAATCAGAGGCAGGGAATCAGAATCAGAAGCGGGGAATCAGAGGCCAGGAATAAGAGGCCGGGAATCAGAGTTGGGGAATCAGAGTCCGGGAATCAGAGATGGGGAATCAGAGGCGGGGAATGAGATATGGGGAATCAGAGGCGGGGAATCAGAGGCGGGGAAATAGAGGCGAGGAATCAGATATGGGGAATCAGAGGTGGCGAATCAAAGGCGGTGAATCAGAGATGGGGAATCAGAGGCGGGGAATCAGAGGCAGGGAATCAAACACGGGGAATCAGAGGCGGGGAATCAGAGCTGGGGTATCAGTGGCGGGGAATCAGAGTTGGGGAATCAGAGGTGGGGAATCAGATATGGGGAAACAGAGGCGGGGAATCAGAGGCGGGGAAACAGAGGCGGGGAATCATATATGGGGAATCAGAGGTGGGTAATTAGAGGTTGGGAATTAGATGCAGGGAATCAGAGGTGGGGAATCAGAGGCGGGGAATAAGAGGCAGGGTATCAGATGTGAGGAATCAGAGATGGGGAATCAGAGGCAGGGAATCAGAGGCGGGGAATCAGAGGCCGGGAATGAGATGCCGGGAATGAGAGGCCGGGAATGAGAGGCCGGGAATCAGAGGCCGTCAAACAGAGGCCGGGAATCAGAGGTGGGGAATAAGAGGCAGGGAATCAGATGTGCGGAATCAGAGATGGGGAATCAGAGGCAGGGAATCACTGGCGGGGAAACAGAGGCGGGGAATCAGAGACCGGGAGTCAGAGGCCGGGAATGAGAGGCCGGGAATGAGAGGCCGGGAATCAGAGGCTGGCAATCAGAGGTGGGGAATAAGAGGCCGGGAATCAGAGATCGTGAATCAGAGGCGGGGAATCAGATGCGGGGAATCAGAGGCATGGATTCAGACGCAGGGAATC
Source organism: Narcine bancroftii (assembly GCF_036971445.1). Lineage (NCBI taxonomy): Eukaryota > Metazoa > Chordata > Chondrichthyes > Torpediniformes > Narcinidae > Narcine > Narcine bancroftii. The sequence continues at coordinate 306,542,892 of NC_091469.1, read as the reverse complement.
AGAGGCATGGAATCATAGCTGGCGAATCAGAGGCGGGGAATCAGAGTTGGGGAATCAGAGGTGGGGAATCAGATATGGGGAATCAGAGGCGGGGAATCAGAGGCGGGGAAACAGAGGCGGGGAATCAGATATGGGGAATCATAGGTGGAAAATCAGAGGTGGTGAATCAGAGATGGGGAATCAGAGGTGGGGAATCAGAGGCAGGGTATCAGACGTGGGGTATCAGAGGCAGGGAATCAGAGCTGGGGAATCAGAGGCGGGGAATCAGAGTTGGGGAATCAGAGGAGGGGAATCAGATATGGGGAATCAGAGGCGGGGAATCAGAGGCGGGGTAACAGAGGTGGGGAATCAGAGTCCGGGAATCAGATATGGGGAATCAGAGGCGGGGAATGAGATATGGGGAATCAGAGGCGGGGAATCAGAGGCGGAGAAACAGAGGCGGGGAATCACATATGGGGAATCAGAGATGGCGAATCAAAGGCGGGGAATCAGATATGGGGAAACAGAGGCGGGGAATCAGAGGCGGGGAAACAGAGGCGGGGAATCAGATATGGGGAATCAGAGGTGGGGAATCAGAGGTTGGGAATCAGAGGCAGGGAATCAGAGGCAGGGAATCAAAAACGGGGAATCAGAGGCGGGGAATCAGAGCTGGGGAAGCAGAGGTGGGGAATCAGAGTTCGGGAATCAGAGGCGGGGAATCAGATATGGGGAAACAGAGGTGGGGAATCAGAGGCGGGGAAACAGAGGCGGGGAATCAGATATGGGGAATCAGAGGTGGGAAATCAGAGGTTGGGAATCAGAGGCAGGGAATCAGAGGCAGGGAATCAGAGGCGGGGAATCAGAGGCAGGGAATCTGAGGCCGGGAATCAGAGGCCGGGAATGAGAGGCCGGGAATGAGAGGCCGGGAATCAGAGGCCGGGAATCAGAGGCCGGGAATCAGAGGTGGGGAATAAGAGGCAGGGAATCAGATGTGCAGAATCAGAGTTGGGGAATCAGAGGCGGGGAATTAGATATGGGGAAACAGAGGCGGGGAATCAGAGGCGGGGAATCAGAGGCCGGGAATGAGATGCCGGGAATGAGAGGCCGGGAATGAGAGGCCGGGAATCAGAGGCCGTGAAACAGAGGCCGGGAATCAGAGGTGGGGAATAAGAGGCAGGGAATCAGATGTGCGGAATCAGAGATGGGGAATCAGAGGCAGGGAATCACTGGCGGGGAATCAGAGGCGGGGAATCAGAGACCGGGAATCAGAGGCCGGGAATGAGAGGCCGGGAATCAGAGGCCGGGAATCAGAGGTGGGGAATAAGAGGCCGGGAATCAGAGATCGGGAATCAGAGGCGGGGAATCAGAGGCGGGGAATCAGAGGCATGGATTCAGACGCAGGGAATCAGAGGCGTGGAATCATAGCTGGCGAATCAGAGGCGGGGAATCAGAGTTGGGGAATCAGAGGTGGGGAATCAGATATGGGGAATCAGAGGCGGGGAATCAGAGGCGGGGAAACAGAGGCGGGGAATCAGATATGGGGAATCATAGGTGGAAAATCAGAGGTGGTGAATCAGAGATGGGGAATCAGAGGTGGGGAATCAGAGGCAGGGTATCAGATGCGGGGTATCAGAGGCAGGGAATGAGAGCTGGGGAATCAGAGGCGGGGAATCAGTGTTGGCGAATCAGAGGAGGGGAATCAGATATGGGGAATCAGAGGCGTGGAATCAGAGGCGGGGTAACAGAGGTGGGAAATCAGAGGCAGGGACTCACAGGCAGGGAATCAGAGTTGGGGAATCAGAGGCGGGGAATCAGATATGGGGAATCAGAGGCGGGGTATCAGAGGTGGGGAAACAGAGGCGGTAAATCAGACATGGGGAATCAGAGGCGGGGGATCAGAGGTGGTGAATCAGAGATGGGGAATCAGAGGCGGGGAATCAGAGGCAGGGATTCAGACGCGGGGAATCAGAGGCGGGGAATCAGAGCTGGGGAATCAGAGGCGGGCTATCAGAGTTGGGGAATCAGCGGCGGGGAATCAGATATGGGGAATCAGAGGCGGGGAATCAGAGCTGGGGAATGAGAGGCCGGGAATCAGATATTGGGAAATAGAGGCGGGGAATAAGAGGCGGGGAAACAGAGGCGGGGAATCAGATATGGGGAATCAGAGGTGGGCAATCAGAGGTTGGAAATCAGAGGCAGGGAATCAAAGGCGGGGAATCAGAATTGGGGAATCAGAGATAGGGAATCAGAGATGGGGAATCAGAGGCGGGGAATCAGACGCGGGGAATCAGAGGTGGTGAATCAGAGCTGGGGAATCAGAGGCGGGGAATCAGTGTTGGGGAATCAGAGGCGGGGAATCAGATATGAGGAAACAGAGGCAGGGAATCAGAGGCGGGGAAACAGAGGCGGGGAATCAGATATGGGGAATCAGAGGTGTGGAATCAGAGGTTGGGAATCAGAGGCATGGAATCAGAGGCGGGGCATCAGAGGCGGGGAATCATAGGTGGGGAATCAGATATGGGGAATCGGAGGTGGGGAATCAGAGGCGATGAATCTGAGATGGCGAATCAGAGGCGGGGAATCAGAGGCGGGGAATAAGACATGGGGAATCAGAGGCTGGGAATCAGACGCGGGGAATCAGCGGCGGGGAATCAGAGCTGGGAAATCAGAGGCGGGGAATCAGAGTTGGGGAATCAGAGGCGGGGAATCAGATATGGCGAAACAGAGGCGGGGAATCAGAGGCAGGGAATCGGAGGCGGGGAATCAGATATGGGGAATCAGAGGAGGGGAATCAGAGGTTGGGACTCAGAGGCAGGGAATCAGAGGTGGGGATTCAGAGGCAGGGAATCAGATGCGGGGAATCTGAGGCGGGGATTCAGAGCTGGCGAATTACTGCGGGGAATCAGAGTTGGGGAATCAGAGGCGGGGAATTAAATATGGGGAAACAGAGGCGGGGAATCAGAGGCGGGGAAACAGAGGCGGGGAATCAGATATGGGGAATCAGAGGTGGGGAATCAGAGGCAGGGAATCAGATGTGTGGAATCAGAGATGGGGAATCAGAGGCAGGGAATCAGAATCAGAAGCGGGGAATCAGAGGCCGGGAATCAGAGGCCGGGAATCAGATGCCGGGAATAAGAGGCCGGGAATCAGAGGTGGGGAATCAGAGTCCGGGAATCAGATATGGGGAATCAGAGGCGGGGAATGAGATATGGGGAATCAGAGGCGGGGAATCAGAAGCGGAGAAACAGAGGCGGGGAATCACATATGGGGAATCAGAGGTGGCGAATCAAAGGCGGGGAATCAGATATGGGGAAACAGAGGCGGGGAATCAGAGGCGGGGAAACAGAGGCGGGGAATCAGATATGGGGAATCAGAGGTGGGGAATCAGAGGTTGGGAATCAGAGGCAGGGAATCAGAGGCAGGGAATCAAACACGGGGAATCAGAGGCGGGGAATCAGAGCTGGGGAATCAGAGGTGGGGAATCAGAGTTCGGGAATCAGAGGCGGGGAATCAGATATGGGGAAACAGAGGCGGGGAATCAGAGGCGGGGAAACAGAGGCGGGGAATCAGATATGGGGAATCAGAGGTGGGGAATCAGAGGTTGGGAATCAGATGCAGGGAATCAGAGGCAGGGAATCAGAGGCGGGGAATCAGAGGCAGGGAATCAGAGGCCGGGAATCAGAGGCCGGGAATGAGAGGCCGGGAATGAGAGGCCGGGAATCAGAGGCCGGGAATCAGAGGCCGGGAATCAGAGGTGGGGAATAAGAGGCAGGGAATCAGATGTGCAGAATCAGAGTTGGGGAATCAGAGGCGGGGAATTAGATATGGGGAAACAGAGGCGGGGAATCAGAGGCGGGGAATCAGAGGCGGGGAATCAGATATGGGGAATCAGAGGTGGGGAATCAGAGGCAGGGAATCAGATGTGTGGAATCAGAGATGGGGAATCAGAGGCAGGGAATCAGAATCAGAAGCGGGGAATCAGAGGCCGGGAATCAGAGGCCGGGAATCAGAGTTGGGGAATCAGAGTCCGGGAATCAGAGATGGGGAATCAGAGGCGGGGAATGAGATATGGGGAATCAGAGGCGGGGAATCAGAGGCGGGGAAATAGAGGCGAGGAATCAGATATGGGGAATCAGAGGTGGCGAATCAAAGGCGGTGAATCAGAGATGGGGAATCAGAGGCGGGGAATCAGAGGCAGGGAATCAAACACGGGGAATCAGAGGCGGGGAATCAGAGCTGGGGAATCAGTGGCGGGGAATCAGAGTTGGGGAATCATAGGCGGGGAATCAGATATGGGGAAACAGAGGCGGGGAATCAGAGGCGGGGAAACAGAGGCGGGGAATCATATATGGGGAATCAGAGGTGGGTAATTAGAGGTTGATAATTAGATGCAGGGAATCAGAGGTGGGGAATCAGAGGCGGGGAATAAGAGGCAGGGTATCAGATGTGAGGAATCAGAGATGGGGAATCAGAGGCAGGGAATCAGAGGCTGGGAATCAGAGGCCGGGAATGAGATGCCGGAAATGAGAGGCCGGGAATGAGAGGCCGGGAATCAGAGGCCGTCAAACAGAGGCCGGGAATCAGAGGTGGGGAATAAGAGGCAGGGAATCAGATGTGCGGAATCAGAGATGGGGAATCAGAGGCAGGGAATCACTGGCGGGGAAACAGAGGCGGGGAATCAGAATTGGGGAATCAGAGATAGGGAATCAGAGATGGGGAATCAGAAGCGGGGAATCAGACGCGGGGAATCAGAGGTGGTGAATCAGAGCTGGGGAATCAGAGGCGGGGAATCAGTGTTGGGGAATCAGAGGCGGGGAATCAGATATGAGGAAACAGAGGCAGGGAATCAGAGGCGGGGAAACAGAGGCGGGGAATCAGATATGGAGAATCAGAGGTGGGGAATCAGAGGTTGAGAATCAGAGGCATGGAATCAGAGGCGGGGCATCAGAGGCGGGGAAACATAGGTGGGGAATCAGATATGGGGAATCGGAGGTGGGGAATCAGAGGCGATGAATCAGAGATGGCGAATCAGAGGTGGGGAATCAGAGGCGAGGAATAAGACATGGGGAATCAGAGGCTGGGAATCAGACGCGGGGAATCAGAGGCGGGGAATCAGAGCTGGGGAATCAGAGGCGGGGAATCAGAGTTGGGGAATCAAAGGCGGGGAATCAGATATGGCGAAACAGAGGCGGGGAATCAGAGGCAGGGAATCGGAGGCGGGGAATCAGATATGGGGAATCAGAGGAGGGGAATCAGAGGTTGGAAATCAGAGGCAGGGAATCAGAGGTGGGGATTCAGAGGCAGGGAATCAGATGCGGGGAATCTGAGGCGGGGATTCAGAGCTGGGGAATTACTGCGCGGAATCAGAGTTGGGGAATCAGAGGCGGGGAATTAGATATGGGGAAACAGAGGCGGGGAATCAGAGGCGGGGAAACAGAGGCGGGGAATCAGATATGGGGAATCAGAGGTGGGGAATCAGAGGCAGGGAATCAGATGTTTGGAATCAGAGATGGGGAATCAGAGGCAGGGAATCAGAATCAGAAGCGGGGAATGAGAGGCCGGGAATCAGAGGCCGGGAATCAGATGCCGGGAATAAGAGGCCGGGAATCAGAGGTGGGGAATCAGAGTCCGGGAATCAGATATGGGGAATCAGAGGCGGGGAATGAGATATGGGGAATCAGAGGCGGGGAATCAGAGGCGGGGAAACAGAGGCAGGGAATCACATATGGGGAATCAGAGGTGGCGAATCAAAGGCGGGGAATCAGAGGTTGGGAATCAGAGGCAGGGAATCAGAGGCAGGGAATCAAAAACGGGGAATCAGAGGCAGGGAATCACTGGCGGGGAATCAGAGGCGGGGAATCAGAGACCGGGAATCAGAGGCCGGGAATGAGAGGCCGGGAATCAGAGGCCGGGAATCAGAGGCTGGGAATCAGAGGTGGGGAATAAGAGGCCGGGAATCAGAGATCGGGAATCAGAGGCGGGGAATCAGAGGCGGGGAATCAGAGGCATGGATTCAGACGCAGGGAATCAGAGGCGTGGAATCATAGCTGGCGAATCAGAGGCGGGGAATCAGAGTTGGGGAATCAGAGGTGGGGAATCAGATATGGGGAATCAGAGGCGGGGAATCAGAGGCGGGGAAACAGAGGCGGGGAATCAGATATGGGGAATCATAGGTGGAAAATCAGAGGTGGTGAATCAGAGATGGGGAATCAGAGGTGGGGAATCAGAGGCAGGGTATCAGATGCGGGGTATCAGAGGCAGGGAATGAGAGCTGGGGAATCAGAGGCGGGGAATCAGAGTTGGCGAATCAGAGGAGGGGAATCAGATATGGGGAATCAGAGGCGTGGAATCAGAGGCGGGGTAACAGAGGTGGGAAATCAGAGGCAGGGACTCACAGGCAGGGAATCAGAGTTGGGGAATCAGAGGCGGGGAATCAGATATGGGGAATCAGAGGCGGGGTATCAGAGGTGGGGAAACAGAGGCGGTAAATCAGACATGGGGAATCAGAGGCGGGGGATCAGAGGTGGTGAATCAGAGATGGGGAATCAGAGGCGGGGAATCAGAGGCAGGGATTCAGACGCGGGGAATCAGAGGCGGGGAATCAGAGCTGGGGAATCAGAGGCGGGCTATCAGAGTTGGGGAATCAGCGGCGGGGAATCAGATATGGGGAATCAGAGGCGGGGAATCAGAGCTGGGGAATGAGAGGCCGGGAATCAGATATTGGGAAATAGAGGCGGGGAATAAGAGGCGGGGAAACAGAGGCGGGGAATCAGATATGGGGAATCAGAGGTGGGCAATCAGAGGTTGGAAATCAGAGGCAGGGAATCAAAGGCGGGGAATCAGAATTGGGGAATCAGAGATAGGGAATCAGAGATGGGGAATCAGAGGCGGGGAATCAGACGCGGGGAATCAGAGGTGGTGAATCAGAGCTGGGGAATCAGAGGCGGGGAATCAGTGTTGGGGAATCAGAGGCGGGGAATCAGATATGAGGAAACAGAGGCAGGGAATCAGAGGCCGGGAAACAGAGGCGGGGAATCAGATATGGGGAATCAGAGGTGTGGAATCAGAGGTTGGGAATCAGAGGCATGGAATCAGAGGCGGGGCATCAGAGGCGGGGAATCATAGGTGGGGAATCAGATATGGGGAATCGGAGGTGGGGAATCAGAGGCGATGAATCTGAGATGGCGAATCAGAGGCGGGGAATCAGAGGCGATGAATCTGAGATGGCGAATCAGAGGCGGGGAATCAGAGGCGGGGAATAAGACATGGGGAATCAGAGGCTGGGAATCAGACGCGGGGAATCAGCGGCGGGGAATCAGAGCTGGGAAATCAGAGGCGGGGAATCAGAGTTGGGGAATCAGAGGCGGGGAATCAGATATGGCGAAACAGAGGCGGGGAATCAGAGGCAGGGAATCGGAGGCGGGGAATCAGATATGGGGAATCAGAGGAGGGGAATCAGAGGTTGGGACTCAGAGGCAGGGAATCAGAGGTGGGGATTCAGAGGCAGGGAATCAGATGCGGGGAATCTGAGGTGGGCATTCAGAGCTGGGGAATTACTGCGGGGAATCAGAGTTGGGGAATCAGAGGCGGGGAATTAAATATGGGGAAACAGAGGCGGGAAATCAGAGGCGGGGAAACAGAGGCGGGGAATCAGATATGGGGAATCAGAGGTGGGGAATCAGAGGCAGGGAATCAGATGTGTGGAATCAGAGATGGGGAATCAGAGGCAGGGATTCAGAATCAGAAGCGGGGAATCAGAGGCCGGGAATCAGAGGCCGGGAATCAGATGCCGGGAATAAGAGGCCGGGAATCAGAGGTGGGGAATCAGAGTCCGGGAATCAGATATGGGGAATCAGAGGCGGGGAATGAGATATGGGGAATCAGAGGCGGGGAATCAGAAGCGGAGAAACAGAGGCGGGGAATCACATATGGGGAATCAGAGGTGGCGAATCAAAGGCGGGGAATCAGATATGGGGAAACAGAGGCGGGGAATCAGAGGCGGGGAAACAGAGGCGGGGAATCATTATGGGGAATCAGAGGTGGGGAATCAGAGGTTGGGAATCAGAGGCAGGGAATCAGAGGCAGGGAATCAAACACGGGGAATCAGAGGCGGGGAATCAGAGCTGGGGAATCAGAGGTGGGGAATCAGAGTTCGGGAATCAGAGGCGGGGAATCAGATATGGGGAAACAGAGGCGGGGAATCAGAGGCGGGGAAACAGAGGCGGGGAATCAGATATGGGGAATCAGAGGTGGGGAATCAGAGGTTGGGAATCAGAGGCAGGGAATCAGAGGCAGGGAATCAGAGGCGGGGAATCAGAGGCAGGGCATCAGAGGCCGGGAATCAGAGGCCGGGAATGAGAGGCCGGGAATGAGAGGCCGGGAATCAGAGGCCGGGAATCAGAGGCCGGGAATCAGAGGTGGGGAATAAGAGGCAGGGAATCAGATGTGCAGAATCAGAGTTGGGGAATCAGAGGCGGGGAATTAGATATGGGGAAACAGAGGCGGGGAATCTGAGGCGGGGAATCAGAGGCGGGGAATCAGATATGGGGAATCAGAGGTGGGGAATCAGAGGCAGGGAATCAGATGTGTGGAATCAGAGATGGGGAATCAGAGGCAGGGAATCAGAATCAGAAGCGGGGAATCAGAGGCCGGGAATCAGAGGCCGGGAATCAGAGTTGGGGAATCAGAGTCCGGGAATCAGAGATGGGGAATCAGAGGCGGGGAATGAGATATGGGGAATCAGAGGCGTGGAATCAGAGGCGGGGTAATAGAGGCGAGGAATCAGATATGGGGAATCAGAGGTGGCGAATCAAAGGCGGTGAATCAGAGATGGGGAATCAGAGGCGGGGAATCAGAGGCAGGGAATCAAACACGGGGAATCAGAGGCGGGGAATCAGAGCTGGGGAATCAGTGGCGGGGAATCAGAGTTGGGGAATCATAGGCGGGGAATCAGATATGGGGAAACAGAGGCGGGGAATCAGAGGCGGGGAAACAGAGGCGGGGAATCATATATGGGGAATCAGAGGTGGGTAATTAGAGGTTGGGAATTAGATGCAGGGAATCAGAGGTGGGGAATCAGAGGCGGGGAATAAGAGGCAGGGTATCAGATGTGAGGAATCAGAGATGGGGAATCAGAGGCAGGGAATCAGAGGCGGGGAATCAGAGGCCGGGAATGAGATGCCGGGAATGAGAGGCCGGGAATGAGAGGCCGGGAATCAGAGGCCGTCAAACAGAGGCCGGGAATCAGAGGTGGGGAATAAGAGGCAGGGAATCAGATGTGCGGATTCAGAGATGGGGAATCAGAGGCAGGGAATCACTGGCGGGGAAACAGAGGCGGGGAATCAGAATTGGGGAATCAGAGATAGGGAATCAGAGATGGGGAATCAGAAGCGGGGAATCAGACGCGGGGAATCAGAGGTGGTGAATCAGAGCTGGGGAATCAGAGGCGGGGAATCAGTGTTGGGGAATCAGAGGCGGGGAATCAGATATGAGGAAACAGAGGCAGGGAATCAGAGGCGGGGAAACAGAGGCGGGGAATCAGATATGGAGAATCAGAGGTGGGGAATCAGAGGTTGAGAATCAGAGGCATGGAATCAGAGGCGGGGCATCAGAGGCGGGGAAACATAGGTGGGGAATCAGATATGGGGAATCGGAGGTGGGGAATCAGAGGCGATGAATCAGAGATGGCGAATCAGAGGTGGGGAATCAGAGGCGGGGAATAAGACATGGGGAATCAGAGGCTGGGAATCAGACGCGGGGAATCAGAGGCGGGGAATCAGAGCTGGGGAATCAGAGGCGGGGAATCAGAGTTGGGGAATCAAAGGCGGGGAATCAGATATGGCGAAACAGAGGCGGGGAATCAGAGGCAGGGAATCGGAGGCGGGGAATCAGATATGGGGAATCAGAGGAGGGGAATCAGAGGTTGGAAATCAGAGGCAGGGAATCAGAGGTGGGGATTCAGAGGCAGGGAATCAGATGCGGGGAATCTGAGGCGGGGATTCAGAGCTGGGGAATTACTGCGCGGAATCAGAGTTGGGGAATCAGAGGCGGGGAATTAGATATGGGGAAACAGAGGCGGGGAATCAGAGGCGGGGAAACAGAGGCGGGGAATCAGATATGGGGAATCAGAGGTGGGGAATCAGAGGCAGGGAATCAGATGTTTGGAATCAGAGATGGGGAATCAGAGGCAGGGAATCAGAATCAGAAGCGGGGAATCAGAGGCCGGGAATCAGAGGCCGGGAATCAGATGCCGGGAATAAGAGGCCGGGAATCAGAGGTGGGGAATCAGAGTCCGGGAATCAGATATGGGGAATCAGAGGCGGGGAATGAGATATGGGGAATCAGAGGCGGGGAATCAGAGGCGGGGAAACAGAGGCAGGGAATCACATATGGGGAATCAGAGGTGGCGAATCAAAGGCGGGGAATCAGATATGGGGAAACAGAGGCGGGGAATCAGAGGCGGGGAAACAGAGGCGGGGAATCAGATATGGGGAATCAGAGGTGGGGAATCAGAGGTTGGGAATCAGAGGCAGGGACTCAGAGGCAGGGTATCAAACACGGGGAATCAGAGGCGGGGAATCAGAGCTGGGGAATCAGAGGTGGGGAATCAGAGTTCGGGAATCAGAGGCGGGGAATCAGATATGGGGAAACAGAGGCGGGGAATCAGAGGCGGGGAAACAGAGGCGGGGAATCAGATATGGGGAATCAGAGGTGGGGAATCAGAGGTTGGGAATCAGAGGCAGGGAATCAGAGGCAGGGAATCAGAGGCGGGGAATCAGAGGCAGGGAATCAGATGTGCAGAATCAGAGATGGGGAATCAGAGGCAGGGAATCAGAGGCGGGGAATCAGAGGCGGGGAATCAGAGGCCGGGAATCAGAGGCCGGGAATCAGAGGCCGGGAATCAGAGGCCGGGAATCAGAGGCCGGGAATCAGAGGCCGGGAATCAGAGGTGGGGAATAAGAGGCAGGGAATCAGATGTGCAGAATCAGACATGGGGAATCAGAGGCAGGGAATCAGTCGGGGAATCAGAGGCGGGGAATCAGAGGCCGGGAATCAGAGGCCGGGAATGAGAGGTCGGGAATCAGAGGCCGGGAATCAGAGGCCGGGAATCGGAGGTGGGGAATAAGAGGCCGGGAATCAGAGGCGGGGAATCAGACGCGGTGAATGAGTGGTGGTGAATCAGAGCTTGGGAATCAGAGGCGGGGAATCAGTGTTGGGGAATCAGAGGCGGGGAATCAGATATGAGGAAACAGAAGCAGGGAATCAGAGGCGGGGATACAGAGGCGGGGAATCAGATATGGGGTATCAGAGGCGGGGAATCAGAGGCAGGGAATCGGATGTGCGGAATCAGAGATAGGGAATCAGAGGTGGGGAATCAGAGTCCGGGAATCAGAGATGGGGAATCAGAGGCGGGGAATCAGAGGCGGGGAATAAGAGGCAGGGAATCACAGGCAGGGAATCAGACGTGGGGAATCAGAGGCGGGGAATCATAGCTGGTGAATCACAGGCGGGGAATCAGAGTTGGGGAATCAGAGGCGGGGAATCAGATATGGGGAATCAGAGGCGGGGAATCAGAGGTGGGGAAACAGAGGCGGTGAATCAGACATGGGGAATCAGAGGCGGTGAATCAGAGGCAGGGATTCAGACGCGGGGAATCAGAGGCGGGGAATCAGAGGCAGGGAATCAAACACGGGGAATCAGAGGCGGGGAATCAGAGCTGGGGAATCAGAGGAGGGGAATCAGAGGCAGGGAATCAAACATGGGGAATCAGAGGCGGGGAATCAGAGCTGGGGAATCAGAGGCGGGGAATCAGGGTTGGGGAATCAGAGGCGGGGAATCAGATATGGGGAAACAGAGGCGGGGAATCAGAGGTGGGGAAACAGAGGCGGGGAATCAGATATGGGGAATCAGAGGTGGGTAATCAGATGTTGGGAATTAGATGCAGGGAATCAGAGGCGGGGAATCAGAGGCCGGGAATGAGAGGCCGGGAATGAGAGGCCGGGAATCAGAGGCCGGGAATCAGAGGCCGGGAATCAGAGGTGGGGAATAAGAGGCAGGGAATCAGATGTGCAGAATCAGAGTTGGGGAATCAGAGGCGGGGAATTAGATATGGGGAAACAGAGGCGGGGAATCAGAGGCGGGGAATCAGAGGCCGGGAATGAGATGCCGGGAATGAGAGGCCGGAAATGAGAGGCCGGGAATCAGAGGCCGTGAAACAGAGGCCGGGAATCAGAGGTGGGGAATAAGAGGCAGGGAATCAGATGTGCGGAATCAGAGATGGGGAATCAGAGGCAGGGAATCACTGGCGGGGAATCAGAGGCGGGGAATCAGAGACCGGGAATCAGAGGCCGGGAATGAGAGGCCGGGAATCAGAGGCCGGGAATCAGAGGCTGGGAATCAGAGGTGGGGAATAAGAGGCCGGGAATCAGAGATCGGGAATCAGAGGCGGGGAATCAGAGGCGGGGAATCAGAGGCATGGATTCAGACGCAGGGAATCAGAGGCGTGGAATCATAGCTGGCGAATCAGAGGCGGGGAATCAGAGTTGGGGAATCAGAGGTGGGGAATCAGATATGGGGAATCAGAGGCGGGGAATCAGAGGCGGGGAAACAGATGCGGGGAATCAGATATGGGGAATCATAGGTGGAAAATCAGAGGTGGTGAATCAGAGATGGGGAATCAGAGGTGGGGAATCAGAGGCAGGGTATCAGATGCGGGGTATCAGAGGCAGGGAATGAGAGCTGGGGAATCAGAGGCGGGGAATCAGAGTTGGCGAATCAGAGGAGGGGAATCAGATATGGGGAATCAGAGGCGGGGTATCAGAGGTGGGGAAACAGAGGCGGTAAATCAGACATGGGGAATCAGAGGCGAGGGATCAGAGGTGGTGAATCAGAGATGGGGAATCAGAGGCGGGGAATCAGAGGCAGGGATTCAGACGCGGGGAATCAGAGGCGGGGAATCAGAGCTGGGGAATCAGAGGCGGGCTATCAGAGTTGGGGAATCAGCGGCGGGGAATCAGATATGGGTAATCAGAGGCGGGGAATCAGAGCTGGGGAATGAGAGGCCGGGAATCAGATATTGGGAAATAGAGGCGGGGAATAAGAGGCGGGGAAACAGAGGCGGGGAATCAGATATGGGGAATCAGAGGTGGGCAATCAGAGGTTGGAAATCAGAGGCAGGGAATCAAAGGCGGGGAATCAGAATTGGGGAATCAGAGATAGGGAATCAGAGATGGGGAATCAGAGGCGGGGAATCAGACGCGGGGAATCAGAGGTGGTGAATCAGAGCTGGGGAATCAGAGGCGGGGAATCAGTGTTGGGGAATCAGAGGCGGGGAATCAGATATGAGGAAACAGAGGCAGGGAATCAGAGGCGGGGAAACAGAGGCGGGGAATCAGATATGGGTAATCAGAGGTGTGGAATCAGAGGTTGGGAATCAGAGGCATGGAATCAGAGGCGGGGCATCAGAGGCGGGGAATCATAGGTGGGGAATCAGATATGGGGAATCGGAGGTGGGGAATCAGAGGCGATGAATCTGAGATGGCGAATCAGAGGCGGGGAATCAGAGGCGGGGAATAAGACATGGGGAATCAGAGGCTGGGAATCAGACACGGGGAATCAGCGGCGGGGAATCAGAGCTGGGAAATCAGAGGCGGGGAATCAGAGTTGGGGAATCAGAGGCGGGGAATCAGATATGGCGAAACAGAGGCGGGGAATCAGAGGCAGGGAATCGGAGGCGGGGAATCAGATATGGGGAATCAGAGGAGGGGAATCAGAGGGTGGGACTCAGAGGCAGGGAATCAGAGGTGGGGATTCAGAGGCAGGGAATCAGATGCGGGGAATCTGAGGCGGGGATTCAGAGCTGGGGAATTACTGCGGGGAATCAGAGTTGGGGAATCAGAGGCGGGGAATTAAATATGGGGAAACAGAGGCGGGGAATCAGAGGCGGGGAAACAGAGGCGGGGAATCAGATATGGGGAATCAGAGGTGGGGAATCAGAGGCAGGGAATCAGATGTGTGGAATCAGAGATGGGGAATCAGAGGCAGGGAATCAGAATCAGAAGCGGGGAATCAGAGGCCGGGAATCAGAGGCCGGGAATCAGATGCCGGGAATAAGAGGCCTGGAATCAGAGGTGGGGAATCAGAGTCCGGGAATCAGATATGGGGAATCAGAGGCGGGGAATGAGATATGGGGAATCAGAGGCGGGGAATCAGAAGCGGAGAAACAGAGGCGGGGAATCACATATGGGGAATCAGAGGTGGCGAATCAAAGGCGGGGAATCAGATATGGGGAAACAGAGGCGGGGAATCAGAGGCGGGGAAACAGAGGCGGGGAATCAGATATGGGGAATCAGAGGTGGGGAATCAGAGGTTGGGAATCAGAGGCAGGGAATCAGAGGCAGGGAATCAAACACGGGGAATCAGAGGCGGGGAATCAGAGCTGGGGAATCAGAGGTGGGGAATCAGAGTTCGGGAATCAGAGGCGGGGAATCAGATATGGGGAAACAGAGGCGGGGAATCAGAGGCGGGGAAACAGAGGCGGGGAATCAGATATGGGGAATCAGAGGTGGGGAATCAGAGGTTGGGAATCAGAGGCAGGGAATCAGAGGCAGGGAATCAGAGGCGGGGAATCAGAGGCAGGGAATCAGAGGCCGGGAATCAGAGGCCGGGAATGAGAGGCCGGGAATGAGAGGCCGGGAATCAGAGGCCGGGAATCAGAGGCCGGGAATCAGAGGTGGGGAATAAGAGGCAGGGAATCAGATGTGCAGAATCAGAGTTGGGGAATCAGAGGCGGGGAATTAGATATGGGGAAACAGAGGCGGGGAATCAGAGGCGGGGAATCAGAGGCGGGGAATCAGATATGGGGAATCAGAGGTGGGGAATCAGAGGCAGGGAATCAGATGTGTGGAATCAGAGATGGGGAATCAGAGGCAGGGAATCAGAATCAGAAGCGGGGAATCAGAGGCCGGGAATCAGAGGCCGGGAATCAGAGTTGGGGAATCAGAGTCCGGGATTCAGAGATGGGGAATCAGAGGCGGGGAATGAGATATGGGGAATCAGAGGCGGGGAATCAGAGGCGGGGAAATAGAGGCGAGGAATCAGATATGGGGAATCAGAGGTGGCGAATCAAAGGCGGTGAATCAGAGATGGGGAATCAGAGGCGGGGAATCAGAGGCAGGGAATCAAACACGGGGAATCAGAGGCGGGGAATCAGAGCTGGGGAATCAGTGGCGGGGAATCAGAGTTGGGGAATCATAGGCGGGGAATCAGATATGGGGAAACAGAGGCGGGGAATCAGAGGCGGGGAAACAGAGGCGGGGAATCATATATGGGGAATCAGAGGTGGGTAATTAGAGGTTGGGAATTAGATGCAGGGAATCAGAGGTGGGGAATCAGAGGCGGGGAATAAGAGGCAGGGTATCAGATGTGAGGAATCAGAGATGGGGAATCAGAGGCAGGGAATCAGAGGCGGGGAATCAGAGGCCGGGAATGAGATGCCGAGAATGAGAGGCCGGGAATGAGAGGCCGGGAATCAGAGGCCGTCAAACAGAGGCCGGGAATCAGAGGTGGGGAATAAGAGGCAGGGAATCAGATGTGCGGAATCAGAGATGGGGAATCAGAGGCAGGGAATCACTGGCGGGGAAACAGAGGCGGGGAATCAGAATTGGGGAATCAGAGATAGGGAATCAGAGATGGGGAATCAGAAGCGGGGAATCAGACGCGGGGAATCAGAGGTGGTGAATCAGAGCTGGGGAATCAGAGGCGGGGAATCAGTGTTGGGGAATCAGAGGCGGGGAATCAGATATGAGGAAACAGAGGCAGGGAATCAGAGGCGGGGAAACAGAGGCGGGGAATCAGATATGGAGAATCAGAGGTGGGGAATCAGAGGTTGAGAATCAGAGGCATGGAATCAGAGGCGGGGCATCAGAGGCGGGGAAACATAGGTGGGGAATCAGATATGGGGAATCGGAGGTGGGGAATCAGAGGCGATGAATCAGAGATGGCGAATCAGAGGTGGGGAATCAGAGGCGGGGAATAAGACATGGGGAATCAGAGGCTGGGAATCAGACGCGGGGAATCAGAGGCGGGGAATCAGAGCTGGGGAATCAGAGGCGGGGAATCAGAGTTGGGGAATCAAAGGCGGGGAATCAGATATGGCGAATCAGAGGTTGGAAATCAGAGGCAGGGAATCAGAGGTGGGGATTCAGAGGCAGGGAATCAGATGCGGGGAATCTGAGGCGGGGATTCAGAGCTGGGGAATTACTGCGCGGAATCAGAGTTGGGGAATCAGAGGCGGGGAATTAGATATGGGGAAACAGAGGCGGGGAATCAGAGGCGGGGAAACAGAGGCGGGGAATCAGATATGGGGAATCAGAGGTGGGGAATCAGAGGCAGGGAATCAGATGTTTGGAATCAGAGATGGGGAATCAGAGGCAGGGAATCAGAATCAGAAGCGGGGAATCAGAGGCCGGGAATCAGAGGCCGGGAATCAGATGCCGGGAATAAGAGGCCGGGAATCAGAGGTGGGGAATCAGAGTCCGGGAATCAGATATGGGGAATCAGAGGCGGGGAATGAGATATGGGGAATCAGAGGCGGGGAATCAGAGGCGGGGAAACAGAGGCAGGGAATCACATATGGGGAATCAGAGGTGGCGAATCAAAGGCGGGGAATCAGATATGGGGAAACAGAGGCGGGGAATCAGAGGCGGGGAAACAGAGGCGGGGAATCAGATATGGGGAATCAGAGGTGGGGAATCAGAGGTTGGGAATCAGAGGCAGGGACTCAGAGGCAGGGAATCAAACACGGGGAATCAGAGGCGGGGAATCAGAGCTGGGGAATCAGAGGTGGGGAATCAGAGTTCGGGAATCAGAGGCGGGGAATCAGATATGGGGAAACAGAGGCGGGTAATCAGAGGCGGGGAAACAGAGGCGGGGAATCAGATATGGGGAATCAGAGGTGGGGAATCAGAGGTTGGGAATCAGAGGCAGGGAATCAGAGGCAGGGAATCAGAGGCGGGGAATCAGAGGCAGGGAATCAGATGTGCAGAATCAGAGATGGGGAATCAGAGGCAGGGAATCAGAGGCGGGGAATCAGAGGCGGGGAATCAGAGGCCGGGAATCAGAGGCCGGGAATCAGAGGCCGGGAATCAGAGGCCGGGAATCAGAGGCCGGGAATCAGAGGCCGGGAATCAGAGGTGGGGAATAAGAGGCAGGGAATCAGATGTGCAGAATCAGACATGGGGAATCAGAGGCAGGGAATCAGTCGGGGAATCAGAGGCGGGGAATCAGAGGCCGGGAATCAGAGGCCGGGAATGAGAGGTCGGGAATCAGAGGCCGGGAATCAGAGGCCGGGAATCGGAGGTGGGGAATAAGAGGCCGGGAATCAGAGGCGGGGAATCAGACGCGGTGAATGAGTGGTGGTGAATCAGAGCTTGGGAATCAGAGGCGGGGAATCAGTGTTGGGGAATCAGAGGCGGGGAATCAGATATGAGGAAACAGAAGCAGGGAATCAGAGGCGGGGAAACAGAGGCGGGGAATCAGATATGGGGTATCAGAGGTGGGGAATCAGAGGTTGGGAATCAGAGGCATGGAATCAGAGGAGGGGCATCAGAGGCGGGGAATCAGAGGCAGGGAATCGGATGTGCGGAATCAGAGATAGGGAATCAGAGGTGGGGAATCAGAGTCCGGGAATCAAACACGGGGAATCAGAGGCGGGGAATCAGAGCTGGGGAATCAGAGGTGGGGAATCAGAGTTCGGGAATCAGAGGCGGGGAATCAGATATGGGGAAACAGAGGCGGGGAATCAGAGGCGGGGAAACAGAGGCGGGGAATCAGATATGGGGAATCAGAGGTGGGGAATCAGAGGTTGGGAATCAGAGGCAGGGAATCAGAGGCAGGGAATCAGAGGCGGGGAATCAGAGGCAGGGAATCAGAGGCCGGGAATCAGAGGCCGGGAATGAGAGGCCGGGAATGAGAGGCCGGGAATCAGAGGCCGGGAATCAGAGGCCGGCAATCAGAGGTGGGGAATAAGAGGCAGGGAATCAGATGTGCAGAATCAGAGTTGGGGAATCAGAGGCGGGGAATTAGATATGGGGAAACAGAGGCGGGGAATCAGAGGCGGGGAATCAGAGGCGGGGAATCAGATATGGGGAATCAGAGGTGGGGAATCAGAGGCAGGGAATCAGATGTGTGGAATCAGAGATGGGGAATCAGAGGCAGGGAATCAGAATCAGAAGCGGGGAATCAGAGGCCGGGAATCAGAGGCCGGGAATCAGAGTTGGGGAATCAGAGTCCGGGAATCAGAGATGGGGAATCAGAGGCGGGGAATGAGATATGGGGAATCAGAGGCGGGGAATCAGAGGCGGGGAAATAGAGGCGAGGAATCAGATATGGGGAATCAGAGGTGGCGAATCAAAGGCGGTGAATCAGAGATGGGGAATCAGAGGCGGGGAATCAGAGCAGGGAATCAAACACGGGGAATCAGAGGCGGGGAATCAGAGCTGGGGAATCAGTGGCGGGGAATCAGAGTTGGGGAATCATAGGCGGGGAATCAGATATGGGGAAACAGAGGCGGGGAATCAGAGGCGGGGAAACAGAGGCGGGGAATCATATATGGGGAATCAGAGGTGGGTAATTAGAGGTTGGGAATTAGATGCAGGGAATCAGAGGTGGGGAATCAGAGGCGGGGTATAAGAGGCAGGGTATCAGATGTGAGGAATCAGAGATGGGGAATCAGAGGCAGGGAATCAGAGGCGGGGAATCAGAGGCCGGGAATGAGATGCCGGGAATGAGAGGCCGGGAATGAGAGGCCGGGAATCAGAGGCCGTCAAACAGAGGCCGGGAATCAGAGGTGGGGAATAAGAGGCAGGGAATCAGATGTGCGGATTCAGAGATGGGGAATCAGAGGCAGGGAATCACTGGCGGGGAAACAGAGGCGGGGAATCAGAATTGGGGAATCAGAGATAGGGAATCAGAGATGGGGAATCAGAAGCGGGGAATCAGACGCGGGGAATCAGAGGTGGTGAATCAGAGCTGGGGAATCAGAGGCGGGGAATCAGTGTTGGGGAATCAGAGGCGGGGAATCAGATATGAGGAAACAGAGGCAGGGAATCAGAGGCGGGGAAACAGAGGCGGGGAATCAGATATGGAGAATCAGAGGTGGGGAATCAGAGGTTGAGAATCAGAGGCATGGAATCAGAGGCGGGGCATCAGAGGCGGGGAAACATAGGTGGGGAATCAGATATGGGGAATCGGAGGTGGGGAATCAGAGGCGATGAATCAGAGATGGCGAATCAGAGGTGGGGAATCAGAGGCGGGGAATAAGACATGGGGAATCAGAGGCTGGGAATCAGACGCGGGGAATCAGAGGCGGGGAATCAGAGCTGGGGAATCAGAGGCGGGGAATCAGAGTTGGGGAATCAAAGGCGGGGAATCAGATATGGCGAAACAGAGGCGGGGAATCAGAGGCAGGGAATCGGAGGCGGGGAATCAGATATGGGGAATCAGAGGAGGGGAATCAGAGGTTGGAAATCAGAGGCAGGGAATCAGAGGTGGGGATTCAGAGGCAGGGAATCAGATGCGGGGAATCTGAGGCGGGGATTCAGAGCTGGGGAATTACTGCGCGGAATCAGAGTTGGGGAATCAGAGGCGGGGAATTAGATATGGGGAAACAGAGGCGGGGAATCAGAGGCGGGGAAACAGAGGCGGGGAATCAGATATGGGGAATCAGAGGTGGGGAATCAGAGGCAGGGAATCAGATGTTTGGAATCAGAGATGGGGAATCAGAGGCAGGGAATCAGAATCAGAAGCGGGGAATCAGAGGCCGGGAATCAGAGGCCGGGAATCAGATGCCGGGAATAAGAGGCCGGGAATCAGAGGTGGGGAATCAGAGTCCGGGAATCAGATATGGGGAATCAGAGGCGGGGAATGAGATATGGGGAATCAGAGGCGGGGAATCAGAGGCGGGGAAACAGAGGCAGGGAATCACATATGGGGAATCAGAGGTGGCGAATCAAAGGCGGGGAATCAGATATGGGGAAACAGAGGCGGGGAATCAGAGGCGGGGAAACAGAGGCGGGGAATCAGATATGGGGAATCAGAGGTGGGGAATCAGAGGTTGGGAATCAGAGGCAGGGACTCAGAGGCAGGGAATCAAACACGGGGAATCAGAGGCGGGGAATCAGAGCTGGGGAATCAGAGGCGGGGAATCAGATATGGGGAAACAGAGGCGGGGAATCAGAGGCGGGGAAACAGAGGCGGGGAATCAGATATGGGGAATCAGAGGTGGGGAATCAGAGGTTGGGAATCAGAGGCAGGGAATCAGAGGCAGGGAATCAGAGGCGGGGAATCAGAGGCAGGGAATCAGATGTGCAGAATCAGAGATGGGGAATCAGAGGCAGGGAATCAGAGGCGGGGAATCAGAGGCGGGGAATCAGAGGCCGGGAATCAGAGGCCGGGAATCAGAGGCCGGGAATCAGAGGCCGGGAATCAGAGGCCGGGAATCAGAGGCCGGGAATCAGAGGTGGGGAATAAGAGGCAGGGAATCAGATGTGCAGAATCAGACATGGGGAATCAGAGGCAGGGAATCAGTCGGGGAATCAGAGGCGGGGAATCAGAGGCCGGGAATCAGAGGCCGGGAATGAGAGGTCGGGAATCAGAGGCCGGGAATCAGAGGCCGGGAATCGGAGGTGGGGAATAAGAGGCCGGGAATCAGAGGCGGGGAATCAGACGCGGTGAATGAGTGGTGGTCAATCAGAGCTTGGGAATCAGAGGCGGGGAATCAGTGTTGGGGAATCAGAGGCGGGGAATCAGATATGAGGAAACAGAAGCAGGGAATCAGAGGCGGGGAAACAGAGGCGGGAAATCAGATATGGGGTATCAGAGGCGGGGAATCAGAGGCAGGGAATCGGATGTGCGGAATCAGAGATAGGGAATCAGAGGTGGGGAATCAGAGTCCGGGAATCAGAGATGGGGAATCAGAGGCGGGGAATCAGAGGCGGGGAATAAGAGGCAGGGAATCACAGGCAGGGAATCAGACGTGGGGAATCAGAGGCGGGGAATCATAGCTGGTGAATCACAGGCGGGGAATCAGAGTTGGGGAATCAGAGGCGGGGAATCAGATATGGGGAATCAGAGGCGGGGAATCAGAGGTGGGGAAACAGAGGCGGTGAATCAGACATGGGGAATCAGAGGCGGTGAATCAGAGGCAGGGATTCAGACGCGGGGAATCAGAGGCGGGGAATCAGAGGCAGGGAATCAAACACGGGGAATCAGAGGCGGGGAATCAGAGCTGGGGAATCAGAGGAGGGGAATCAGAGGCAGGGAATCAAACATGGGGAATCAGAGGCGGGGAATCAGAGCTGGGGAATCAGAGGCGGGGAATCAGGGTTGGGGAATCAGAGGCGGGGAATCAGATATGGGGAAACAGAGGCGGGGAATCAGAGGTGGGGAAACAGAGGCGGGGAATCAGATATGGGGAATCAGAGGTGGGTAATCAGATGTTGGGAATTAGATGCAGGGAATCAGAGGCGGGGAATCAGAGGCCGGGAATGAGAGGCCGGGAATGAGAGGCCGGGAATCAGAGGCCGGGAATCAGAGGCCGGGAATCAGAGGTGGGGAATAAGAGGCAGGGAATCAGATGTGCAGAATCAGAGTTGGGGAATCAGAGGCGGGGAATTAGATATGGGGAAACAGAGGCGGGGAATCAGAGGCGGGGAATCAGAGGCCGGGAATGAGATGCCGGGAATGAGAGGCCGGAAATGAGAGGCCGGGAATCAGAGGCCGTGAAACAGAGGCCGGGAATCAGAGGTGGGGAATAAGAGGCAGGGAATCAGATGTGCGGAATCAGAGATGGGGAATCAGAGGCAGGGAATCACTGGCGGGGAATCAGAGGCGGGGAATCAGAGACCGGGAATCAGAGGCCGGGAATGAGAGGCCGGGAATCAGAGGCCGGGAATCAGAGGCTGGGAATCAGAGGTGGGGAATAAGAGGCCGGGAATCAGAGATCGGGAATCAGAGGCGGGGAATCAGAGGCGGGGAATCAGAGGCATGGATTCAGACGCAGGGAATCAGAGGCGTGGAATCATAGCTGGCGAATCAGAGGCGGGGAATCAGAGTTGGGGAATCAGAGGTGGGGAATCAGATATGGGGAATCAGAGGCGGGGAATCAGAGGCGGGGAAACAGAGGCGGGGAATCAGATATGGGGAATCATAGGTGGAAAATCAGAGGTGGTGAATCAGAGATGGGGAATCAGAGGTGGGGAATCAGAGGCAGGGTATCAGATGCGGGGTATCAGAGGCAGGGAATGAGAGCTGGGGAATCAGAGGCGGGGAATCAGAGTTGGCGAATCAGAGGAGGGGAATCAGATATGGGGAATCAGAGGCGTGGAATCAGAGGCGGGGTAACAGAGGTGGGAAATCAGAGGCAGGGACTCACAGGCAGGGAATCAGAGTTGGGGAATCAGAGGCGGGGAATCAGATATGGGGAATCAGAGGCGGGGTATCAGAGGTGGGGAAACAGAGGCGGTAAATCAGACATGGGGAATCAGAGGCGGGGGATCAGAGGTGGTGAATCAGAGATGGGGAATCAGAGGCGGGGAATCAGAGGCAGGGATTCAGACGCGGGGAATCAGAGGCGGGGAATCAGAGCTGGGGAATCAGAGGCGGGCTATCAGAGTTGGGGAATAAGCGGCGGGGAATCAGATATGGGTAATCAGAGGCGGGGAATCAGAGCTGGGGAATGAGAGGCCGGGAATCAGATATTGGGAAATAGAGGCGGGGAATAAGAGGCGGGGAAACAGAGGCGGGGAATCAGATATGGGGAATCAGAGGTGGGCAATCAGAGGTTGGAAATCAGAGGCAGGGAATCAAAGGCGGGGAATCAGAATTGGGGAATCAGAGATAGGGAATCAGAGATGGGGAATCAGAGGCGGGGAATCAGACGCTGGGAATCAGAGGTGGTGAATCAGAGCTGGGGAATCAGAGGCGGGGAATCAGTGTTGGGGAATCAGAGGCGGGGAATCATATATGAGGAAACAGAGGCAGGGAATCAGAGGCGGGGAAACAGAGGCGGGGAATCAGATATGGGGAATCAGAGGTGTGGAATCAGAGGTTGGGAATCAGAGGCATGGAATCAGAGGCGGGGCATCAGAGGCGGGGAATCATAGGTGGGGAATCAGATATGGGGAATCGGAGGTGGGGAATCAGAGGCGATGAATCTGAGATGGCGAATCAGAGGCGGGGAATCAGAGGCGGGGAATAAGACATGGGGAATCAGAGGCTGGGAATAAGACGCGGGGAATCAGCGGCGGGGAATCAGAGCTGGGAAATCAGAGGCGGGGAATCAGAGTTGGGGAATCAGAGGCGGGGAAGCAGATATGGCGAAACAGAGGCGGGGAATCAGAGGCAGGGAATCGGAGGCGGGGAATCAGTTATGGGGAATCAGAGGAGGGGAATCAGAGGTTGGGACTCAGAGGCAGGGAATCAGAGGTGGGGATTCAGAGGCAGGGAATCAGATGCGGGGAATCTGAGGCGGGGATTCAGAGCTGGGGAATTACTGCGGGAAATCAGATATGGGGAATCAGAGGTGGGGAATCAGAGGCAGGGAATCAGATGTGTGGAATCAGAGATGGGGAATCAGAGGCAGGGAATCAGAATCAGAAGCGGGGAATCAGAGGCCGGGAATCAGAGGCCGGGAATCAGATGCCGGGAATAAGAGGCCGGGAATCAGAGGTGGGGAATCAGAGTCCGGGAATCAGATATGGGGAATCAGAGGCGGGGAATGAGATATGGGGAATCAGAGGCGGGGAATCAGAAGCGGAGAAACAGAGGCGGGGAATCACATATGGGGAATCAGAGGTGGCGAATCAAAGGCGGGGAATCAGATATGGGGAAACAGAGGCGGGGAATCAGAGGCGGGGAAACAGAGGCGGGGAATCAGATATGGGGAATCAGAGGTGGGGAATCAGAGGTTGGGAATCAGAGGCAGGGAATCAGAGGCAGGGAATCAAACACGGGGAATCAGAGGCGGGGAATCAGAGCTGGGGAATCAGAGGTGGGGAATCAGAGTTCGGGAATCAGAGGTGGGGAATCAGATATGGGGAAACAGAGGCGGGGAATCAGAGGCGGGGAAACAGAGGCGGGGAATCAGATATGGGGAATCAGAGGTGGGGAATCAGAGGTTGGGAATCAGAGGCAGGGAATCAGAGGCAGGGAATCAGAGGCGGGGAATCAGAGGCAGGGAATCAGAGGCCGGGAATCAGAGGCCGGGAATGAGAGGCCGGGAATGAGAGGCCGGGAATCAGAGGCCGGGAATCAGAGGCCGGGAATCAGAGGTGGGGAATAAGAGGCAGGGAATCAGATGTGCAGAATCAGAGTTGGGGAATCAGAGGCGGGGAATTAGATATGGGGAAACAGAGGCGGAGAATCAGAGGCGGGGAATCAGAGGCGGGGAATCAGATATGGGGAATCAGAGGTGGGGAATCAGAGGCAGGGAATCAGATGTGTGGAATCAGAGATGGGGAATCAGAGGCAGGGAATCAGAATCAGAAGCGGGGAATCAGAGGCCGGGAATCAGAGGCCGGGAATCAGAGTTGGGGAATCAGAGTCCGGGAATCAGAGATGGGGAATCAGAGGCGGGGAATGAGATATGGGGAATCAGAGGCGGGGAATCAGAGGCGGGGAAATAGAGGCGAGGAATCAGATATGGGGAATCAGAGGTGGCGAATCAAAGGCGGTGAATCAGAGATGGGGAATCAGAGGCGGGGAATCAGAGGCAGGGAATCAAACACGGGGAATCAGAGGCGGGGAATCAGAGCTGGGGAATCAGTAGCGGGGAATCAGAGTTGGGGAATCATAGGCGGGGAATCAGATATGGGGAAACAGAGGCGGGGAATCAGAGGCGGGGAAACAGAGGCGGGGAATCATATATGGGGAATCAGAGGTGGGTAATTAGAGGTTGGGAATTAGATGCAGGGAATCAGAGGTGGGGAATCAGAGGCGGGGAATAAGAGGCAGGGTATCAGATGTGAGGAATCAGAGATGGGGAATCAGAGGCAGGGAATCAGAGGCGGGGAATCAGAGGCCGGGAATGAGATGCCGGGAATGAGAGGCCGGGAATGAGAGGCCGGGAATCAGAGGCCGTCAAACAGAGGCCGGGAATCAGAGGTGGGGAATAAGAGGCAGGGAATCAGATGTGCGGAATCAGAGATGGGGAATCAGAGGCAGGGAATCACTGGCGGGGAAACAGAGGCGGGGAATCAGAATTGGGGAATCAGAGATAGGGAATCAGAGATGGGGAATCAGAAGCGGGGAATCAGACGCGGGGAATCAGAGGTGGTGAATCAGAGCTGGGGAATCAGAGGCGGGGAATCAGTGTTGGGGAATCAGAGGCGGGGAATCAGATATGAGGAAACAGAGGCAGGGAATCAGAGGCGGGGAAACAGAGGCGGGGAATCAGATATGGAGAATCAGAGGTGGGGAATCAGAGGTTGAGAATCAGAGGCATGGAATCAGAGGCGGGGCATCAGAGGCGGGGAAACATAGGTGGGGAATCAGATATGGGGAATCGGAGGTGGGGAATCAGAGGCGATGAATCAGAGATGGCGAATCAGAGGTGGGGAATCAGAGGCGGGGAATAAGACATGGGGAATCAGAGGCTGGGAATCAGACGCGGGGAATCAGAGGCGGGGAATCAGAGCTGGGGAATCAGAGGCGGGGAATCAGAGTTGGGGAATCAAAGGCGGGGAATCAGATATGGCGAATCAGAGGTTGGAAATCAGAGGCAGGGAATCAGAGGTGGGGATTCAGAGGCAGGGAATCAGATGCGGGGAATCTGAGGCGGGGATTCAGAGCTGGGGAATTACTGCGCGGAATCAGAGTTGGGGAATCAGAGGCGGGGAATTAGATATGGGGAAACAGAGGCGGGGAATCAGAGGCGGGGAAACAGAGGCGGGGAATCAGATATGGGGAATCAGAGGTGGGGAATCAGAGGCAGGGAATCAGATGTTTGGAATCAGAGATGGGGAATCAGAGGCAGGGAATCAGAATCAGAAGCGGGGAATCAGAGGCCGGGAATCAGAGGCCGGGAATCAGATGCCGGGAATAAGAGGCCGGGAATCAGAGGTGGGGAATCAGAGTCCGGGAATCAGATATGGGGAATCAGAGGTGGGGAATGAGATATGGGGAATCAGAGGCGGGGAATCAGAGGCGGGGAAACAGAGGCAGGGAATCACATATGGGGAATCAGAGGTGGCGAATCAAAGGCGGGGAATCAGATATGGGGAAACAGAGGCGGGGAATCAGAGGCGGGGAAACAGAGGCGGGGAATCAGATATGGGGAATCAGAGGTGGGGAATCAGAGGTTGGGAATCAGAGGCAGGGACTCAGAGGCAGGGAATCAAACACGGGGAATCAGAGGCGGGGAATCAGAGCTGGGGAATCAGAGGTGGGGAATCAGAGTTCGGGAATCAGAGGCGGGGAATCAGATATGGGGAAACAGAGGCGGGGAATCAGAGGCGGGGAAACAGAGGCGGGGAATCAGATATGGGGAATCAGAGGTGGGGAATCAGAGGTTGGGAATCAGAGGCAGGGAATCAGAGGCAGGGAATCAGAGGCGGGGAATCAGAGGCAGGGAATCAGATGTGCAGAATCAGAGATGGGGAATCAGAGGCAGGGAATCAGAGGCGGGGAATCAGAGGCGGGCAATCAGAGGCCGGGAATCAGAGGCCGGGAATCAGAGGCCGGGAATCAGAGGCCGGGAATCAGAGGCCGGGAATCAGAGGCCGGGAATCAGAGGTGGGGAATAAGAGGCAGGGAATCAGATGTGCAGAATCAGACATGGGGAATCAGAGGCAGGGAATCAGTCGGGGAATCAGAGGCGGGGAATCAGAGGCCGGGAATCAGAGGCCGGGAATGAGAGGTCGGGAATCAGAGGCCGGGAATCAGAGGCCGGGAATCGGAGGTTGGGAATAAGAGGCCGGGAATCAGAGGCGGGGAATCAGACGCGGTGAATGAGTGGTGGTGAATCAGAGCTTGGGAATCAGAGGCGGGGAATCAGTGTTGGGGAATCAGAGGCGGGGAATCAGATATGAGGAAACAGAAGCAGGGAATCAGAGGCGGGGAAACAGAGGCGGGGAATCAGATATGGGGTATCAGAGGTGGGGAATCAGAGGTTGGGAATCAGAGGCATGGAATCAGAGGAGGGGCATCAGAGGCGGGGAATCAGAGGCAGGGAATCGGATGTGCGGAATCAGAGATAGGGAATCAGAGGTGGGGAATCAGAGTCCGGGAATCAGAGATGGGGAATCAGAGGCGGGGAATCAGAGGCGGGGAATAAGAGGCAGGGAATCACAGGCAGGGAATCAGACGTGGGGAATCAGAGGCGGGGAATCATAGCTGGTGAATCACAGGCGGGGAATCAGAGTTGGGGAATCAGAGGCGGGGAATCAGATATGGGGAATCAGAGGCGGGGAATCAGAGGTGGGGAAACAGAGGCGGTGAATCAGACATGGGGAATCAGAGGCGGTGAATCAGAGGCAGGGATTCAGACGCGGGGAATCAAAGGCGGGGAATCAGAGGCAGGGAATCAAACACGGGGAATCAGAGGCGGGGAATCAGAGCTGGGGAATCAGAGGAGGGGAATCAGAGGCAGGGAATCAAACATGGGGAATCAGAGGCGGGGAATCAGAGCTGGGGAATCAGAGGCGGGGAATCAGGGTTGGGGAATCAGAGGCGGGGAATCAGATATGGGGAAACAGAGGCGGGGAATCAGAGGTGGGGAAACAGAGGCGGGGAATCAGATATGGGGAATCAGAGGTGGGTAATCAGATGTTGGGAATTAGATGCAGGGAATCAGAGGCGGGGAATCAGAGTCGGGGAATTAGATGCAGGGTATCAGAGGCGGGGAATCAGAGCTGGGGAATCAGAGGCGGGGAATCAGAGTTGGGGAATCAGAGGCGGGGAATCAGATATTGGGAAACAGAGGCGGGGAATCAGAGGCGGGGAAACAGAGGCGGGGAATCAGATATGGGGAATCAGAGGTGGGGAATCAGAGGTTGGGAATGAGAGGCAGGGAATCAGAGGCGGGGAATCAGAGGCGGGGAATCAGAGGCAGGTAATCAGATGTGCGGAATCAGAGATGGGGAATCAGAGGCAGGGAATCAGAGGCGGGGAATCAGAGGCTGGGAATCAGAGGCCGGGAATGAGAGGCCGGGAATGAGAGGCCGGGAATCAGAGGCCGGGAAACAGAGGCCGGGAATCAGAGGTGGGGAATAAGAGGCAGGGAATCAGATGTGCGGAATCAGAGATGGGGAATCAGAGGCAGGGAATCAGAAGCGGGGAATCAGAGGCGGGGCATCAGAGACAGGGAATCAGAGGCCGGGAATGAGAGGCCGGGAATCAGAGGCCGGGAATCAGAGGCTGGGAATCAGAGGTGGGGAATAAGAGGCCGGGAATCAGAGATGGGGAATCAGAGGCGGGGAATCAGAGGCGGGGAATCAGAGGCAGGGATTCAGACACGGGGAATCAGAGGCGGGGAATCATAGCTGGTGAATCAGAGGCGGGGAATCAGAGTTGGGGAATCAGAGGTGGGGAATCAGATATGGGGAATCAGAGGCGGGGAATCAGAGGCGGGGAAACAGAGGCGAGCGAATCAGATATGGGGAATCATAGGTGGGGAATCAGAGGTGGGGAATCAGAGGCAGGGAATCAGACGCGGGGAATCAGAGGCAGGCAATCAGAGCTGGGAAATCAGAGGTGGGGAATCAGAGTTGGGGAATCAGAGGAGGGTATTCAGATATGGGGAATCAGAGGTGGGGAATCAGAGGCAGGGAATCACAGGCATGGAATCAGACGCGGGGAATCAGTGGCGGGGAATCATAGCTGGCGAATCACAGGCGGGGAATCAGAGTTGGGGAATCAGAGGCGGGGAATCAGATATGGGGAAGCAGAGGCGGGGAATCAGAGGCGGGGAAACAGAGGCGGGGAATCAGACATGGGGCATCAGAGGCGGGGGATCAGAGGTGGTGAATAAGAGATGGGGAATCAGAGGCGGGGAATCAGAGGCAGGGAATCAGACGCGGGGAATCAGAGGCGGGGAATCAGTGCTGGGGAATCAGCGGCGGTGTATCAGAGTTGGGGAATCAGCGGCGGGGAATCAGATATGGGGAATCAGAGGCGGGGAGTCAGAGCTGGGGAATGAGTGGCCGGGAATCAGATATGGGGAAACAGAGGCGGGGAATAAGAGGCGGGGAAACAGAGGCGGGGCATCTGATATGGGGAATCAGGGGTGGGGAATCAGAGGTTGGGAATCAAAGGCAGGGAATCAAAGGCGGGGAATCAGAATTAGGGAATCAGAGATAGGGAATCAGAGATGGGGAATCAGAGGCGGGGAATCAGACGCGGGGAATCAGAGGTGGTGAATCAGAGCTGGGGAATCAGAGGTGGGGAATCAGAGGTTGGGAATCAGAGGCATGGAATCAGAGGCGGAGCATCAGAGGTGGGGAATCAGAGGCAGGGAATCGGATGTGCGGAATCAGAGATAGGGAATCAGAGGTGGGGAATCAGTGTCCGGGAATCAGAGATGGGGAATCAGAGGTGGGGAATCAGAGGCGGGGAAACATAGTTGTGGAATAAGATATGGGGAATCAGAGGTGGGGAATCAGAGGCGATGAATCAGAGATGGCAAATCAGAGGTGGGGAATCAGAGGCAGGAAATCAGACATGGGGAATCAGAGGCTGGGAATCAGATGCGGGGAATCAGAGGCGGGGAATCAGAGCTGGGGAATCAGAGGCGGGGAATCAGAGTTGGGGAATCAGAGGTGGGGTATCAGATATGGGGAAACAGAGGCGGGAATCAGAGGCAGGGAAACGGAGGCGGGGAATCAGATATGGGGAATCAGAGGAGGGGAATCAGAGGTTGGGAATCAGAGGCAGGGAATCAGAGGTGGGTAATCAGAGGCAGGGAATCAGATGTGCGGAATCAGAGATGGGGAATCAGAGGCAGGGAATCAGAATCAGAAGCGGGGAATCAGAGGCCGGGAATCAGAGGCCGGGAATCAGAGGCCGGGAATCAGATGCCGGGAATCAGATGCCGGCAAAAAGAGGCCGGGAATCAGAGGTGGGGAATCAGAGTCAGGGAATCAGATATGGGGAATCAGAGGCGGGGAATGAGATATGGGGAATCAGAGGCGGGGAATCAGATGCGGTGAAACAGAGGCGGGGAATCACATATGGGGAATCAGAGGTGGCCAATCAAAGGCAGGGAATCAGATATGGGGAAACAGAGGCGGGGAATCAGCGGCGGGGAAACAGAGACGGGGAATCAGATATGGGGAATCAGAGGTGGGGAATCAGAGGTTGGGAATCAGAGGCAGGGAATCAGAGGCAGGGAATCAAACACGGGGAATCAGAGGCGGGGAATCAGAGCTGGGGATCAGAGGTGGGGAATCAGAGTTGGGGAATCAGAGGCGGGGAATCAGATATGGGGACACAGAGGCGGGGAATCAGAGGCGGAGAAACAGAGGCGGGGACTCAGATATGGGGAATCAGAGGTGGGGAATCAGAGGTTTGGAATCAGAGGCAGGGAATCAGAGGCAGGGAATCAGAGGCGGGGAATCAGAGGCAGGGAATCAGATGTGCGGAATCAGAGATGGGGAATCAGAGGCAGGGAATCAGAGGCGGGGAATCAGAGACGGGGAATCAGAGGCGGGGAATCAGAGGCGGGGAATCAGATATGGGGAATCAGAGGTGGGGAATCAGAGGTTGGGAATCAGAGGCATGGAATCAGAGGTGGGGCATCAGAGGCGGGGAAACATAGGTGGGGAATCAGATATGGGGAATCAGAGGTGGGGAATCAGAGGCGATGAATCAGAGATGGCGAATCAGAGGCGGGGAATAAGAAATGGGGAATCAGAGGCTGGGAATCAGACGCGGGGAATCAGAGGCGGGGAATCAGAGCTGGGGAATCAGAGGCGAGGAATCAGAGTTGGGGAATCAGAGGCGGGGAATCAGATATGGGGAAACAGAGGCGGGGAATCAGAGGCAGGGAAACGGAGGCGGGGAATCAGATATGGGGAATCAGAGGAGGGGAATCAGAGGTTGGGAATCAGAGGCAGGGAATCAGAGGTGGGGATTCAGAGGCAGGGAATCAGATGCGGGGAATCTGAGGCGGGGATTCAGAGCTGGGGAATCAGTGCGGGGAATCAGAGTTGGGGAATCAGATGCGAGGAATTAGATATGGGGAAACAGAGGCGGGGAATCAGAGGCGGGGAAACAGTGGTGGGGAATCAGATATGGGGAATCAGAAGTGGGGAATCAGAGGCAGGGAATCAGATGTGCGGAATCAGAGATGGGGAATCAGAGGCAGGGAATCAGAATCAGAAGCGGGGAATCAGAGGCTGGGAATCAGAGGCCGGGAATCAGATGCCGGGAATAAGAGGCCGGGAATCAGAGGTGGGGAATCAGAGTCCGGGAATCAGATATGGGGAATCAGAGGTGGGGAATCAGAGGCCGGGAATCAGAGGCCGGGAATTAGAGGTGGGGAATAAGAGGCAGGGAATCAGATGTGCAGAATCAGAGTTGGGGAATCAGAGGCGGGGAATCAGATATTGGGTAACAGAGGCGGGGAATCAGAGGCAGGGAAATGGAGGTGGGGAATCAGATATGGGGAATCAGAGGAGGGGAATCAGAGGTTGGGAATCAGTGGCAGGGAATCAGAGGTGGGGATTCAGAGGCAGGGAATCAGATGCGGGGAATCAGAGGCGGGGAATAAGAGGCAGGGAATCACAGGCAGGGAATCAGACGTGGGGAATCAGATGCGGGGAATCATAGCTGGCGAATCACAGGCGGGGAATCAGAGTTGGGGAATCAGAGGCGGGGAATCAGAGGCAGGGAATTGGAGGCGGGGAATCAGATATGGGGAATCAGAGGAGGGGAATCAGAGGTTCGGAATCAGATGCAGGGAATCAGAGGCGGGGAATAAGAGGCAGGGAATCAGAGGCTGGGAATCAGATATGGGGAATCAGAGGCGGGGAATCAGAGGTGGGGAAACAGAGGCGGTGAATCAGACATGGGGAAT
The DNA here is from genome assembly GCF_036971445.1 of Narcine bancroftii. NCBI lineage: Eukaryota > Metazoa > Chordata > Chondrichthyes > Torpediniformes > Narcinidae > Narcine > Narcine bancroftii. The sequence goes on along the minus strand of NC_091469.1, from coordinate 306,510,842 downwards.
CAGAGGCGGGGGATCAGGGGTGGTGAATCAGAGATGGGGAATCAGAGGCGGGGAATCAGAGGCAGGGATTCAGACGCGGGGAATCAGAGGCGGGGAATCAGAGCTGGGGAATCAGAGGCGGGCTATCAGAGTTGGGGAATCAGCGGCGGGGAATCAGATATGGGGAATCAGAGGCGGGGAATCAGAGCTGGGGAATGAGAGGCCGGGAATCAGATATGGGGAAACAGAGGCGGGGAATAAGAGGCGGGGAAACAGAGGCGGGGAATCAGAGGTGGGGAATCAGAGGTTAGGAATCAGAGGCAGGGAATCAAAGGCGGGGAATCAGAAATGGGGATCAGAGATAGGGAATCAGAGATGGGGAATCAGAGGCGGGGAATCAGACGCGGGGAATCAGAGGTGGTGAATCAGACCTGGGGAATCAGAGGCGGGGAATCAGATATGAGGAAACAGAGGCAGGGAATCAGAGGCGGGGAAACAGAGGCGGGGAATCAGATATGGGGAATCAGAGGTGGGGAATCAGAGGTTGGGAATCAGAGGCATGCAATCAGAGGCGGGGCATCAGAGGCGGGGAAACATAGGTGGGGAATCAGATATGGGGAATCAGAGGTGGGGAATCAGAGGCGATGAATCAGAGATGGCGAATCAGAGGCGGGGAATAAGACATGGGGAATCAGAGGCTGGGAATCAGACGCGGGGAATCAGAGGCGGGAATCAGAGCTGGGGAATCAGAGGCGGGGAATCAGAGTTGGGGAATCAGAGGCGGGGAATCAGATATGGGGAAACAGAGGCGGGGAATCAGAGGCAGGGAAACGGAGGCGGGGAATCAGATATGGGGAATCAGAGGAGGGGAATCAGAGGTTGGGAATCAGAGGCAGGGAATCAGAGGTGGGGATTCAGAGGCAGGGAATCAGATGCGGGGAATCTGAGGCGGGGATTCAGAGCTGGGGAATCAGTGCGGGGAATCAGAGTTGGGGAATCAGAGCCGGGGAATTAGATATGGGGAAACAGAGGCGGTGAATCAGAGGCGGGAAACAGAGGCGGGGAATCAGATATGGGGAATCAGAAGTGGGGAATCAGAGGCAGGGAATCAGAGGCGGGGAATCAGATATGAGGAAACAGAGGCAGGGAATCAGAATCAGAAGCGGGGAATCAGAGGCCGGGAATCAGAGGCCGGGAATCAGATGCCGGGAATCAGATGCCGGGAAAAAGAGGCCGGGAATCAGAGGTGGGGAATCACAGGTAGGGAATCAGATATGGGGAATCAGAGGCGGGGAATGAGATATGGGGAATCAGAGGCGGGGAATCAGATGCGGGGAAACAGAGGCGGGGAATCACATATGGGGAATCAGATGTGGCCAATCAAAGGCGGGGAATCAGATATGGGGAAACAGAGGCGGGGAATCAGAGGCGGGGAAACAGAGGCGGGGAATCAGATATGGGGAATCAGAGGTGGGGAATCAGAGGTTGGGAATCAGAGGCAGGGAATCAGAGGCAGGGAATCAAACACGGGGAATCAGAGGCGGGGAATCAGAGCTGGGGATCAGAGGTGGGGAATCAGAGTTGGGGAATCAGAGGCGGGGAATCAGATATGGGGACACAGAGGCGGGGAATCAGAGGCGGGGAAACAGAGGCGGGGAATCAGATATGGGGAATCAGAGGTGGGGAATCAGAGGTTGGGAATCAGAGGCAGGGAATCAGAGGCAGGGAATCAGAGGCGGGGAATCAGAGGCAGGGTATCAGATGTGCGGAATCAGAGATGGGGAATCAGAGCCAGGGAATCAGAGGCGGGGAATCAGAGTCGGGGAATCAGAGGCCGGGAATCAGAGGCCGGGAATGAGAGTTCGGAAATCAGAGGCCGGGAATCAGAGGCCGGGAATCAGAGGTGGGGAATAAATGGCCGGGAATCAGAAGCGGGGAATCAGACGCGGGGAATCAGAGGTGGTGAATCAGAGCTGGGGAATCAGAGGCGGGGAATCAGTGTTGGGGAATCAGAGGCGGGGAATCAGATATGAGGAAACAGAGGCAGGGAATCAGAGGCGGGGAAACAGAGGCGGGGAATCAGATATGGGGAATCAGAGGTGGGGAATCAGAGGTGGGGAATCAGAGGCGGGGAATCAGAGGCATGGAATCGGATGTGCAGAATCAGAGATAGGGAATCAGAGGTGGGGAATTAGAGTCTGGGAATCAGAGATGGGGAATCAGAGGCGGGGAATCAGAGGCGGGGAAACATAGGTGGGGAATAAGATATGGGGAATCAGAGGTGGGGAATCAGAGGGGATGAATCAGAGATGGCGAATCAGAGGCGGGGAATCAGAGGCAGGAAATCAGACATGGGGAATCAGAGGCTGGGAATCAGACGCGGGGAATCAGAGGCGGGGAATAAGAGCTGGGGAATCAGAGGCGGGGAATCTGAGTTGGGGAATCAGAGGCGGGGAATCAGATATGGGGAAACAGAGGCGGGCAATCAGAGGCAGGGAAACGGAGGCGGGGAATCAGATATGGGGAATCAGAGGAGGGGAATCAGAGGTTGGGAATCAGAGGCAGGGAATCAGAGGTGGGGATTCAGAGGCAGGGAATCAGATGTGGGGAATCAGAGGAGGGGAATGAGATATGGGGAATCAGAGGCGGGGAATCAGAGGCGGGGAAACAGAGGCGGGGAATCACATATGGGGAATCAGAGGTGGCGAATCAAAGGCGGTGAATCAGAGATGGGGAAGCAGAGGCGGGGAATCAGAGGCAGGTAATCAAACACGTGGAATCAGAGGCGGGGAATCAGACCTGGGGAATCAGAGGCGGGGAATCAGAGTTGGGGAATCAGAGGCGGGGAATCAGATATGGGGAAACAGAGGTGGGGAACCAGAGGCGGGGAATCAGAGGCCGGGAATTAGAGGTGGGGAATAAGAGGCAGGGAATCAGATGTGCAGAATCAGAGTTGGGGAATCAGAGGCGGGGAATCAGATATGGGGTAACAGAGGCGGGGAATCAGAGGCAGGGAAATGGAGGCGGGGAATCAGATATGGGGAATCAGAGGAGGGGAATCAGAGGTTGGGAATCAGAGGCAGGGAATAGAGGTGGGGATTCAGAGGCAGGGAATCAGATGCGGGGAATCAGAGGCGGGGAATCATAGCTGGCGAATCACAGGCGGGGAATCAGAGTTTGGGAATCAGAGGCGGGGAATCAGATATGTGGAATCAGAGGCGGGGAATCAGAGGTGGGGAAACAGATGCGGTGAATCAGACATGGGGATTCAGAGGCGGGGGATCAGAGGTGGTGAATCAGAGATGGGGAATCAGAGGCGGGGAATCAGAGCTGGGGAATCAGAGTTGGGTAATCAGCGGCGGGGAATCAGATATGGGGAATCAGAGGCGGGGAATCAGAGCTGGGGAATGAGAGGCCGGGAATCAGATATGGGGAAACAGAGGCGGGGAATAAGAGGCGGGGAAACAGAGGCGGGGAATCAGATATGGGGAATCAGAGGTGGGGAATCAGAGGTTGGGAATCAGAGGCAGGGAATCAAAGGCGGGGAATCAGAATTGGGGAATCAGAGGTGGGGAATCAGATATGGGGAATCAGAGGCGGGGAATCAGAGGCGGGGAAACAGAGGCGAGCGAATCAGATATGGGGAATCATAGGTGGGGAATCAGAGGTGGGGAATCAGAGGCAGGGAATCAGACGCGGGGAATCAGAGGCAGGCAATCAGAGCTGGGGAATCAGAGGTGGGGAATCAGAGTTGGGGAATCAGAGGAGGGTATTCAGATATGGGGAATCAGAGGTGGGGAATCAGAGGCAGGGAATCACAGGCAGGGAATCAGACGCGGGGAATCAGTGGCGGGGAATCATAGCTGGCGAATCACAGGCGGGGAATCAGAGTTGGTGAATCAGAGGCGGGGAATCAGATATGGGGAAGCAGAGGCGGGGAATCAGAGGCGGGGAAACAGAGGCGGGGAATCAGACATGGGGCATCAGAGGCGGGGGATCAGAGGTGGTGAATAAGAGATGGGGAATCAGAGGCGGGGAATCAGAGGCAGGGAATCAGACGCGGGGAATCAGAGGCGGGGAATCAGTGCTGGGGAATCAGCGGCGGTGTATCAGAGTTGGGGAATCAGCGGCGGGGAATCAGATATGGGGAATCAGAGGCGGGGAGTCAGAGCTGGGGAATGAGTGGCCGGGAATCAGATATGGGGAAACAGAGGCGGGGAATAAGAGGCGGGGAAACAGAGGCGGGGCATCTGATATGGGGAATCAGGGGTGGGGAATCAGAGGTTGGGAATCAAAGGCAGGGAATCAAAGGCGGGGAATCAGAATTAGGGAATCAGAGATAGGGAATCAGAGATGGGGAATCAGAGGCGGGGAATCAGACGCGGGGAATCAGAGGTGGTGAATCAGAGCTGGGGAATCAGAGGTGGGGAATCAGAGGTTGGGAATCAGAGGCATGGAATCAGAGGCGGAGCATCAGAGGTGGGGAATCAGAGGCAGGGAATCGGATGTGCGGAATCAGAGATAGGGAATCAGAGGTGGGGAATCAGTGTCCGGGAATCAGAGATGGGGAATCAGAGGTGGGGAATCAGAGGCGGGGAAACATAGTTGTGGAATAAGATATGGGGAAACAGAGGTGGGGAATCAGAGGCGATGAATCAGAGATGGCAAATCAGAGGTGGGGAATCAGAGGCAGGAAATCAGACATGGGGAATCAGAGGCTGGGAATCAGATGCGGGGAATCAGAGGCGGGGAATCAGAGCTGGGGAATCAGAGGCGGGGAATCAGAGTTGGGGAATCAGAGGTGGGGTATCAGATATGGGGAAACAGAGGCGGGAATCAGAGGAAGGGAAACGGAGGCGGGGAATCAGATATGGGGAATCAGAGGAGGGGAATCAGAGGTTGGGAATCAGAGGCAGGGAATCAGAGGTGGGTAATCAGAGGCAGGGAATCAGATGTGCGGAATCAGAGATGGGGAATCAGAGGCAGGGAATCAGAATCAGAAGCGGGGAATCAGAGGCCGGGAATCAGAGGCCGGGAATCAGATGCCGGGAATCAGATGCCGGCAAAAAGAGGCCGGGAATCAGAGGTGGGGAATCAGAGTCAGGGAATCAGATATGGGGAATCAGAGGCGGGGAATGAGATATGGGGAATCAGAGGCGGGGAATCAGATGCGGGGAAACAGAGGCGGGGAATCACATATGGGGAATCAGAGGTGGCCAATCAAAGGCAGGGAATCAGATATGGGGAAACAGAGGCGGGGAATCAGCGGCGGGGAAACAGAGACGGGGAATCAGATATGGGAAATCAGAGGTGGGGAATCAGAGGTTGGGAATCAGAGGCAGGGAATCAGAGGCAGGGAATCAAACACGGGGAATCAGAGGCGGGGAATCAGAGCTGGGGATCAGAGGTGGGGAATCAGAGTTGGGGAATCAGAGGCGGGGAATCAGATATGGGGACACAGAGGCGGGGAATCAGAGGCGGAGAAACAGAGGCGTGGACTCAGATATGGGGAATCAGAGGTGGGGAATCAGAGGTTTGGAATCAGAGGCAGGGAATCAGAGGCAGGGAATCAGAGGCGGGGAATCAGAGGCAGGGAATCAGATGTGCGGAATCAGAGATGGGGAATCAGAGGCAGGGAATCAGAGGCGGGGAATCAGAGACGGGGAATCAGAGGCGGGGAAACAGAGGCGGGGAATCAGATATGGGGAATCAGAGGTGGGGAATCAGAGGTTGGGAATCAGAGGCATGGAATCAGAGGTGGGGCATCAGAGGCGGGGAAACATAGGTGGGGAATCAGATATGGGGAATCAGAGGTGGGGAATCAGAGGCGATGAATCAGAGATGGCGAATCAGAGGCGGGGAATAAGAAATGGGGAATCAGAGGCTGGGAATCAGACGCGGGGAATCAGAGGCGGGGAATCAGAGCTGGGGAATCAGAGGCGAGGAATCAGAGTTGGGGAATCAGAGGCGGGGAATCAGATATGGGGAAACAGAGGCGGGGAATCAGAGGCAGGGAAACGGAGGCGGGGAATCAGATATGGGGAATCAGAGGAGGGGAATCAGAGGTTGGGAATCAGAGGCAGGGAATCAGAGGTGGGGATTCAGAGGCAGGGAATCAGATGCGGGGAATCTGAGGCGGGGATTCAGAGCTGGGGAATCAGTGCGGGGAATCAGAGTTGGGGAATCAGATGCGAGGAATTAGATATGGGGAAACAGAGGCGGGGAATCAGAGGCGGGGAAACAGAGGTGGGGAATCAGATATGGGGAATCAGAAGTGGGGAATCAGAGGCAGGGAATCAGATGTGCGGAATCAGAGATGGGGAATCAGAGGCAGGGAATCAGAAGCGGGGAATCAGAGGCTGGGAATCAGAGGCCGGGAATCAGATGCCGGGAATAAGAGGCCGGGAATCAGAGGTGGGGAATCAGAGTCCGGGAATCAGATATGGGGAATCAGAGGTGGGGAATCAGAGGCCGGGAATCAGAGGCCGGGAATTAGAGGTGGGGAATAAGAGGCAGGGAATCAGATGTGCAGAATCAGAGTTGGGGAATCAGAGGCGGGGAATCAGATATTGGGTAACAGAGGCGGGGAATCAGAGGCAGGGAAATGGAGGTGGGGAATCAGATATGGGGAATCAGAGGAGGGGAATCAGAGGTTGGGAATCAGAGGCAGGGAATCAGAGGTGGGGATTCAGAGGCAGGGAATCAGATGCGGGGAATCAGAGGCGGGGAATAAGATGCAGGGAATCACAGGCAGGGAATCAGACGTGGGGAATCAGATGCGGGGAATCATAGCTGGCGAATCACAGGCGGGGAATCAGAGTTGGGGAATCAGAGGCGGGGAATCAGAGGCAGGGAATTGGAGGCGGGGAATCAGATATGGGGAATCAGAGGAGGGGAATCAGAGGTTCGGAATCAGATGCAGGGAATCAGAGGCGGGGAATAAGAGGCAGGGAATCAGAGGCGGGGAATCAGATATGGGGAATCAGAGGCGGGGAATCAGAGGTGGGGAAACAGAGGCGGTGAATCAGACATGGGGAATCAGAGGCGGGGGATCAGGGGTGGTGAATCAGAGATGGGGAATCAGAGGCGGGGAATCAGAGGCAGGGATTCAGACGCGGGGAATCAGAGGCGGGGAATCAGAGCTGGGGAATCAGAGGCGGGCTATCAGAGTTGGGGAATCAGCGGCGGGGAATCAGATATGGGGAATCAGAGGCGGGGAATCAGAGCTGGGGAATGAGAGGCCGGGAATCAGATATGGGGAAACAGAGGCGGGGAATAAAAGGCTGGGAAACAGAGGCGGGGAATCAGAGGTGGGGAATCAGAGGTTAGGAATCAGAGGCAGGGAATCAAAGGCGGGGAATCAGAAATGGGGATCAGAGATAGGGAATCAGAGATGGGGAATCAGAGGCGGGGAATCAGACGCGGGGAATCAGAGGTGGTGAATCAGACCTGGGGAATCAGAGGCGGGGAATCAGTGTTGGGGAATCAGAGGCGTGGAATCAGATATGAGGAAACAGAGGCAGGGAATCAGAGGCGGGGAAACAGAGGCGGGGAATCAGATATGGGGAATCAGAGGTGGGGAATCAGAGGTTGGGAATCAGAGGCATGGAATCAGAGGCGGGGCATCAGAGGCGGGGAAACATAGGTGGGGAATCAGATATGGGGAATCAGAGGTGGGGAATCAGAGGCGATGAATCAGAGATGGCGAATCAGAGGCGGGGAATAAGACATGGGGAATCAGAGGCTGGGAATCAGACGCGGGGAATCAGAGGCGGGGAATCAGAGCTGGGGAATCAGAGGCGGGGAATCAGAGTTGGGGAATCAGAGGCGGGGAATCAGATATGGGGAAACAGAGGCGGGGAATCAGAGGCAGGGAAACGGAGGCGGGGAATCAGATATGGGGAATCAGAGGAGGGGAATCAGAGGTTGGGAATCAGAGGCAGGGAATCAGAGGTGGGGATTCAGAGGCAGGGAATCAGATGCGGGGAATCTGAGGCGGGGATTCAGAGCTGGGGAATCAGTGCGGGGAATCAGAGTTGGGGAATCAGAGCCGGGGAATTAGATATGGGGAAACAGAGGCGGTGAATCAGAGGCGGGGAAACAGAGGCGGGGAATCAGATATGGGGAATCAGAAGTGGGGAATCAGAGGCAGGGAATCAGAGGCGGGGAATCAGATATGAGGAAACAGAGGCAGGGAATCAGAGGCGGGGAAACAGAGGCGGGGAATCATATATGGGGAATCAGAGGTGGGGAATCAGAGGTTGGGAATCAGAGGCATGGAATCAGAGTTGGGGAATCAGAGGCGGGGAATTAGATATGGGGAAACAGAGGCGGTGAATCAGAGGTGGGGAAACAGAGGCGGGGAATCAGATATGGGGAATCAGAAGTGGGGAATCAGAGGCAGGGAATCAGATGTGCGGAATCAGAGATGGGGAATCAGAGGCAGGGAATCAGAATCAGAAGCGGGGAATCAGAGGCCGGGAATCAGAGGCCGGGAATCAGATGCCGGGAATCAGATGCCGGGAAAAAGAGGCCGGGAATCAGAGGTGGGGAATCAGAGGCAGGGAATCCGATATGGGGAATCAGAGGCGGGGAATGAGATATGGGGAATCAGAGGCGGGGAATCAGATGCGGGGAAACAGAGGCGGGGAATCACATATGGGGAATCAGATGTGGCCAATCAAAGGCGGGGAATCAGATATGGGGAAACAGAGGCGGGGAATCAGAGGCGGGGAAACAGAGGCGGGGAATCAGATATGGGGAATCAGAGGTGGGGAATCAGAGGTTGGGAATCAGAGGCAGGGAATCAGAGGCAGGGAATCAAACACGGTGAATCAGAGGCGGGGAATCAGAGCTGGGGATCAGAGGTGGGGAATCAGAGTTGGGGAATCAGAGGCGGGGAATCAGATATGGGGACACAGAGGCGGGGAATCAGAGGCGGGGAAACAGAGGCGGGGAATCAGATATGGGGAATCAGAGGTGGGGAATCAGAGGTTGGGAATCAGAGGCAGGGAATCAGAGGCAGGGAATCAGAGGCGGGGAATCAGAGGCAGGGTATCAGATGTGCGGAATCAGAGATGGGGAATCAGAGCCAGGGAATCAGAGGCGGGGAATCAGAGGCGGGGAATCAGAGGCCGGGAATCAGAGGCCGGGAATGAGAGTTCGGAAATCAGAGGCCGGGAATCAGAGGCCGGGAATCAGAGGTGGGGAATAAATGGCCGGGAATCAGAAGCGGGGAATCAGACGCGGGGAATCAGAGGTGGTGAATCAGAGCTGGGGCATCAGAGGCGGGGAATCAGTGTTGGGGAATCAGAGGCGGGGAATCAGATATGAGGAAACAGAGGCAGGGAATCAGAGGCGGGGAAACAGAGGCGGGGAATCAGATATGGGGAATCAGAGGTGGGGAATCAGAGGTGGGGAATCAGAGGCGGGGAATCAGAGGCATGGAATCGGATGTGCAGAATCAGAGATAGGGAATCAGAGGTGGGGAATTAGAGTCTGGGAATCAGAGATGGGGAATTAGAGGCGGGGAATCAGAGGCGGGGAAACATAGGTGGGGAATAAGATATGGGGAATCAGAGGTGGGGAATCAGAGGGGATGAATCAGAGATGGCGAATCAGAGGCGGGGAATCAGAGGCAGGAAATCAGACATGGGGAATCAGAGGCTGGGAATCAGACGCGGGGAATCAGAGGCGGGGAATAAGAGCTGGGGAATCAGAGGCGGGGAAACAGAGTTGGGGAATCAGAGGCGGGGAATCAGATATGGGGAAACAGAGGCGGGCAATCAGAGGCAGGGAAACGGAGGCGGGGAATCAGATATGGGGAATCAGAGGAGGGGAATCAGAGGTTGGGAATCAGAGGCAGGGAATCAGAGGTGGGGATTCAGAGGCAGGGAATCAGATGTGGGGAATCAGAGGAGGGGAATGAGATATGGGGAATCAGAGGCGGGGAATCAGAGGCGGGGAAACAGAGGCGGGGAATCACATATGGGGAATCAGAGGTGGCGAATCAAAGGCGGTGAATCAGAGATGGGGAAGCAGAGGCGGGGAATCAGAGGCAGGTAATCAAACACGTGGAATCAGAGGCGGGGAATCAGACCTGGGGAATCAGAGGCGGGGAATCAGAGTTGGGGAATCAGAGGCGGGGAATCAGATATGGGGAAACAGAGGTGGGGAACCAGAGGCGGGGAATCAGAGGCCGGGAATTAGAGGTGGGGAATAAGAGGCAGGGAATCAGATGTGCAGAATCAGAGTTGGGGAATCAGAGGCGGGGAATCAGATATGGGGTAACAGAGGCGGGGAATCAGAGGCAGGGAAATGGAGGCGGGGAATCAGATATGGGGAATCAGAGGAGGGGAATCAGAGGTTGGGAATCAGAGGCAGGGAATAGAGGTGGGGATTCAGAGGCAGGGAATCAGATGCGGGGAATCAGAGGCGGGGAATCATAGCTGGCGAATCACAGGCGGGGAATCAGAGTTTGGGAATCAGAGGCGGGGAATCAGATATGTGGAATCAGAGGCGGGGAATCAGAGGTGGGGAAACAGATGCGGTGAATCAGACATGGGGATTCAGAGGCGGGGGATCAGAGGTGGTGAATCAGAGATGGGGAATCAGAGGCGGGGAATCAGAGCTGGGGAATCAGAGTTGGGTAATCAGCGGCGGGGAATTAGATATGGGGAATCAGAGGCGGGGAATCAGAGCTGGGGAATGAGAGGCCGGGAATCAGATATGGGGAAACAGAGGCGGGGAATAAGAGGCGGGGAAACAGAGGCGGGGAATCAGATATGGGGAATCAGAGGTGGGGAATCAGAGGTTGGGAATCAGAGGCAGGGAATCAAAGGCGGGGAATCAGAATTGGGGAATCAGAGGTGGGGAATCAGATATGGGGAATCAGAGGCGGGGAATCAGAGGCGGGGAAACAGAGGCGAGCGAATCAGATATGGGGAATCATAGGTGGGGAATCAGAGGTGGGGAATCAGAGGCAGGGAATCAGACGCGGGGAATCAGAGGCAGGCAATCAGAGCTGGGGAATCAGAGGTGGGGAATCAGAGTTGGGGAATCAGAGGAGGGTATTCAGATATGGGGAATCAGAGGTGGGGAATCAGAGGCAGGGAATCACAGGCAGGGAATCAGACGCGGGGAATCAGTGGCGGGGAATCATAGCTGGCGAATCACAGGCGGGGAATCAGAGTTGGGGAATCAGAGGCGGGGAATCAGATATGGGGAAGCAGAGGCGGGGAATCAGAGGCGGGGAAACAGAGGCGGGGAATCAGACATGGGGCATCAGAGGCGGGGGATCAGAGGTGGTGAATAAGAGATGGGGAATCAGAGGCGGGGAATCAGAGGCAGGGAATCAGACGCGGGGAATCAGAGGCGGGGAATCAGTGCTGGGGAATCAGCGGCGGTGTATCAGAGTTGGGGAATCAGCGGCGGGGAATCAGATATGGGGAATCAGAGGCGGGGAGTCAGAGCTGGGGAATGAGTGGCCGGGAATCAGATATGGGGAAACAGAGGCGGGGAATAAGAGGCGGGGAAACAGAGGCGGGGCATCTGATATGGGGAATCAGGGGTGGGGAATCAGAGGTTGGGAATCAAAGGCAGGGAATCAAAGGCGGGGAATCAGAATTAGGGAATCAGAGATAGGGAATCAGAGATGGGGAATCAGAGGCGGGGAATCAGACGCGGGGAATCAGAGGTGGTGAATCAGAGCTGGGGAATCAGAGGTGGGGAATCAGAGGTTGGGAATCAGAGGCATGGAATCAGAGGCGGAGCATCAGAGGTGGGGAATCAGAGGCAGGGAATCGGATGTGCGGAATCAGAGATAGGGAATCAGAGGTGGGGAATCAGTGTCCGGGAATCAGAGATGGGGAATCAGAGGTGGGGAATCAGAGGCGGGGAAACATAGTTGTGGAATAAGATATGGGGAATCAGAGGTGGGGAATCAGAGGCGATGAATCAGAGATGGCAAATCAGAGGTGGGGAATCAGAGGCAGGAAATCAGACATGGGGAATCAGAGGCTGGGAATCAGATGCGGGGAATCAGAGGCGGGGAATCAGAGCTGGGGAATCAGAGGCGGGGAATCAGAGTTGGGGAATCAGAGGTGGGGTATCAGATATGGGGAAACAGAGGCGGGAATCAGAGGCAGGGAAACGGAGGCGGGGAATCAGATATGGGGAATCAGAGGAGGGGAATCAGAGGTTGGGAATCAGAGGCAGGGAATCAGAGGTGGGTAATCAGAGGCAGGGAATCAGATGTGCGGAATCAGAGATGGGGAATCAGAGGCAGGGAATCAGAATCAGAAGCGGGGAATCAGAGGCCGGGAATCAGAGGCCGGGAATCAGATGCCGGGAATCAGATGCCGGCAAAAAGAGGCCGGGAATCAGAGGTGGGGAATCAGAGTCAGGGAATCAGATATGGGGAATCAGAGGCGGGGAATGAGATATGGGGAATCAGAGGCGGGGAATCAGATGCGGGGAAACAGAGGCGGGGAATCACATATGGGGAATCAGAGGTGGCCAATCAAAGGCAGGGAATCAGATATGGGGAAACAGAGGCGGGGAATCAGCGGCGGGGAAACAGAGACGGGGAATCAGATATGGGGAATCAGAGGTGGGGAATCAGAGGTTGGGAATCAGAGGCAGGGAATCAGAGGCAGGGAATCAAACACGGGGAATCAGAGGCGGGGAATCAGAGCTGGGGATCAGAGGTGGGGAATCAGAGTTGGGGAATCAGAGGCGGGGAATCAGATATGGGGACACAGAGGCGGGGAATCAGAGGCGGAGAAACAGAGGCGTGGACTCAGATATGGGGAATCAGAGGTGGGGAATCAGAGGTTTGGAATCAGAGGCAGGGAATCAGAGGCAGGGAATCAGAGGCGGGGAATCAGAGGCAGGGAATCAGATGTGCGGAATCAGAGATGGGGAATCAGAGGCAGGGAATCAGAGGCGGGGAATCAGAGACGGGGAATCAGAGGCGGGGAAACAGAGGCGGGGAATCAGATATTGGGAATCAGAGTTGGGGAATCAGAGGTTGGGAATCAGAGGCATGGAATCAGAGGTGGGGCATCAGAGGCGGGGAAACATAGGTGGGGAATCAGATATGGGGAATCAGAGGTGGGGAATCAGAGGCGATGAATCAGAGATGGCGAATCAGAGGCGGGGAATAAGAAATGGGGAATCAGAGGCTGGGAATCAGACGCGGGGAATCAGAGGCGGGGAATCAGAGCTGGGGAATCAGAGGCGAGGAATCAGAGTTGGGGAATCAGAGGCGGGGAATCAGATATGGGGAAACAGAGGCGGGGAATCAGAGGCAGGGAAACGGAGGCGGAGAATCAGATATGGGGAATCAGAGGAGGGGAATCAGAGGTTGGGAATCAGAGGCAGGGAATCAGAGGTGGGGATTCAGAGGCAGGGAATCAGATGCGGGGAATCTGAGGCGGGGATTCAGAGCTGGGGAATCAGTGCGGGGAATCAGAGTTGGGGAATCAGATGCGAGGAATTAGATATGGGGAAACAGAGGCGGGGAATCAGAGGCGGGGAAACAGAGGTGGGGAATCAGATATGGGGAATCAGAAGTGGGGAATCAGAGGCAGGGAATCAGATGTGCGGAATCAGAGATGGGGAATCAGAGGCAGGGAATCAGAATCAGAAGCGGGGAATCAGAGGCTGGGAATCAGAGGCCGGGAATCAGATGCCGGGAATAAGAGGCCGGGAATCAGAGGTGGGGAATCAGAGTCCGGGAATCAGATATGGGGAATCAGAGGTGGGGAATCAGAGGCCGGGAATCAGAGGCCGGGAATTAGAGGTGGGGAATAAGAGGCAGGGAATCAGATGTGCAGAATCAGAGTTGGGGAATCAGAGGCGGGGAATCAGATATTGGGTAACAGAGGCGGGGAATCAGAGGCAGGGAAATGGAGGTGGGGAATCAGATATGGGGAATCAGAGGAGGGGAATCAGAGGTTGGGAATCAGAGGCAGGGAATCAGAGGTGGGGATTCAGAGGCAGGGAATCAGATGCGGGGAATCAGAGGCGGGGAATAAGATGCAGGGAATCACAGGCAGGGAATCAGACGTGGGGAATCAGATGCGGGGAATCATAGCTGGCGAATCACAGGCGGGGAATCAGAGTTGGGGAATCAGAGGCGGGGAATCAGAGGCAGGGAATTGGAGGCGGGGAATCAGATATGGGGAATCAGAGGAGGGGAATCAGAGGTTCGGAATCAGATGCAGGGAATCAGAGGCGGGGAATAAGAGGCAGGGAATCAGAGGCGGGGAATCAGATATGGGGAATCAGAGGCGGGGAATCAGAGGTGGGGAAACAGAGGCGGTGAATCAGACATGGGGAATCAGAGGCGGGGGATCAGGGGTGGTGAATCAGAGATGGGGAATCAGAGGCGGGGAATCAGAGGCAGGGATTCAGACGCGGGGAATCAGAGGCGGGGAATCAGAGCTGGGGAATCAGAGGCGGGCTATCAGAGTTGGGGAATCAGCGGCGGGGAATCAGATATGGGGAATCAGAGGCGGGGAATCAGAGCTGGGGAATGAGAGGCCGGGAATCAGATATGGGGAAACAGAGGCGGGGAATAAGAGGCGGGGAAACAGAGGCGGGGAATCAGAGGTGGGGAATCAGAGGTTAGGAATCAGAGGCAGTGAATCAAAGGCGGGGAATAAGAAATGGGGATCAGAGATAGGGAATCAGAGATGGGGAATCAGAGGCGGGGAATCAGACGCGGGGAATCAGAGGTGGTGAATCAGACCTGGGGAATCAGAGGCGGGGAATCAGTGTTGGGGAATCAGAGGCGGGGAATCAGATATGAGGAAACAGAGGCAGGGAATCAGAGGCGGGGAAACAGAGGCGGGGAATCAGATATGGGGAATCAGAGGTGGGGAATCAGAGGTTGGGAATCAGAGGCATGGAATCAGAGGCGGGGCATCAGAGGCGGGGAAACATAGGTGGGGAATCAGATATGGGGAATCAGAGGTGGGGAATCAGAGGCGATGAATCAGAGATGGCGAATCAGAGGCGGGGAATAAGACATGGGGAATCAGAGGCTGGGAATCAGACGCGGGGAATCAGAGGCGGGGAATCAGAGCTGGGGAATCAGAGGCGGGGAATCAGAGTTGGGGAATCAGAGGCGGGGAATCAGATATGGGGAAACAGAGGCGGGGAATCAGAGGCAGGGAAACGGAGGCGGGGAATCAGATATGGGGAATCAGAGGAGGGGAATCAGAGGTTGGGAATCAGAGGCAGGGAATCAGAGGTGGGGATTCAGAGGCAGGGAATCAGATGCGGGGAATCTGAGGCGGGGATTCAGAGCTGGGGAATCAGTGCGGGGAATCAGAGTTGGGGAATCAGAGCCGGGGAATTAGATATGGGGAAACAGAGGCGGTGAATCAGAGGCGGGGAAACAGAGGCGGGGAATCAGATATGGGGAATCAGAAGTGGGGAATCAGAGGCAGGGAATCAGAGGCGGGGAATCAGATATGAGGAAACAGAGGCAGGGAATCAGAGGCGGGGAAACAGAGGCGGGGAATCAGATATGGGGAATCAGAGGTGGGGAATCAGAGGTTGGGAATCAGAGGCATGGAATCAGAGGCGGGGCATCAGAGGCGGGGAAACATAGGTGGGGAATCAGATATGGGAAATCAGAGGTGGGGAATCAGAGGCGATGAATCAGAGATGGCGAATCAGAGGCGGGGAATAAGACATGGGGAATCAGAGGCTGGGAATCAGACGCGGGGAATCAGAGGCGGGGAATCAGAGCTGGGGAATCAGAGGCGGGGAATCAGAGTTGGGGAATCAGAGGCGGGGAATCAGATATGGGGAAACAGAGGCGGGGAATCAGAGGCAGGGAAACGGAGGCGGGGAATCAGATATGGGGAATCAGAGGAGGGGAATCAGAGGTTGGGAATCAGAGGCAGGGAATCAGAGGTGGGGATTCAGAGGCGGGGAATCAGATGCGGGGAATCTGAGGCGGGGATTCAGAGGTGGGGAATCAGTGCGGGGAATCAGAGTTGGGGAATCAGAGGCGGGGAATTAGATATGGGGAAACAGAGGCGGTGAATCAGAGGCGGGGAAACAGAGGCGGGGAATCAGATATGGGGAATCAGAAGTGGGGAATCAGAGGCAGGGAATCAGATGTGCGGAATCAGAGATGGGGAATCAGAGGCAGGGAATCAGAATCAGAAGCGGGGAATCAGAGGCCGGGAATCAGAGGCCGGGAATCAGATGCCGGGAATCAGATGCCGGGAAAAAGAGGCCGGGAATCAGAGGTGGGGAATCAGAGGCAGGGAATCAGATATGGGGAATCAGAGGCGGGGAATGAGATATGGGGAATCAGAGGCGGGGAATCAGATGCGGGGAAACAGAGGCGGGGAATCACATATGGGGAATCAGATGTGGCCAATCAAAGGCGGGGAATCAGATATGGGGAAACAGAGGCGGGGAATCAGAGGCGGGGAAACAGAGGCGGGGAATCAGATATGGGGAATCAGAGGTGGGGAATCAGAGGTTGGGAATCAGAGGCAGGGAATCAGAGGCAGGGAATCAAACACGGGGAATCAGAGGCGGGGAATCAGAGCTGGGGATCAGAGGTGGGGAATCAGAGTTGGGGAATCAGAGGCGGGGAATCAGATATGGGGACACAGAGGCGGGGAATCAGAGGCGGGGAAACAGAGGCGGGGAATCAGATATGGGGAATCAGAGGTGGGGAATCAGAGGTTGGGAATCAGAGGCAGGGAATCAGAGGCAGGGAATCAGAGGCGGGGAATCAGAGGCAGGGTATCAGATGTGCGGAATCAGAGATGGGGAATCAGAGCCAGGGAATCAGAGGCGGGGAATCAGAGGCTGGGAATCAGAGGCCGGGAATCAGAGGCCGGGAATGAGAGTTCGGGAATCAGAGGCCGGGAATCAGAGGCCGGGAATCAGAGGTGGGGAATAAATGGCCGGGAATCAGAAGCGGGGAATCAGACGCGGGGAATCAGAGGTGGTGAATCAGAGCTGGGGAATCAGAGGCGGGGAATCAGTGTTGGGGAATCAGAGGCGGGGAATCAGATATGAGGAAACAGAGGCAGGGAATCAGAGGCGGGGAAACAGAGGCGGGGAATCAGATATGGGGAATCAGAGGTGGGGAATCAGAGGTGGGGAATCAGAGGCGGGGAATCAGAGGCATGGAATCGGATGTGCAGAATCAGAGATAGGGAATCAGAGGTGGGGAATCAGAGTCTGGGAATCAGAGATGGGGAATCAGAGGCGGGGAATCAGAGGCGGGGAAACATAGGTGGGGAATAAGATATGGGGAATCAGAGGTGGGGAATCAGAGGGGATGAATCAGAGATGGCGAATCAGAGGCGGGGAATCAGAGGCAGGAAATCAGACATGGGGAATCAGAGGCTGGGAATCAGACGCGGGGAATCAGAGGCGGGGAATAAGAGCTGGGGAATCAGAGGCGGGGAATCAGAGTTGGGGAATCAGAGGCGGGGAATCAGATATGGGGAAACAGAGGCGGGCAATCAGAGGCAGGGAAACGGAGGCAGGGAATCAGATATGGGGAATCAGAGGAGGGGAATCAGAGGTTGGGAATCAGAGGCAGGGAATCAGAGGTGGGGATTCAGAGGCAGGGAATCAGATGTGGGGAATCAGAGGAGGGGAATGAGATATGGGGAATCAGAGGCGGGGAATCAGAGGCGGGGAAACAGAGGCGGGGAATCACATATGGGGAATCAGAGGTGGCGAATCAAAGGCGGTGAATCAGAGATGGGGAAGCAGAGGCGGGGAATCAGAGGCAGGTAATCAAACACGTGGAATCAGAGGCGGGGAATCAGACCTGGGGAATCAGAGGCGGGGAATCAGAGTTGGGGAATCAGAGGCGGGGGATCAGATATGGGGAAACAGAGGTGGGGAACCAGAGGCGGGGAATCAGAGGCCGGGAATTAGAGGTGGGGAATAAGAGGCAGGGAATCAGATGTGCAGAATCAGAGTTGGGGAATCAGAGGCGGGGAATCAGATATGGGGTAACAGAGGCGGGGAATCAGAGGCAGGGAAATGGAGGCGGGGAATCAGATATGGGGAATCAGAGGAGGGGAATCAGAGGTTGGGAATCAGAGGCAGGGAATAGAGGTGGGGATTCAGAGGCAGGGAATCAGATGCGGGGAATCAGAGGCGGGGAATCATAGCTGGCGAATCACAGGCGGGGAATCAGAGTTGGGGAATCAGAGGCGGGGAATCAGATATGTGGAATCAGAGGCGGGGAATCAGAGGTGGGGAAACAGATGCGGTGAATCAGACATGGGGATTTAGAGGCGGGGGATCAGAGGTGGTGAATCAGAGATGGGGAATCAGAGGCGGGGAATCAGAGCTGGGGAATCAGAGTTGGGTAATCAGCGGCGGGGAATCAGATATGGGGAATCAGAGGCGGGGAATCAGAGCTGGGGAATGAGAGGCCGGGAATCAGATATGGGGAAACAGAGGCGGGGAATAAGAGGCGGGGAAACAGAGGCGGGGAATCAGATATGGGGAATCAGAGGTGGGGAATCAGAGGTTGGGAATCAGAGGCAGGGAATCAAAGGCGGGGAATCAGAATTGGGGAATCAGAGATAGGGAATCAGAGATGTGGAATCAGAGGCGGGGAATCAGACGCGGGGAATCAGAGGAGGGGAATGAGATATGGGGAATCAGAGGCGGGGAATCAGAGGCGGGGAAACAGAGGCGGGGAATCACATATGGGGAATCAGAGGTGGCGAATCAAAGGCGGTGAATCAGAGATGGGGAAGCAGAGGCGGGGAATCAGAGGCAGGTAATCAAACACGTGGAATCAGAGGCGGGGAATCAGACCTGGGGAATCAGAGGCGGGGAATCAGAGTTGGGGAATCAGAGGCGGGGAATCAGATATGGGGAAACAGAGGTGGGGAATCAGAGGCGGGGAAACAGAGGCGGGGAATCAGATATGGAGAATCAGAGGTGGGGAATCAGAGGCCGGGAATCAGAGGCCGGGAATTAGAGGTGGGGAATAAGAGGCAGGGAATCAGATGTGCAGAATCAGAGTTGGGGAATCAGAGGCGGGGAATCAGATATGGGGTAACAGAGGCGGGGAATCAGAGGCAGGGAAATGGAGGCGGGGAATCAGATATGGGGAATCAGAGGAGGGGAATCAGAGGTTGGGAATCAGAGGCAGGGAATAGAGGTGGGGATTCAGAGGCAGGGAATCAGATGCGGGGAATCAGAGGCGGGGAATCATAGCTGGCGAATCACAGGCGGGGAATCAGAGTTGGGGAATCAGAGGCGGGTAATCAGATATGTGGAATCAGAGGCGGGGAATCACAGGTGGGGAAACAGAGGCGGTGAATCAGACATGGGGATTCAGAGGCGGGGGATCAGAGGTGGTGAATCAGAGATGGGGAATCAGAGGAGGGGAATCAGAGGCAGGGATTCAGACGCGGGGATTCAGAGGCGGGGAATCAGAGCTGGGGAATCAGAGTTAGGTAATCAGCAGCGGGGAATCAGATATGGGGAATCAGAGGCGGGGAATCAGAGCTGGGGAATGAGAGGCCGGGAATCAGATATGGGGAAACAGAGGCGGGGAATAAGAGGCGGGGAAACAGAGGCGGGGAATCAGATATGGGGAATCAGAGGTGGGGAATCAGAGGTTGGGAATCAGAGGCAGGGAATCAAAGGCGGGGAATCAGAATTGAGGAATCAGAGATAGGGAATCAGAGATGGGGAATCAGAGGCGGGGAATCAGACGCGGGGAATCAGAGGTTGTGAATCAGAGCTGGGGAATCAGAGGCGGGGAATCAGAGCTGGGGAATCAGAGGCGGGGAATCAGAGTTGGGGAATCAGAGGCGGGGAATCAGATATGCGGAAACAGAGGCGGGGAATCAGAGGCAGGGAAACGGAGGCGGGGAATCAGATATGGGGAATCAGAGGAGGGGAATCAGAGGTTGGGAATCAGAGGCAGGGAATCAGAGGTGGGGATTCAGAGGCAGGGAATCAGATGCGGGGAATCTGAGGCGGGGATTCAGAGGTGGGGAATCAGTGCGGGGAATCAGAGTTGGGGAATCAGAGGCGGGGAATTAGATATGGGGAAACAGAGGCGGTGAATCAGAGGCGGGGAAACAGAGGCGGGGAATCAGAAATGGGGAATCAGAAGTGGGGAATCAGAGGCAGGGAATCAGATGTGCGGAATCAGAGATGGGGAATCAGAGGCAGGGAATCAGAATCAGAAGCGGGGAATCAGAGGCCGGGAATCAGAGGCCGGGAATCAGATGCCGGGAATCAGATGCCGGGAAAAAGAGGCCGGGAATCAGAGGTGGGGAATCAGAGGCAGGGAATCAGATATGGGGAATCAGAGGCGGGGAATGAGATATGGGGAATCAGAGGCGGGGAATCAGATGCGGGGAAACAGAGGCGGGGAATCACATATGGGGAATCAGATGTGGCCAATCAAAGGCGGGGAATCAGATATGGGGAAACAGAGGCGGGGAATCAGAGGCGGGGAAACAGAGGCGGGGAATCAGATATGGGGAATCAGAGGTGGGGAATCAGAGGTTGGGAATCAGAGGCAGGGAATCAGAGGCAGGGAATCAAACACGGGGAATCAGAGGCGGGGAATCAGAGCTGGGGATCAGAGGTGGGGAATCAGAGTTGGGGAATCAGAGGCGGGGAATCAGATATGGGGACACAGAGGCGGGGAATCAGAGGCGGGGAAACAGAGGCGGGGAATCAGATATGGGGAATCAGAGGTGGGGAATCAGAGGTTGGGAATCAGAGGCAGGGAATCAGAGGCAGGGAATCAGAGGCGGGGAATCAGAGGCAGGGTATCAGATGTGCGGAATCAGAGATGGGGAATCAGAGCCAGGGAATCAGAGGCGGGGAATCAGAGGCGGGGAATCAGAGGCCGGGAATCAGAGGCCGGGAATGAGAGTTCGGGAATCAGAGGCCGGGAATCAGAGGCCGGGAATCAGAGGTGGGGAATAAATGGGCGGGAATCAGAAGCGGGGAATCAGACGCGGGGAATCAGAGGTGGTGAATCAGAGCTGGGGAATCAGAGGCGGGGAATCAGTGTTGGGGAATCAGAGGCGGGGAATCAGATATGAGGAAACAGAGGCAGGGAATCAGAGGCGGGGAAACAGAGGCGGGGAATCAGATATGGGGAATCAGAGGTGGGGAATCAGAGGTGGGGAATCAGAGGCGGGGAATCAGAGGCATGGAATCGGATGTGCAGAATCAGAGATAGGGAATCAGAGGTGGGGAATCAGAGTCTGGGAATCAGAGATGGGGAATCAGAGGCGGGGAATCAGAGGCGGGGAAACATAGGTGGGGAATAAGATATGGGGAATCAGAGGTGGGGAATCAGAGGGGATGAATCAGAGATGGCGAATCAGAGGCGGGGAATCAGAGGCAGGAAATCAGACATGGGGAATCAGAGGCTGGGAATCAGACGCGGGGAATCAGAGGCGGGGAATAAGAGCTGGGGAATCAGAGGCGGGGAATCAGAGTTGGGGAATCAGAGGCGGGGAATCAGATATGGGGAAACAGAGGCGGGCAATCAGAGGCAGGGAAACGGAGGCAGGGAATCAGATATGGGGAATCAGAGGAGGGGAATCAGAGGTTGGGAATCAGAGGCAGGGAATCAGAGGTGGGGATTCAGAGGCAGGGAATCAGATGTGGGGAATCAGAGGAGGGGAATGAGATATGGGGAATCAGAGGCGGGGAATCAGAGGCGGGGAAACAGAGGCGGGGAATCACATATGGGGAATCAGAGGTGGCGAATCAAAGGCGGTGAATCAGAGATGGGGAAGCAGAGGCGGGGAATCAGAGGCAGGTAATCAAACACGTGGAATCAGAGGCGGGGAATCAGACCTGGGGAATCAGAGGCGGGGAATCAGAGTTGGGGAATCAGAGGCGGGGAATCAGATATGGGGAAACAGAGGTGGGGAACCAGAGGCGGGGAATCAGAGGCCGGGAATTAGAGGTGGGGAATAAGAGGCAGGGAATCAGATGTGCAGAATCAGAGTTGGGGAATCAGAGGCGGGGAATCAGATATGGGGTAACAGAGGCGGGGAATCAGAGGCAGGGAAATGGAGGCGGGGAATCAGATATGGGGAATCAGAGGAGGGGAATCAGAGGTTGGGAATCAGAGGCAGGGAATAGAGGTGGGGATTCAGAGGCAGGGAATCAGATGCGGGGAATCAGAGGCGGGGAATCATAGCTGGCGAATCACAGGCGGGGAATCAGAGTTGGGGAATCAGAGGCGGGGAATCAGATATGTGGAATCAGAGGCGGGGAATCAGAGGTGGGGAAACAGATGCGGTGAATCAGCCATGGGGATTCAGAGGCGGGGGATCAGAGGTGGTGAATCAGAGATGGGGAATCAGAGGCGGGGAATCAGAGCTGGGGAATCAGAGTTGGGTAATCAGCGGCGGGGAATCAGATATGGGGAATCAGAGGCGGGGAATCAGAGCTGGGGAATGAGAGGCCGGGAATCAGATATGGGGAAACAGAGGCGGGGAATAAGAGGCGGGGAAACAGAGGCGGGGAATCAGATATGGGGAATCAGAGGTGGGGAATCAGAGGTTGGGAATCAGAGGCAGGGAATCAAAGGCGGGGAATCAGAATTGGGGAATCAGAGATAGGGAATCAGAGATGTGGAATCAGAGGCGGGGAATCAGACGCGGGGAATCAGAGGAGGGGAATGAGATATGGGGAATCAGAGGCGGGGAATCAGAGGCGGGGAAACAGAGGCGGGGAATCACATATGGGGAATCAGAGGTGGCGAATCAAAGGCGGTGAATCAGAGATGGGGAAGCAGAGGCGGGGAATCAGAGGCAGGTAATCAAACACGTGGAATCAGAGGCGGGGAATCAGACCTGGGGAATCAGAGGCGGGGAATCAGAGTTGGGGAATCAGAGGCGGGGAATCAGATATGGGGAAACAGAGGTGGGGAATCAGAGGCGGGGAAACAGAGGCGGGGAATCAGATATGGAGAATCAGAGGTGGGGAATCAGAGGCCGGGAATCAGAGGCCGGGAATTAGAGGTGGGGAATAAGAGGCAGGGAATCAGATGTGCAGAATCAGAGTTGGGGAATCAGAGGCGGGGAATCAGATATGGGGTAACAGAGGCGGGGAATCAGAGGCAGGGAAATGGAGGCGGGGAATCAGATATGGGGAATCAGAGGAGGGGAATCAGAGGTTGGGAATCAGAGGCAGGGAATAGAGGTGGGGATTCAGAGGCAGGGAATCAGATGCGGGGAATCAGAGGCGGGGAATCATAGCTGGCGAATCACAGGCGGGGAATCAGAGTTGGGGAATCAGAGGCGGGGAATCAGATATGTGGAATCAGAGGCGGGGAATCACAGGTGGGGAAACAGAGGCGGTGAATCAGACATGGGGATTCAGAGGCGGGGGATCAGAGGTGGTGAATCAGAGATGGGGAATCAGAGGAGGGGAATCAGAGGCAGGGATTCAGACGCGGGGATTCAGAGGCGGGGAATCAGAGCTGGGGAATCAGAGTTAGGTAATCAGCGGCGGGGAATCAGATATGGGGAATCAGAGGCGGGGAATCAGAGCTGGGGAATGAGAGGCCGGGAATCAGATATGGGGAAACAGAGGCGGGGAATAAGAGGCGGGGAAACAGAGGCGGGGAATCAGATATGGGGAATCAGAGGTGGGGAATCAGAGGTTGGGAATCAGAGGCAGGGAATCAAAGGCGGGGAATCAGAATTGAGGAATCAGAGATAGGGAATCAGAGATGGGGAATCAGAGGCGGGGAATCAGACGCGGGGAATCAGAGGTTGTGAATCAGAGCTGGGGAATCAGAGGAGGGGAATCAGTTTTGGGGAATCAGAGGCGGGGAATCAGATATGAGGAAACAGAGGCAGGGAATCAGAGGAGGGGAAACAAAGGCGGGGAATCAGATATGGGGAATCAGAGGTGGGGAATCAGAGGTTGGGAATCAGAAGCATTGAATCAGAGGCGGGGCATCAGAGGCGGGGAAACATAGGTGGGAATCAGATATGGGGAATCAGAGGTGGGGAATCAGAGGCGATGAATCAGAGATGGCGAATCAGAGGCGGGGAATAAGACATGGGGAATCAGAGGCTGGGAATCAGACGCGGGGAATCAGAGGCGGGGAATCAGAGCTGGGGAATCAGAGGCGGGGAATCAGAGTTGGGGAATCAGAGGCGGGGAATGAGATATGGGGAAACAGAGGCGGGGAATCAGAGGCAGGGAAACGGAGGCGGGGAATCAGATATGGGGAATCAGAGGAGGGGAATCAGAGATTGGGAATCAGAGGAGGGGCATCAGAGGCGGGGAATCAGAGGCAGGGAATCGGATGTGTGGAATCAGGGATAGGGAATCAGAGGTGGGGAATCAGAGTCCGGGAATCAGAGATGGGGAATCAGAGGCGGGGAATCAGAGGCGGGGAAACATAGGTGGGGAATAAGATATGGGGAATCAGAGGTGGGGAATCAGAGGCGATGAATCAGAGATGGCGAATCGGAGGCGGGGAATCAGAGGCAGGAAATCAGACATGGGGAATCAGAGGCTGGGAATCAGACGCGGGGAATCAGAGGCGGGGAATCAGAGCTGGGGAATCAGAGGCGGGGAATCAGAGTTGGGGAATCAGAGGCGGGGAATCAGATATGGGGCAACAGAGGCGGTTAATCAGAGGCAGAGAAACGGAGGCGGGGAATCAGATATGGGGAATCAGAGGAGGGGAATCAGAGGTTGGGAATCAGAGGCAGGGAATCGGAGGTTGGGATTCAGAGGCAGGGAATCAGATGCGGGGAATCAGAGGTGGGGAATGAGATATGGGGAATCAGAGGCGGGGAATCAGAGGCGGGGAAACAGAGGAGGGGAATCACATATGGGGAATCAGAGGTGGCGAATCTAAGGCGGTGAATCAGAGATGGGGAAGCAGAGGCGGGGAATCAGAGGCAGGTAATCAAACACGTGGAATCAGAGGCGGGGAATCAGACCTGGGGAATCAGAGGCGGGGAATCAGTGTTGGGGAATCAGAGGCGGGGAATCAGATATGGGGAAACAGAGGCGGGGAATCAGAGGCGGGGAAACAGAGGTGGGGAATCAGATATGGAGAATCAGAGGTAGGGTATCTGAGGCCGGGAATCAGAGGCCGGGAATTAGAGGTGGGGAATAAGAGGCAGGGAATCAGATGTGCAGAAACAGAGTTGGGGAATCAGAGGCGGGGAATCAGATATTGGGTAACAGAGGCGGGGAATCAGAGGCAGGGAAATGGAGGTGGGGAATCTGATATGGGGAATCAGAGGAGGGGAATCAGAGGTTGGGAATCAGAGGCAGGGAATCAGAGGTGGGGATTCAGAGGCAGGGAATCAGATGCGAGGAATCAGAGGCGGGGAATAAGAGGCAGGGAATCACAGGCAGGGAATCAGACGTGGGGAATCAGATGCGGGGAATCAGATATGGGGAAACAGAGGTGGGGTATCAGAGGCGGGGAAACAGAGGCGGGGAATCAGATATGGAGAATCAGAGGTGGGGAATCAGAGGCCGGGAATCAGAGGCCGGGAATTAGAGGTGGGGAATAAGAGGCAGGGAATCAGATGTGCAGAATCAGAGTTGGGGAATCAGAGGCGGGGAATCAGCTATGGGGTAACAGAGGCGGGGAATCAGAGGCAGGGAAATGGAGGCGGGGAATCAGATATGGGGAATCAGAGGAGGGGAATCAGAGGTTGGGAATCAGAGGCAGGGAATAGAGGTGTGGATTCAGAGGCAGGGAATCAGATGCGGGGAATCAGAGGCGGGGAATAAGAGGCAGGGAATCACAGGCAGGGAATTAGACGTGGGGAATCAGAGGCGGGGAATCATAGCTGGCGAATCACAGGCGGGGAATCAGAGTTGGGGAATCAGAGTTGGGGAATCAGACATGTGGAATCAGAGGCGGGGAATCAGAGGTGGGGAAACAGAGGCGGTGAATCAGACATGGGGAATCAGAGGCGGGGGATCAGAGGTGGTGAATCAGAGATGGGGAATCTGAGGCGGGGAATCAGAGGCAGGGATTCAGACGCGGGGAATCAGAGGCGGGGAATCAGAGCTGGGGAATCAGAGTTGGGGAATCAGCGGCGGGGAATCAGATATGGGGAATCAGAGGCGGGGAATCAGAGCTGGGGAATGAGAGGCCGGGAATCAGATATGGGGAAACAGAGGCGGGGAATAAGAGGCGGGGAAACAGAGGCGGGGAATCAGATATGGGGAATCAGAGGTGGGGAATCAGAGGTTGGGAATCAGAGGCAGGGAATCAAAGGCGGGGAATCAGAATTGGGGAATCAGAGATAGGGAATCAGAGATGGGGAATCAGAGGCGGGGAATCAGACGCGGGGAATCTGAGGTGGTGAATCAGAGCTGGGGAATCAGAGGAGGGGAATCAGTGTTGGGGAATCAGAGGCGGGGAATCAGATATGAGGAAACAGAGGCAGGGAATCAGAGGCGGGGAAACAGAGGCGGGGAATCAGATATGGGGAATCAGAGGTGGGGAATCAGAGGTTGGGAATCAGAGGCATGGAATCAGAGGCGGGGCATCAGAGGCGGGGAAACATAGGTGGGAATCAGATATGGGGAATCAGAGGTGGGGAATCAGAGGCGATGAATCAGAGATGGCGAATCAGAGGTGGGGAATAAGACATGGGGAATCAGAGGCTGGGAATCAGATGCGGGGAATCAGAGGCGGGGAATCAGAGCTGGGGAATCAGAGGCGGGGAATCAGAGTTGGGGAATCAGAGGTGGGGAATCAGATATGGGGAAACAGAGGCGGGGAATCAGAGGCAGGGAAACGGAGGCGGGGAATCAGATATGGGGAATCAGAGGAGGGGAATCAGAGATTGGGAATCAGAGGCGGGGCATCAGAGGCGGGGATCAGAGGCAGGGAATCGGATGTGTGGAATCAGAGATAGGGAATCAGAGGTGGGGAATCAGAGTCCGGGAATCAGAGATGGGGAATCAGAGGCGGGGAATCAGAGGCGGGGAAACATAGGTGGGGAATAAGATATGGGGAATCAGAGGTGGGGAATCAGAGGCGATGAATCAGAGATGGCGAATCAGAGGCGGGGAATCAGAGGCAGGAAATCAGACATGGGGAATCAGAGGCTGGGAATCAGATGCGGGGAATCAGAGGCGGGGAATCAGAGCTGGGGAATCAGAGGCGGGGAATCAGAGTTGGGGAATCAGAGGCGGGGAATCAGATATGGGGAAACAGAGGCGGTTAATCAGAGGCAGGGAAACGGAGGCGGGGAATCAGATATGGGGAATCAGAGTAGGGGAATCAGAGGTTGGGAATCAGAGGCAGGGAATCAGAGGTGGGGATTCAGAGGCAGGGAATCAGATGCGGGGAATCAGAGGTGGGGAATGAGATATGGGGAATCAGAGGCGGGGAATCAGAGGCGGGGAAACAGAGGAGGGGAATCATATATGGGGAATAAGAGATGGCGAATCAAAGGCGGTGAATCAGAGATGGGGAAGCAGAGGCGGGGAATCAGAGGCAGGTAATCAAACACGTGGAATCAGAGGCGGGGAATCAGACCTGGGGAATCAGAGGAGGGGAATCAGAGTTGGGGAATCAGAGGCGGGGAATCAGATATGGGGAAACAGAGGCGGGGAATCAGAGGCGGGGAAACAGAGGCGGGGAATCAGATATGGGGAATCAGAGGTGGGGAATCAGAGGTTGGGAATCAGAGGCAGGGAATCAGAGGCAGGGAATAAGAGGCAGGGAATCAGATGTGCAGAAACAGAGTTGGGGAATCAGAGGCGGGGAATCAGAATTGGGGAATCAGAAATAGGGAATCAGAGATGGGGAATCAGAGGCGGGGAATCAGACGCGGGGAATCAGAGGTGGTGAATCAGAACTGGGGAATCAGAGGCGGGGAATCAGTGTTGGGGAATCAGAGGTGGGGAATCAGATATGAGGAAACAGAGGCAGGGAATCAGAGGAGGGGAAACAGAGGCGGGGAATCAGAAAGGGGAATCAGAGGTGGGGAATCAGAGGTTGGGAATCAGAGGCATGGAATCAGAGGCGGGGCATCAGAGGCGGGGAAACATAGGTGGGAATCAGATATGGGGAATCAGAGGTGGGGAATCAGAGGCGATGAATCAGAGATGGCGAATCAGAGGCGGGGAATAAGACATGGGGAATCAGAGGCTGGGAATCAGACGCGGGGAATCAGAGGCGGGGAATCAGAGCTGGGGAATCAGAGGCGGGGAATCAGAGTTGGGGAATCAGAGGCGGGGAATCAGATATGGGGAAACAGAGGCGGGGAATCAGAGGCAGGGAAACGGAGGCGGGGAATCAGATATGGGGAATCAGAGGAGGGGAATCAGAGGTTGGGAATCAGAGGCAGGGAATCAGAGGTGGGGATTCAGAGGCAGGGAATCAGATGCGGGGAATCTGAGGCGGGGATTCAGAGCTGGGGAATCAGTGTGGGGAATCAGAGTTGGGGAATCAGAGGCGGGGAATTAGATATGGGGAAACAGAGGCGGGGAATCAGAGGCGGGGAAACAGAGGCGGGGAATCAGATATGGGGAATCAGAAGTGCGGAATCAGAGGCAGGGAATCAGATGTGCAGAATCAGAGATGGGGAATCAGAGGCAGGGAATCAGAATCAGAAGCGGGGAATCAGAGGCCGGGAATCAGAGGCCGGGAATCAGATGCCGGGAATAAGAGGCCGGGAATCAGAGGTGGGGAATCAGAGTCCGGGAATCAGATATGGGGAATCAGAGGTGGGGAATCAGAGGCCGGGAATCAGAGGCCGGGAATTAGAGGTGGGGAATAAGAGGCAGGGAATCAGATGTGCAGAATCAGAGTTGGGGAATCAGAGTCGGGGAATCAGATATTGGGTAACAGAGGCGGGGAATCAGAGGCAGGGAAATGGAGGTGGGGAATCAGATATGGGGAATCAGAGGAGGGGTATCAGAGGTTGGGAATCAGAGGCAGGGAATCAGAGGTGGGGATTCAGAGGCAGGGAATCAGATGCGGGGAATCAGAGGTGGGGAATAAGAGGCAGGGAATCACAGGCAGGGAATCAGACGTGGGGAATCAGATGCGGGGAATCATAGCTGGCGAATCACAGGCGGGGAATCAGAGTTGGGGAATCAGAGGCGGGGAATCAGATATGGGGAATCAGAGGCGGGGAATCAGAGGTGGGGAAACAGAGGCGGTGAATCAGACATGGGGAATCAGAGGCGGGGCATCAGAGGTGGTGAATCAGAGATGGGGAATCAGAGGCGGGGAATCAGAGGCAGGGATTCAGACGCGGGGAATCAGAGGCGGGGAATCAGAGCTGGGGAATCAGAGGCGGGCTATCAGAGTTGGGGAATCAGCGGCGGGGAATCAGATATGGGGAATCAGAGGCGGGGAATCAGAGCTGGGGAATGAGAGGCCGGGAATCAGATATGGGGAAACAGAGGCGGGGAATAAGAGGCGGGGAAACAGAGGCGGGGAATCAGATATGGGGAATCAGAGGTGGGGAATCAGAGGTTGGGAATCAGTGGCAGGGAATCAAAGGCGGGGAATCAGAATTGGGGAATCAGAGATAGGGAATCAGAGATGGGGAATCAGAGGCGGGGAATCAGACGCGGGGAATCAGAGGTGGTGAATCAGACCTGGGGAATCAGAGGCGGGGAATCAGTGTTGGGGAATCAGAGGCGGGGAATCAGATATGAGGAAACAGAGGCAGGGAATCAGAGGCGGGGAAACAGAGGCGGGGAATCAGATATGGGGAATCAGAGGTGGGGAATCAGAGGTTCCGAATCAGAGGCATGGAATCAGAGGCGGGGCATCAGAGGCGGGGAAACATAGGTGGGGAATCAGATATGGGGAATCAGAGGTGGGGAATCAGAGGCGATGAATCAGAGATGGCGAATCAGAGGCGGGGAATAAGACTTGGGGAATCAGAGGCTGGGATTCAGACGCGGGGAATCAGAGGCGGGGAATCAGAGCTGGGGAATCAGAGGCGGGGAAACGGAGGCGGGGAATCAGATATGGGGAATCAGAGGAGGGGAATCAGAGGTTGGGAATCAGAGGCAGGGAATCAGAGGTGGGGATTCAGAGGCAGGAAATCAGATGCGGGGAATCTGAGGCGGGGATTCAGAGCTGGGGAATCAGTGCGGGGAATCAGAGTTGGGGAATCAGAGGCGGGGAATTAGATATGGGGAAACAGAGGCGGGGAATCAGAGGCGGGGAAACAGAGGCGGGGAATCAGATATGGGGAATCAGAAGTGGGGAATCAGAGGCAGGGAATCAGATGTGCGGAATCAGAGATGGGGAATCAGAGGCAGGGAATCAGAATCAGAAGCGGGGAATCAGAGGCCGGGAATCAGAGGCCGGGAATCAGATGCCGGGAATAAGAGGCCGGGAATCAGAGGTGGGGAATCAGAGTCCGGGAATCAGATATGGGGAATCAGAGGCGGGGAATGAGATATGGGGAATCAGAGGCGGGGAAACAGAGGCGGGGAATCAGAGGCAGGGAAACGGAGGCGGGGAATCAGATATGGGGAATCAGAGGAGGGGAATCAGAGGTTGGGAATCAGAGGCAGGGAATCAGAGGTGGGGATTCAGAGGCAGGAAATCAGATGCGGGGAATCTGAGGCGGGGATTCAGAGCTGGGGAATCAGTGCGGGGAATCAGAGTTGGGGAATCAGAGGCGGGGAATTAGATATGGGGAAACAGAGGCGGGGAATCAGAGTCGGGGAAACAGAGGCGGGGAATCAGATATGGGGAATCAGAAGTGGGGAATCAGAGGCAGGGAATCAGATGTGCGGAATCAGAGATGGGGAATCAGAGGCAGGGAATCAGAATCAGAAGCGGGGAATCAGAGGCCGGGAATCAGAGGCCGGGAATCAGATGCCGGGAATAAGAGGCCGGGAATCAGAGGTGGGGAATCAGAGTCCGGGAATCAGATATGGGGAATCAGAGGCGGGGAATGAGATATGGGGAATCAGAGGCGGGGAAACAGAGGCGGGGAATCACATATGGGGAATCAGAGGTGGCGAATCAAAGGCGGGGAATCAGATATGGGGAAACAGAGGCGGGGAATCAGAGGCGGGGAAACAGAGGCGGGGAATCAGATATGGGGAATCAGAGGTGGGGAATCAGAGGTTGGGAATCAGAGGCAGGGAATCAGAGGCAGGGAATCAAACACGGGGAATCAGAGGCGGGGAATCAGAGCTGGGGATCAGAGGTGGGGAATCAAAGTTGGGGAATCAGAGGCGGGGAATCAGATATGGGGAAACAGAGGCGGGAAATCAGAGGCGGGGAAACAGAGGCGGGGAATCAGATATGGGGAATCAGAGGTGGGGAATCAGAGGTTGGGAATCAGAGGCAGGGAATCAGAGGCAGGGAATCAGAGGCAGGGAATCAGAGGCAGGGAATCAGATGTGCGGAATCAGAGATGGGGAATCAGAGGCAGGGAAACAGAGGCGGGGTATCAGAGGCGGGGAATCAGAGGCCGGGAATCAGAGGCCGGGAATGAGAGGCCGGGAATGAGAGGCCGGGAATCAGAGGCCGGGAATCAGAGGCCGGGAATCAGAGGTGGGGAATAAGAGGCAGGGAATCAGATGTGCAGAATCAGAGATGGGGAATCAGAGGCAGGGAATCAGAGTCGGGGAATCAGAGGCGGGGAATCAGAGGCCGGGAATCAGAGGCCGGGAATGAGAGGTCGGGAATCAGAGGCCGGGAATCAGAGGCCGGGGATCAGAGGTGGGGAATAAGAGGCCGGGAATCAGAGGCGGGGAATCAGACGCGGGGAATCAGAGGTGGTGAATCAGAGCTGGGGAATCAGAGGCGGGGAATCAGTGTTGGGGAATCAGAGGCGGGGAATCAGATATGAGGAAACAGAGGCAGGGAATCAGACGCGGGGAAACAGAGGCGGGGAATCAGATATCAGATATGGGGAATCAGAGGTGTGGAATCAGAGGTTGGGAATCAGAGGCATGGAATCATCGGCGGGGCATCAGAGGCGGGGAATCAGAGGCAGGGAATCGGATGTGCAGAATCAGAGATAGGGAATCAGAGGTGGGGAATCAGAGTCCGCGAATCAGAGATGGGGAATCAGAGGCGGGGAATCAGAGGCGGGGAAACATAGTTGGGGAATAAGATATGGGGAATCAGAGGTGGGGAATCAGAGGTGATGAATCAGAGATGGCGAATCAGAGGCGGGGAATCAGAGGCAAGAAATCAGACATGGGGAATCAGAGGCTGGGAATCAGACGCGGTGAATCAGAGGCGGGGAATCAGAGCTGGGGAATCAGAGGCGGGGAATCAGAGTTGGGGAATCAGAGGCGGGGAATCAGATATGGGGAAACAGAGGCGGGCAATCAGAGGCAGGGAAACGGAGGCGGGGAATCAGATATGGGGAATCAGAGGAGGGGAATCAGAGTTTGGGAATCAGAGGCAGGGAATCAGAGGTGGGGATTCAGAGGCAGGGAATCAGATGCGGGGAATCTGAGGCGGGGAATGAGATATGGGGAATCAGAGGCGGGGAATCAGAGGCGGGGAATCAGAGGCGGGGAATCAGAGGCAGGGAATCAGACACGGGGAATCAGAGGCGAGGAATCAGAGATGGGGAATCAGAGGCGGGGAATCAGAGGAGGGGAATCAGAGTTTGGGAATCAGAGGCAGGGAATCAGAGGTGGGGATTCAGAGGCAGGGAATCAGATGCGGGGAATCTGAGGCGGGGATTCAGAGCTGGGGAATCAGTGCGGGGAATCAGAGTTGGGGAATCAGAGGCGGGGAATTAGATATGGGGAAACAGAGGCGGGGAATCAGAGGCGGGGAAACAGAGGCGGGGAATCAGATATGGGGAATCAGAAGTGCGGAATCAGAGGCAGGGAATCAGATGTGCGGAATCAGAGATGGGGAATCAGAGGCAGGGAATCAGAATCAGAAGCGGGGAATCAGAGGCCGTGAATCAGAGGCCGGGAATCAGATGCCGGGAATAAGAGGCCGGGAATCAGAGGTGGGGAATCAGAGTCCGGGAATCAGATATGGGGAATCAGAGGTGGGGAATCAGAGGCCGGGAATCAGAGGCCGGGAATAAGAGGTGGGGAATAAGAGGCAGGGAATCAGATGTGCAGAATCAGAGTTGGGGAATCAGAGTCGGGGAATCAGATATTGGGTAACAGAGGCGGGGAATCAGAGGCAGGGAAATGGAGGTGGGGAATCAGATATGGGGAATCAGAGGAGGGGAATCAGAGGTTGGGAATCAGAGGCAGGGAATCCGAGGTGGGGATTCAGAGGCAGGGAATCAGATGCGGGGAATCAGAGGTGGGGAATAAGAGGCAGGGAATCACAGGCAGGGAATCAGACGTGGGGAATCAGATGCGGGGAATCATAGCTGGCGAATCACAGGCGGGGAATCAGAGTTGGGGAATCAGAGGCGGGGAATCAGATATGGGGAATCAGAGGCGGGGAATCAGAGGCGGGGAAACATAGGTGGGGAATAAGATATGGGGAATCAGAGGTGGGGAATCAGAGGCGATGAATCAGAGATGGCGAATCAGAGGCGGGGAATCAGAGGCAGGAAATCAGACATGGGGAATCAGAGGCTGGGAATCAGATGCGGGGAATCAGAGGCGGGGAATCAGAGCTGGGGAATCAGAGGCGGGGAATCAGAGTTGGGGAATCAGAGGCGGGGAATCAGATATGGGGAAACAGAGGCGGTTAATCAGAGGCAGGGAAACGGAGGCGGGGAATCAGATATGGGGAATCAGAGTAGG